>NW_027436020.1:0-300000 GCF_964199755.1 Larus michahellis | reverse complement strand
ATAATCCCCACTTCTCCCTCCTGGCACTTTCCATGTGGGAGATATAGCAGGATGTATATTGGTTTTGAGGACAACCCAATGGACAGTGTAGGGAGAAAAGGTCCTGGCTCCTTGAATGCCGTTTCTGGAGACACTGCGATCAATGTGGGAGATATGTCAAGATGTGTGTTTGTTTTGAGGACGGCTCTCTGGAGAGTCTTAGCAAAGAGGTCACACAGATAATCAGAGCAATTCTCAGAGACACTGAGAACAAGCTCCGCAATTCCCTCCTGGCACTTTCCCTGTAGGAGATACCGCAAGACGTTTCTGTATATTGGGCACAGCGCTCTGCACGGTGTTAGCAGAGACTTCCCCGGGACAGTGAAACCCTATGTCAGAGACACTGAGAAGAAGCCCCAATGTTCCCTCCAGGCACTTTCAGTGTGGGTGCTTTCTCCACGTGGTTCCTGGTTTCACTGCGGCTCTGAAGAGAATGTTAGCAAAGAGGTAACCGGGACAGTGAAAACAGTACTCAAAGACAGGGAGAGCAAGCTCTCTCTTGGCACTTTGGATGTGGGACATACAGCGAGATGTTTGCTGCTTTTGCGTTTGGCTGTTGGGAGATTTACAGCACAAAGATATCTAGTTGATTTGAAGCAGTTCCGAGAAAGTCTAAACATAATCCCCACTTCTCCCTCCTGGCACTTTCCATGTGGGAGATATAGCAGGATGTAGATTGGTTTTGAGGACAACTCAATGGACAGTGTAGGGAGAAAACCTCCTGGCTCCTTGAATGCCGTTTCTGGAGACACTGCGATCAATGTGGGAGATATGTCAAGATGTGTGTTTGTTTTGAGGACGGCTCTCTGGAGAGTCTTAGCAAAGAGGTCACACAGATAATCAGAGCAATTCTCAGAGACACTGAGAACAAGCTCCGCAATTCCCTCCAGGCACTTTCCCTGTAGGAGATACCGCAAGACGTTTCTGTATATTGGGCACAGCGCTCTGCACGGTGTTAGCAGAGACTTTCCCGGGACAGTGAAACCCTATGTCAGAGACACTGAGAAGAAGCCCCAATGTTCCCTCCAGGCACTTTCAGTGTGGGCGCTTTCTCCACGTGGTTCCTGGTTTCACTGCAGCTCTGAAGAGAATGTTAGCAAAGAGGTAACCGGGACAGTGAAAACAGTACTCAAAGACAGGGAGAGCAAGCTCTCTCTTGGCACTTTGGATGTGGGACATACAGCGAGATGTTTGCTGCTTTTGCGTTTGGCTGTTGGGAGATTTACAGCACAAAGATATCTAGTTGATTTGAAGCAGTTCCGAGAAAGTCTAAACATAATCCCCACTTCTCCCTCCTGGCACTTTCCATGTGGGAGATATAGCAGGATGTATATTGGTTTTGAGGACAACTCAATGGACAGTGTAGGGAGAAAAGGTCCTGGCTCCTTGAATGCCGTTTCTGGAGACACTGCGATCAATGTGGGAGATATGTCAAGATGTGTGTTTGTTTTGAGGACGGCTCTCTGGAGAGTCTTAGCAAAGAGGTCACACAGATAATCAGAGCAATTCTCAGAGACACTGAGAACAAGCTCCGCAATTCCCTCCAGGCACTTTCGCTGTAGGAGATACCGCAAGACGTTTCTGTATATTGGGCACAGCGCTCTGCACGGTGTTAGCAGAGACTTTCCCGGGACAGTGAAACCCTATGTCAGAGACACTGAGAAGAAGCCCCAATGTTCCCTCCAGGCACTTTCAGTGTGGGTGCCTTCTCCACGTGGTTCCTGGTTTCACTGCAGCTCTGAAGAGAATGTTAGCAAAGAGGTAACCGGGACAGTGAAAACAGTACTCAAAGACAGGGAGAGCAAGCTCTCTCTTGGCACTTTGGATGTGGGACATACAGCGAGATGTTTGCTGCTTTTGCGTTTGGCTGTTGGGAGATTTACAGCACAAAGATATCTAGTTGATTTGAAGCAGTTCCGAGAAAGTCTAAACATAATCCCCACTTCTCCCTCCTGGCACTTTCCATGTGGGAGATATAGCAGGATGTATATTGGTTTTGAGGACAACTCAATGGACAGTGTAGGGAGAAAAGGTCCTGGCTCCTTGAATGCCGTTTCTGGAGACACTGCGATCAATGTGGGAGATATGTCAAGATGTGTGTTTGTTTTGAGGACGGCTCTCTGGAGAGTCTTAGCAAAGAGGTCACACAGATAATCAGAGCAATTCTCAGAGACACTGAGAACAAGCTCCGCAATTCCCTCCTGGCACTTTCCCTGTAGGAGATACCGCAAGACGTTTCTGTATATTGGGCACAGCGCTCTGCACGGTGTTAGCAGAGACTTTCCCGGCACAGTGAAACCCTATGTCAGAGACACTGAGAAGAAGCCCCAATGTTCCCTCCAGGCACTTTCAGTGTGGGTGCTTTCTCCACGTGGTTCCTGGTTTCACTGCGGCTCTGAAGAGAATGTTAGCAAAGAGGTAACCGGGACAGTGAAAACAGTACTCAAAGACAGGGAGAGCAAGCTCTCTCTTGGCACTTTGGATGTGGGACATACAGCGAGATGTTTGCTGCTTTTGCGTTTGGCTGTTGGGAGATTTACAGCACAAAGATATCTAGTTGATTTGAAGCAGTTCCGAGAAAGTCTAAACATAATCCCCACTTCTCCCTCCTGGCACTTTCCATGTGGGAGATATAGCAGGATGTATATTGGTTTTGAGGACAACCCAATGGACAGTGTAGGGAGAAAAGGTCCTGGCTCCTTGAATGCCGTTTCTGGAGACACTGCGATCAATGTGGGAGATATGTCAAGATGTGTGTTTGTTTTGAGGACGGCTCTCTGGAGAGTCTTAGCAAAGAGGTCACACAGATAATCAGAGCAATTCTCAGAGACACTGAGAACAAGCTCCGCAATTCCCTCCTGGCACTTTCCCTGTAGGAGATACCGCAAGACGTTTCTGTATATTGGGCACAGCGCTCTGCACGGTGTTAGCAGAGACTTCCCCGGGACAGTGAAACCCTATGTCAGAGACACTGAGAAGAAGCCCCAATGTTCCCTCCAGGCACTTTCAGTGTGGGTGCTTTCTCCACGTGGTTCCTGGTTTCACTGCGGCTCTGAAGAGAATGTTAGCAAAGAGGTAACCGGGACAGTGAAAACAGTACTCAAAGACAGGGAGAGCAAGCTCTCTCTTGGCACTTTGGATGTGGGACATACAGCGAGATGTTTGCTGCTTTTGCGTTTGGCTGTTGGGAGATTTACAGCACAAAGATATCTAGTTGATTTGAAGCAGTTCCGAGAAAGTCTAAACATAATCCCCACTTCTCCCTCCTGGCACTTTCCATGTGGGAGATATAGCAGGATGTATATTGGTTTTGAGGACAACTCAATGGACAGTGTAGGGAGAAAAGGTCCTGGCTCCTTGAATGCCGTTTCTGGAGACACTGCGATCAATGTGGGAGATATGTCAAGATGTGTGTTTGTTTTGAGGACGGCTCTCTGGAGAGTCTTAGCAAAGAGGTCACACAGATAATCAGAGCAATTCTCAGAGACACTGAGAACAAGCTCCGCAATTCCCTCCTGGCACTTTCCCTGTAGGAGATACCGCAAGACGTTTCTGTATATTGGGCACAGCGCTCTGCAGGGTGTTAGCAGAGACTTCCCCGGGACAGTGAAACCCTATGTCAGAGACACTGAGAAGAAGCCCCAATGTTCCCTCCAGGCACTTTCAGTGTGGGTGCCTTCTCCACGTGGTTCCTGGTTTCACTGCGGCTCTGAAGAGAATGTTAGCAAAGAGGTAACCGGGACAGTGAAAACAGTACTCAAAGACAGGGAGAGCAAGCTCTCTCTTGGCACTTTGGATGTGGGACATACAGCGAGATGTTTGCTGCTTTTGCGTTTGGCTGTTGGGAGATTTACAGCACAAAGATATCTAGTTGATTTGAAGCAGTTCCGAGAAAGTCTAAACATAATCCCCACTTCTCCCTCCTGGCACTTTCCATGTGGGAGATATAGCAGGATGTATATTGGTTTTGAGGACAACCCAATGGACAGTGTAGGGAGAAAAGGTCCTGGCTCCTTGAATGCCGTTTCTGGAGACACTGCGATCAATGTGGGAGATATGTCAAGATGTGTGTTTGTTTTGAGGACGGCTCTCTGGAGAGTCTTAGCAAAGAGGTCACACAGATAATCAGAGCAATTCTCAGAGACACTGAGAACAAGCTCCGCAATTCCCTCCTGGCACTTTCCCTGTAGGAGATACCGCAAGACGTTTCTGTATATTGGGCACAGCGCTCTGCAGGGTGTTAGCAGAGACTTCCCCGGGACAGTGAAACCCTATGTCAGAGACACTGAGAAGAAGCCCCAATGTTCCCTCCAGGCACTTTCAGTGTGGGTGCTTTCTCCACGTGGTTCCTGGTTTCACTGCGGCTCTGAAGAGAATGTTAGCAAAGAGGTAACCGGGACAGTGAAAACAGTACTCAAAGACAGGGAGAGCAAGCTCTCTCTTGGCACTTTGGATGTGGGACATACAGCGAGATGTTTGCTGCTTTTGCGTTTGGCTGTTGGGAGATTTACAGCACAAAGATATCTAGTTGATTTGAAGCAGTTCCGAGAAAGTCTAAACATAATCCCCACTTCTCCCTCCTGGCACTTTCCATGTGGGAGATATAGCAGGATGTATATTGGTTTTGAGGACAACCCAATGGACAGTGTAGGGAGAAAAGGTCCTGGCTCCTTGAATGCCGTTTCTGGAGACACTGCGATCAATGTGGGAGATATGTCAAGATGTGTGTTTGTTTTGAGGACGGCTCTCTGGAGAGTCTTAGCAAAGAGGTCACACAGATAATCAGAGCAATTCTCAGAGACACTGAGAACAAGCTCCACAATTCCCTCCTGGCACTTTCCCTGTAGGAGATACCGCAAGACGTTTCTGTATATTGGGCACAGCGCTCTGCACGGTGTTAGCAGAGACTTTCCCGGGACAGTGAAACCCTATGTCAGAGACACTGAGAAGAAGCCCCAATGTTCCCTCCAGGCACTTTCAGTGTGGGTGCCTTCTCCACGTGGTTCCTGGTTTCACTGCAGCTCTGAAGAGAATGTTAGCAAAGAGGTAACCGGGACAGTGAAAACAGTACTCAAAGACAGGGAGAGCAAGCTCTCTCTTGGCACTTTGGATGTGGGACATACAGCGAGATGTTTGCTGCTTTTGCGTTTGGCTGTTGGGAGATTTACAGCACAAAGATATCTAGTTGATTTGAAGCAGTTCCGAGAAAGTCTAAACATAATCCCCACTTCTCCCTCCTGGCACTTTCCATGTGGGAGATATAGCAGGATGTATATTGGTTTTGAGGACAACCCAATGGACAGTGTAGGGAGAAAAGGTCCTGGCTCCTTGAATGCCGTTTCTGGAGACACTGCGATCAATGTGGGAGATATGTCAAGATGTGTGTTTGTTTTGAGGACGGCTCTCTGGAGAGTCTTAGCAAAGAGGTCACACAGATAATCAGAGCAATTCTCAGAGACACTGAGAACAAGCTCCGCAATTCCCTCCTGGCACTTTCCCTGTAGGAGATACCGCAAGACGTTTCTGTATATTGGGCACAGCGCTCTGCACGGTGTTAGCAGAGACTTCCCCGGGACAGTGAAACCCTATGTCAGAGACACTGAGAAGAAGCCCCAATGTTCCCTCCAGGCACTTTCAGTGTGGGTGCCTTCTCCACGTGGTTCCTGGTTTCACTGCAGCTCTGAAGAGAATGTTAGCAAAGAGGTAACCGGGACAGTGAAAACAGTACTCAAAGACAGGGAGAGCAAGCTCTCTCTTGGCACTTTGGATGTGGGACATACAGCGAGATGTTTGCTGCTTTTGCGTTTGGCTGTTGGGAGATTTACAGCACAAAGATATCTAGTTGATTTGAAGCAGTTCCGAGAAAGTCTAAACATAATCCCCACTTCTCCCTCCTGGCACTTTCCATGTGGGAGATATAGCAGGATGTATATTGGTTTTGAGGACAACCCAATGGACAGTGTAGGGAGAAAAGGTCCTGGCTCCTTGAATGCCGTTTCTGGAGACACTGCGATCAATGTGGGAGATATGTCAAGATGTGTGTTTGTTTTGAGGACGGCTCTCTGGAGAGTCTTAGCAAAGAGGTCACACAGATAATCAGAGCAATTCTCAGAGACACTGAGAACAAGCTCCACAATTCCCTCCTGGCACTTTCCCTGTAGGAGATACCGCAAGACGTTTCTGTATATTGGGCACAGCGCTCTGCACGGTGTTAGCAGAGACTTTCCCGGCACAGTGAAACCCTATGTCAGAGACACTGAGAAGAAGCCCCAATGTTCCCTCCAGGCACTTTCAGTGTGGGTGCCTTCTCCACGTGGTTCCTGGTTTCACTGCAGCTCTGAAGAGAATGTTAGCAAAGAGGTAACCGGGACAGTGAAAACAGTACTCAAAGACAGGGAGAGCAAGCTCTCTCTTGGCACTTTGGATGTGGGACATACAGCGAGATGTTTGCTGCTTTTGCGTTTGGCTGTTGGGAGATTTACAGCACAAAGATATCTAGTTGATTTGAAGCAGTTCCGAGAAAGTCTAAACATAATCCCCACTTCTCCCTCCTGGCACTTTCCATGTGGGAGATATAGCAGGATGTATATTGGTTTTGAGGACAACTCAATGGACAGTGTAGGGAGAAAAGGTCCTGGCTCCTTGAATGCCGTTTCTGGAGACACTGCGATAAATGTGGGAGATATGTCAAGATGTGTGTTTGTTTTGAGGACGGCTCTCTGGAGAGTCTTAGCAAAGAGGTCACAGGGATAATCAGAGCAATTCTCAGAGACACTGAGAACAAGCTCCGCAATTCCCTCCAGGCACTTTCCCTGTAGGAGATACCGCAAGACGTTTCTGTATATTGGGCACAGCGCTCTGCACGGTGTTAGCAGAGACTTTCCCGGGACAGTGAAACCCTATGTCAGAGACACTGAGAAGAAGCCCCAATGTTCCCTCCAGGCACTTTCAGTGTGGGTGCTTTCTCCACGTGGTTCCTGGTTTCACTGCAGCTCTGAAGAGAATGTTAGCAAAGAGGTAACCGGGACAGTGAAAACAGTACTCAAAGACAGGGAGAGCAAGCTCTCTCTTGGCACTTTGGATGTGGGACATACAGCGAGATGTTTGCTGCTTTTGCGTTTGGCTGTTGGGAGATTTACAGCACAAAGATATCTAGTTGATTTGAAGCAGTTCCGAGAAAGTCTAAACATAATCCCCACTTCTCCCTCCTGGCACTTTCCATGTGGGAGATATAGCAGGATGTATATTGGTTTTGAGGACAACTCAATGGACAGTGTAGGGAGAAAAGGTCCTGGCTCCTTGAATGCCGTTTCTGGAGACACTGCGATCAATGTGGGAGATATGTCAAGATGTGTGTTTGTTTTGAGGACGGCTCTCTGGAGAGTCTTAGCAAAGAGGTCACACAGATAATCAGAGCAATTCTCAGAGACACTGAGAACAAGCTCCGCAATTCCCTCCAAGCACTTTCGCTGTAGGAGATACCGCAAGACGTTTCTGTATATTGGGCACAGCGCTCTGCACGGTGTTAGCAGAGACTTTCCCGGGACAGTGAAACCCTATGTCAGAGACACTGAGAAGAAGCCCCAATGTTCCCTCCAGGCACTTTCAGTGTGGGTGCCTTCTCCACGTGGTTCCTGGTTTCACTGCAGCTCTGAAGAGAATGTTAGCAAAGAGGTAACCGGGACAGTGAAAACAGTACTCAAAGACAGGGAGAGCAAGCTCTCTCTTGGCACTTTGGATGTGGGACATACAGCGAGATGTTTGCTGCTTTTGCGTTTGGCTGTTGGGAGATTTACAGCACAAAGATATCTAGTTGATTTGAAGCAGTTCCGAGAAAGTCTAAACATAATCCCCACTTCTCCCTCCTGGCACTTTCCATGTGGGAGATATAGCAGGATGTATATTGGTTTTGAGGACAACTCAATGGACAGTGTAGGGAGAAAAGGTCCTGGCTCCTTGAATGCCGTTTCTGGAGACACTGCGATCAATGTGGGAGATATGTCAAGATGTGTGTTTGTTTTGAGGACGGCTCTCTGGAGAGTCTTAGCAAAGAGGTCACACAGATAATCAGAGCAATTCTCAGAGACACTGAGAACAAGCTCCGCAATTCCCTCCAAGCACTTTCGCTGTAGGAGATACCGCAAGACGTTTCTGTATATTGGGCACAGCGCTCTGCACGGTGTTAGCAGAGACTTTCCCGGGACAGTGAAACCCTATGTCAGAGACACTGAGAAGAAGCCCCAATGTTCCCTCCAGGCACTTTCAGTGTGGGTGCCTTCTCCACGTGGTTCCTGGTTTCACTGCAGCTCTGAAGAGAATGTTAGCAAAGAGGTAACCGGGACAGTGAAAACAGTACTCAAAGACAGGGAGAGCAAGCTCTCTCTTGGCACTTTGGATGTGGGACATACAGCGAGATGTTTGCTGCTTTTGCGTTTGGCTGTTGGGAGATTTACAGCACAAAGATATCTAGTTGATTTGAAGCAGTTCCGAGAAAGTCTAAACATAATCCCCACTTCTCCCTCCTGGCACTTTCCATGTGGGAGATATAGCAGGATGTATATTGGTTTTGAGGACAACCCAATGGACAGTGTAGGGAGAAAAGGTCCTGGCTCCTTGAATGCCGTTTCTGGAGACACTGCGATCAATGTGGGAGATATGTCAAGATGTGTGTTTGTTTTGAGGACGGCTCTCTGGAGAGTCTTAGCAAAGAGGTCACACAGATAATCAGAGCAATTCTCAGAGACACTGAGAACAAGCTCCGCAATTCCCTCCTGGCACTTTCCCTGTAGGAGATACCGCAAGACGTTTCTGTATATTGGGCACAGCGCTCTGCACGGTGTTAGCAGAGACTTTCCCGGGACAGTGAAACCCTATGTCAGAGACACTGAGAAGAAGCCCCAATGTTCCCTCCAGGCACTTTCAGTGTGGGTGCTTTCTCCACGTGGTTCCTGGTTTCACTGCGGCTCTGAAGAGAATGTTAGCAAAGAGGTAACCGGGACAGTGAAAACAGTACTCAAAGACAGGGAGAGCAAGCTCTCTCTTGGCACTTTGGATGTGGGACATACAGCGAGATGTTTGCTGCTTTTGCGTTTGGCTGTTGGGAGATTTACAGCACAAAGATATCTAGTTGATTTGAAGCAGTTCCGAGAAAGTCTAAACATAATCCCCACTTCTCCCTCCTGGCACTTTCCATGTGGGAGATATAGCAGGATGTATATTGGTTTTGAGGACAACCCAATGGACAGTGTAGGGAGAAAAGGTCCTGGCTCCTTGAATGCCGTTTCTGGAGACACTGCGATCAATGTGGGAGATATGTCAAGATGTGTGTTTGTTTTGAGGACGGCTCTCTGGAGAGTCTTAGCAAAGAGGTCACACAGATAATCAGAGCAATTCTCAGAGACACTGAGAACAAGCTCCGCAATTCCCTCCTGGCACTTTCCCTGTAGGAGATACCGCAAGACGTTTCTGTATATTGGGCACAGCGCTCTGCAGGGTGTTAGCAGAGACTTCCCCGGGACAGTGAAACCCTATGTCAGAGACACTGAGAAGAAGCCCCAATGTTCCCTCCAGGCACTTTCAGTGTGGGTGCTTTCTCCACGTGGTTCCTGGTTTCACTGCGGCTCTGAAGAGAATGTTAGCAAAGAGGTAACCGGGACAGTGAAAACAGTACTCAAAGACAGGGAGAGCAAGCTCTCTCTTGGCACTTTGGATGTGGGACATACAGCGAGATGTTTGCTGCTTTTGCGTTTGGCTGTTGGGAGATTTACAGCACAAAGATATCTAGTTGATTTGAAGCAGTTCCGAGAAAGTCTAAACATAATCCCCACTTCTCCCTCCTGGCACTTTCCATGTGGGAGATATAGCAGGATGTATATTGGTTTTGAGGACAACTCAATGGACAGTGTAGGGAGAAAAGGTCCTGGCTCCTTGAATGCCGTTTCTGGAGACACTGCGATCAATGTGGGAGATATGTCAAGATGTGTGTTTGTTTTGAGGACGGCTCTCTGGAGAGTCTTAGCAAAGAGGTCACACAGATAATCAGAGCAATTCTCAGAGACACTGAGAACAAGCTCCGCAATTCCCTCCAGGCACTTTCGCTGTAGGAGATACCGCAAGACGTTTCTGTATATTGGGCACAGCGCTCTGCAGGGTGTTAGCAGAGACTTTCCCGGGACAGTGAAACCCTATGTCAGAGACACTGAGAAGAAGCCCCAATGTTCCCTCCAGGCACTTTCAGTGTGGGTGCTTTCTCCACGTGGTTCCTGGTTTCACTGCGGCTCTGAAGAGAATGTTAGCAAAGAGGTAACCGGGACAGTGAAAACAGTACTCAAAGACAGGGAGAGCAAGCTCTCTCTTGGCACTTTGGATGTGGGACATACAGCGAGATGTTTGCTGCTTTTGCGTTTGGCTGTTGGGAGATTTACAGCACAAAGATATCGAGTTGATTTGAAGCAGTTCCGAGAAAGTCTAAACATAATCCCCACTTCTCCCTCCTGGCACTTTCCATGTGGGAGATATAGCAGGATGTATATTGGTTTTGAGGACAACCCAATGGACAGTGTAGGGAGAAAAGGTCCTGGCTCCTTGAATGCCGTTTCTGGAGACACTGCGATCAATGTGGGAGATATGTCAAGATGTGTGTTTGTTTTGAGGACGGCTCTCTGGAGAGTCTTAGCAAAGAGGTCACACAGATAATCAGAGCAATTCTCAGAGACACTGAGAACAAGCTCCGCAATTCCCTCCTGGCACTTTCGCTGTAGGAGATACCGCAAGACGTTTCTGTATATTGGGCACAGCGCTCTGCAGGGTGTTAGCAGAGACTTTCCCGGGACAGTGAAACCCTATGTCAGAGACACTGAGAAGAAGCCCCAATGTTCCCTCCAGGCACTTTCAGTGTGGGTGCTTTCTCCACGTGGTTCCTGGTTTCACTGCGGCTCTGAAGAGAATGTTAGCAAAGAGGTAACCGGGACAGTGAAAACAGTACTCAAAGACAGGGAGAGCAAGCTCTCTCTTGGCACTTTGGATGTGGGACATACAGCGAGATGTTTGCTGCTTTTGCGTTTGGCTGTTGGGAGATTTACAGCACAAAGATATCTAGTTGATTTGAAGCAGTTCCGAGAAAGTCTAAACATAATCCCCACTTCTCCCTCCTGGCACTTTCCATGTGGGAGATATAGCAGGATGTATATTGGTTTTGAGGACAACCCAATGGACAGTGTAGGGAGAAAAGGTCCTGGCTCCTTGAATGCCGTTTCTGGAGACACTGCGATCAATGTGGGAGATATGTCAAGATGTGTGTTTGTTTTGAGGACGGCTCTCTGGAGAGTCTTAGCAAAGAGGTCACACAGATAATCAGAGCAATTCTCAGAGACACTGAGAACAAGCTCCGCAATTCCCTCCAGGCACTTTCCCTGTAGGAGATACCGCAAGACGTTTCTGTATATTGGGCACAGCGCTCTGCACGGTGTTAGCAGAGACTTCCCCGGGACAGTGAAACCCTATGTCAGAGACACTGAGAAGAAGCCCCAATGTTCCCTCCAGGCACTTTCAGTGTGGGTGCCTTCTCCACGTGGTTCCTGGTTTCACTGCGGCTCTGAAGAGAATGTTAGCAAAGAGGTAACCGGGACAGTGAAAACAGTACTCAAAGACAGGGAGAGCAAGCTCTCTCTTGGCACTTTGGATGTGGGACATACAGCGAGATGTTTGCTGCTTTTGCGTTTGGCTGTTGGGAGATTTACAGCACAAAGATATCTAGTTGATTTGAAGCAGTTCCGAGAAAGTCTAAACATAATCCCCACTTCTCCCTCCTGGCACTTTCCATGTGGGAGATATAGCAGGATGTATATTGGTTTTGAGGACAACTCAATGGACAGTGTAGGGAGAAAAGGTCCTGGCTCCTTGAATGCCGTTTCTGGAGACACTGCGATCAATGTGGGAGATATGTCAAGATGTGTGTTTGTTTTGAGGACGGCTCTCTGGAGAGTCTTAGCAAAGAGGTCACACAGATAATCAGAGCAATTCTCAGAGACACTGAGAACAAGCTCCACAATTCCCTCCTGGCACTTTCCCTGTAGGAGATACCGCAAGACGTTTCTGTATATTGGGCACAGCGCTCTGCACGGTGTTAGCAGAGACTTTCCCGGGACAGTGAAACCCTATGTCAGAGACACTGAGAAGAAGCCCCAATGTTCCCTCCAGGCACTTTCAGTGTGGGTGCCTTCTCCACGTGGTTCCTGGTTTCACTGCAGCTCTGAAGAGAATGTTAGCAAAGAGGTAACCGGGACAGTGAAAACAGTACTCAAAGACAGGGAGAGCAAGCTCTCTCTTGGCACTTTGGATGTGGGACATACAGCGAGATGTTTGCTGCTTTTGCGTTTGGCTGTTGGGAGATTTACAGCACAAAGATATCTAGTTGATTTGAAGCAGTTCCGAGAAAGTCTAAACATAATCCCCACTTCTCCCTCCTGGCACTTTCCATGTGGGAGATATAGCAGGATGTATATTGGTTTTGAGGACAACTCAATGGACAGTGTAGGGAGAAAAGGTCCTGGCTCCTTGAATGCCGTTTCTGGAGACACTGCGATCAATGTGGGAGATATGTCAAGATGTGTGTTTGTTTTGAGGACGGCTCTCTGGAGAGTCTTAGCAAAGAGGTCACACAGATAATCAGAGCAATTCTCAGAGACACTGAGAACAAGCTCCGCAATTCCCTCCTGGCACTTTCCCTGTAGGAGATACCGCAAGACGTTTCTGTATATTGGGCACAGCGCTCTGCACGGTGTTAGCAGAGACTTTCCCGGGACAGTGAAACCCTATGTCAGAGACACTGAGAAGAAGCCCCAATGTTCCCTCCAGGCACTTTCAGTGTGGGTGCTTTCTCCACGTGGTTCCTGGTTTCACTGCGGCTCTGAAGAGAATGTTAGCAAAGAGGTAACCGGGACAGTGAAAACAGTACTCAAAGACAGGGAGAGCAAGCTCTCTCTTGGCACTTTGGATGTGGGACATACAGCGAGATGTTTGCTGCTTTTGCGTTTGGCTGTTGGGAGATTTACAGCACAAAGATATCTAGTTGATTTGAAGCAGTTCCGAGAAAGTCTAAACATAATCCCCACTTCTCCCTCCTGGCACTTTCCATGTGGGAGATATAGCAGGATGTATATTGGTTTTGAGGACAACCCAATGGACAGTGTAGGGAGAAAAGGTCCTGGCTCCTTGAATGCCGTTTCTGGAGACACTGCGATCAATGTGGGAGATATGTCAAGATGTGTGTTTGTTTTGAGGACGGCTCTCTGGAGAGTCTTAGCAAAGAGGTCACACAGATAATCAGAGCAATTCTCAGAGACACTGAGAACAAGCTCCACAATTCCCTCCAGGCACTTTCGCTGTAGGAGATACCGCAAGACGTTTCTGTATATTGGGCACAGCGCTCTGCACGGTGTTAGCAGAGACTTTCCCGGGACAGTGAAACCCTATGTCAGAGACACTGAGAAGAAGCCCCAATGTTCCCTCCAGGCACTTTCAGTGTGGGTGCCTTCTCCACGTGGTTCCTGGTTTCACTGCAGCTCTGAAGAGAATGTTAGCAAAGAGGTAACCGGGACAGTGAAAACAGTACTCAAAGACAGGGAGAGCAAGCTCTCTCTTGGCACTTTGGATGTGGGACATACAGCGAGATGTTTGCTGCTTTTGCGTTTGGCTGTTGGGAGATTTACAGCACAAAGATATCTAGTTGATTTGAAGCAGTTCCGAGAAAGTCTAAACATAATCCCCACTTCTCCCTCCTGGCACTTTCCATGTGGGAGATATAGCAGGATGTATATTGGTTTTGAGGACAACTCAATGGACAGTGTAGGGAGAAAAGGTCCTGGCTCCTTGAATGCCGTTTCTGGAGACACTGCGATCAATGTGGGAGATATGTCAAGATGTGTGTTTGTTTTGAGGACGGCTCTCTGGAGAGTCTTAGCAAAGAGGTCACACAGATAATCAGAGCAATTCTCAGAGACACTGAGAACAAGCTCCGCAATTCCCTCCTGGCACTTTCCCTGTAGGAGATACCGCAAGACGTTTCTGTATATTGGGCACAGCGCTCTGCACGGTGTTAGCAGAGACTTTCCCGGCACAGTGAAACCCTATGTCAGAGACACTGAGAAGAAGCCCCAATGTTCCCTCCAGGCACTTTCAGTGTGGGTGCTTTCTCCACGTGGTTCCTGGTTTCACTGCGGCTCTGAAGAGAATGTTAGCAAAGAGGTAACCGGGACAGTGAAAACAGTACTCAAAGACAGGGAGAGCAAGCTCTCTCTTGGCACTTTGGATGTGGGACATACAGCGAGATGTTTGCTGCTTTTGCGTTTGGCTGTTGGGAGATTTACAGCACAAAGATATCTAGTTGATTTGAAGCAGTTCCGAGAAAGTCTAAACATAATCCCCACTTCTCCCTCCTGGCACTTTCCATGTGGGAGATATAGCAGGATGTATATTGGTTTTGAGGACAACCCAATGGACAGTGTAGGGAGAAAAGGTCCTGGCTCCTTGAATGCCGTTTCTGGAGACACTGCGATCAATGTGGGAGATATGTCAAGATGTGTGTTTGTTTTGAGGACGGCTCTCTGGAGAGTCTTAGCAAAGAGGTCACACAGATAATCAGAGCAATTCTCAGAGACACTGAGAACAAGCTCCGCAATTCCCTCCTGGCACTTTCCCTGTAGGAGATACCGCAAGACGTTTCTGTATATTGGGCACAGCGCTCTGCACGGTGTTAGCAGAGACTTTCCCGGCACAGTGAAACCCTATGTCAGAGACACTGAGAAGAAGCCCCAATGTTCCCTCCAGGCACTTTCAGTGTGGGTGCTTTCTCCACGTGGTTCCTGGTTTCACTGCGGCTCTGAAGAGAATGTTAGCAAAGAGGTAACCGGGACAGTGAAAACAGTACTCAAAGACAGGGAGAGCAAGCTCTCTCTTGGCACTTTGGATGTGGGACATACAGCGAGATGTTTGCTGCTTTTGCGTTTGGCTGTTGGGAGATTTACAGCACAAAGATATCTAGTTGATTTGAAGCAGTTCCGAGAAAGTCTAAACATAATCCCCACTTCTCCCTCCTGGCACTTTCCATGTGGGAGATATAGCAGGATGTATATTGGTTTTGAGGACAACCCAATGGACAGTGTAGGGAGAAAAGGTCCTGGCTCCTTGAATGCCGTTTCTGGAGACACTGCGATCAATGTGGGAGATATGTCAAGATGTGTGTTTGTTTTGAGGACGGCTCTCTGGAGAGTCTTAGCAAAGAGGTCACACAGATAATCAGAGCAATTCTCAGAGACACTGAGAACAAGCTCCGCAATTCCCTCCTGGCACTTTCCCTGTAGGAGATACCGCAAGACGTTTCTGTATATTGGGCACAGCGCTCTGCACGGTGTTAGCAGAGACTTCCCCGGGACAGTGAAACCCTATGTCAGAGACACTGAGAAGAAGCCCCAATGTTCCCTCCAGGCACTTTCAGTGTGGGTGCTTTCTCCACGTGGTTCCTGGTTTCACTGCGGCTCTGAAGAGAATGTTAGCAAAGAGGTAACCGGGACAGTGAAAACAGTACTCAAAGACAGGGAGAGCAAGCTCTCTCTTGGCACTTTGGATGTGGGACATACAGCGAGATGTTTGCTGCTTTTGCGTTTGGCTGTTGGGAGATTTACAGCACAAAGATATCTAGTTGATTTGAAGCAGTTCCGAGAAAGTCTAAACATAATCCCCACTTCTCCCTCCTGGCACTTTCCATGTGGGAGATATAGCAGGATGTAGATTGGTTTTGAGGACAACTCAATGGACAGTGTAGGGAGAAAACCTCCTGGCTCCTTGAATGCCGTTTCTGGAGACACTGCGATCAATGTGGGAGATATGTCAAGATGTGTGTTTGTTTTGAGGACGGCTCTCTGGAGAGTCTTAGCAAAGAGGTCACACAGATAATCAGAGCAATTCTCAGAGACACTGAGAACAAGCTCCGCAATTCCCTCCAGGCACTTTCCCTGTAGGAGATACCGCAAGACGTTTCTGTATATTGGGCACAGCGCTCTGCACGGTGTTAGCAGAGACTTTCCCGGGACAGTGAAACCCTATGTCAGAGACACTGAGAAGAAGCCCCAATGTTCCCTCCAGGCACTTTCAGTGTGGGCGCTTTCTCCACGTGGTTCCTGGTTTCACTGCAGCTCTGAAGAGAATGTTAGCAAAGAGGTAACCGGGACAGTGAAAACAGTACTCAAAGACAGGGAGAGCAAGCTCTCTCTTGGCACTTTGGATGTGGGACATACAGCGAGATGTTTGCTGCTTTTGCGTTTGGCTGTTGGGAGATTTACAGCACAAAGATATCTAGTTGATTTGAAGCAGTTCCGAGAAAGTCTAAACATAATCCCCACTTCTCCCTCCTGGCACTTTCCATGTGGGAGATATAGCAGGATGTATATTGGTTTTGAGGACAACTCAATGGACAGTGTAGGGAGAAAAGGTCCTGGCTCCTTGAATGCCGTTTCTGGAGACACTGCGATCAATGTGGGAGATATGTCAAGATGTGTGTTTGTTTTGAGGACGGCTCTCTGGAGAGTCTTAGCAAAGAGGTCACACAGATAATCAGAGCAATTCTCAGAGACACTGAGAACAAGCTCCGCAATTCCCTCCAGGCACTTTCGCTGTAGGAGATACCGCAAGACGTTTCTGTATATTGGGCACAGCGCTCTGCACGGTGTTAGCAGAGACTTTCCCGGGACAGTGAAACCCTATGTCAGAGACACTGAGAAGAAGCCCCAATGTTCCCTCCAGGCACTTTCAGTGTGGGTGCCTTCTCCACGTGGTTCCTGGTTTCACTGCAGCTCTGAAGAGAATGTTAGCAAAGAGGTAACCGGGACAGTGAAAACAGTACTCAAAGACAGGGAGAGCAAGCTCTCTCTTGGCACTTTGGATGTGGGACATACAGCGAGATGTTTGCTGCTTTTGCGTTTGGCTGTTGGGAGATTTACAGCACAAAGATATCTAGTTGATTTGAAGCAGTTCCGAGAAAGTCTAAACATAATCCCCACTTCTCCCTCCTGGCACTTTCCATGTGGGAGATATAGCAGGATGTATATTGGTTTTGAGGACAACTCAATGGACAGTGTAGGGAGAAAAGGTCCTGGCTCCTTGAATGCCGTTTCTGGAGACACTGCGATCAATGTGGGAGATATGTCAAGATGTGTGTTTGTTTTGAGGACGGCTCTCTGGAGAGTCTTAGCAAAGAGGTCACACAGATAATCAGAGCAATTCTCAGAGACACTGAGAACAAGCTCCGCAATTCCCTCCTGGCACTTTCCCTGTAGGAGATACCGCAAGACGTTTCTGTATATTGGGCACAGCGCTCTGCACGGTGTTAGCAGAGACTTTCCCGGCACAGTGAAACCCTATGTCAGAGACACTGAGAAGAAGCCCCAATGTTCCCTCCAGGCACTTTCAGTGTGGGTGCTTTCTCCACGTGGTTCCTGGTTTCACTGCGGCTCTGAAGAGAATGTTAGCAAAGAGGTAACCGGGACAGTGAAAACAGTACTCAAAGACAGGGAGAGCAAGCTCTCTCTTGGCACTTTGGATGTGGGACATACAGCGAGATGTTTGCTGCTTTTGCGTTTGGCTGTTGGGAGATTTACAGCACAAAGATATCTAGTTGATTTGAAGCAGTTCCGAGAAAGTCTAAACATAATCCCCACTTCTCCCTCCTGGCACTTTCCATGTGGGAGATATAGCAGGATGTATATTGGTTTTGAGGACAACCCAATGGACAGTGTAGGGAGAAAAGGTCCTGGCTCCTTGAATGCCGTTTCTGGAGACACTGCGATCAATGTGGGAGATATGTCAAGATGTGTGTTTGTTTTGAGGACGGCTCTCTGGAGAGTCTTAGCAAAGAGGTCACACAGATAATCAGAGCAATTCTCAGAGACACTGAGAACAAGCTCCGCAATTCCCTCCTGGCACTTTCCCTGTAGGAGATACCGCAAGACGTTTCTGTATATTGGGCACAGCGCTCTGCACGGTGTTAGCAGAGACTTCCCCGGGACAGTGAAACCCTATGTCAGAGACACTGAGAAGAAGCCCCAATGTTCCCTCCAGGCACTTTCAGTGTGGGTGCTTTCTCCACGTGGTTCCTGGTTTCACTGCGGCTCTGAAGAGAATGTTAGCAAAGAGGTAACCGGGACAGTGAAAACAGTACTCAAAGACAGGGAGAGCAAGCTCTCTCTTGGCACTTTGGATGTGGGACATACAGCGAGATGTTTGCTGCTTTTGCGTTTGGCTGTTGGGAGATTTACAGCACAAAGATATCTAGTTGATTTGAAGCAGTTCCGAGAAAGTCTAAACATAATCCCCACTTCTCCCTCCTGGCACTTTCCATGTGGGAGATATAGCAGGATGTATATTGGTTTTGAGGACAACTCAATGGACAGTGTAGGGAGAAAAGGTCCTGGCTCCTTGAATGCCGTTTCTGGAGACACTGCGATCAATGTGGGAGATATGTCAAGATGTGTGTTTGTTTTGAGGACGGCTCTCTGGAGAGTCTTAGCAAAGAGGTCACACAGATAATCAGAGCAATTCTCAGAGACACTGAGAACAAGCTCCGCAATTCCCTCCTGGCACTTTCCCTGTAGGAGATACCGCAAGACGTTTCTGTATATTGGGCACAGCGCTCTGCAGGGTGTTAGCAGAGACTTCCCCGGGACAGTGAAACCCTATGTCAGAGACACTGAGAAGAAGCCCCAATGTTCCCTCCAGGCACTTTCAGTGTGGGTGCCTTCTCCACGTGGTTCCTGGTTTCACTGCGGCTCTGAAGAGAATGTTAGCAAAGAGGTAACCGGGACAGTGAAAACAGTACTCAAAGACAGGGAGAGCAAGCTCTCTCTTGGCACTTTGGATGTGGGACATACAGCGAGATGTTTGCTGCTTTTGCGTTTGGCTGTTGGGAGATTTACAGCACAAAGATATCTAGTTGATTTGAAGCAGTTCCGAGAAAGTCTAAACATAATCCCCACTTCTCCCTCCTGGCACTTTCCATGTGGGAGATATAGCAGGATGTATATTGGTTTTGAGGACAACCCAATGGACAGTGTAGGGAGAAAAGGTCCTGGCTCCTTGAATGCCGTTTCTGGAGACACTGCGATCAATGTGGGAGATATGTCAAGATGTGTGTTTGTTTTGAGGACGGCTCTCTGGAGAGTCTTAGCAAAGAGGTCACACAGATAATCAGAGCAATTCTCAGAGACACTGAGAACAAGCTCCGCAATTCCCTCCTGGCACTTTCCCTGTAGGAGATACCGCAAGACGTTTCTGTATATTGGGCACAGCGCTCTGCAGGGTGTTAGCAGAGACTTCCCCGGGACAGTGAAACCCTATGTCAGAGACACTGAGAAGAAGCCCCAATGTTCCCTCCAGGCACTTTCAGTGTGGGTGCTTTCTCCACGTGGTTCCTGGTTTCACTGCGGCTCTGAAGAGAATGTTAGCAAAGAGGTAACCGGGACAGTGAAAACAGTACTCAAAGACAGGGAGAGCAAGCTCTCTCTTGGCACTTTGGATGTGGGACATACAGCGAGATGTTTGCTGCTTTTGCGTTTGGCTGTTGGGAGATTTACAGCACAAAGATATCTAGTTGATTTGAAGCAGTTCCGAGAAAGTCTAAACATAATCCCCACTTCTCCCTCCTGGCACTTTCCATGTGGGAGATATAGCAGGATGTATATTGGTTTTGAGGACAACCCAATGGACAGTGTAGGGAGAAAAGGTCCTGGCTCCTTGAATGCCGTTTCTGGAGACACTGCGATCAATGTGGGAGATATGTCAAGATGTGTGTTTGTTTTGAGGACGGCTCTCTGGAGAGTCTTAGCAAAGAGGTCACACAGATAATCAGAGCAATTCTCAGAGACACTGAGAACAAGCTCCACAATTCCCTCCTGGCACTTTCCCTGTAGGAGATACCGCAAGACGTTTCTGTATATTGGGCACAGCGCTCTGCACGGTGTTAGCAGAGACTTTCCCGGGACAGTGAAACCCTATGTCAGAGACACTGAGAAGAAGCCCCAATGTTCCCTCCAGGCACTTTCAGTGTGGGTGCCTTCTCCACGTGGTTCCTGGTTTCACTGCAGCTCTGAAGAGAATGTTAGCAAAGAGGTAACCGGGACAGTGAAAACAGTACTCAAAGACAGGGAGAGCAAGCTCTCTCTTGGCACTTTGGATGTGGGACATACAGCGAGATGTTTGCTGCTTTTGCGTTTGGCTGTTGGGAGATTTACAGCACAAAGATATCTAGTTGATTTGAAGCAGTTCCGAGAAAGTCTAAACATAATCCCCACTTCTCCCTCCTGGCACTTTCCATGTGGGAGATATAGCAGGATGTATATTGGTTTTGAGGACAACCCAATGGACAGTGTAGGGAGAAAAGGTCCTGGCTCCTTGAATGCCGTTTCTGGAGACACTGCGATCAATGTGGGAGATATGTCAAGATGTGTGTTTGTTTTGAGGACGGCTCTCTGGAGAGTCTTAGCAAAGAGGTCACACAGATAATCAGAGCAATTCTCAGAGACACTGAGAACAAGCTCCGCAATTCCCTCCTGGCACTTTCCCTGTAGGAGATACCGCAAGACGTTTCTGTATATTGGGCACAGCGCTCTGCACGGTGTTAGCAGAGACTTCCCCGGGACAGTGAAACCCTATGTCAGAGACACTGAGAAGAAGCCCCAATGTTCCCTCCAGGCACTTTCAGTGTGGGTGCCTTCTCCACGTGGTTCCTGGTTTCACTGCAGCTCTGAAGAGAATGTTAGCAAAGAGGTAACCGGGACAGTGAAAACAGTACTCAAAGACAGGGAGAGCAAGCTCTCTCTTGGCACTTTGGATGTGGGACATACAGCGAGATGTTTGCTGCTTTTGCGTTTGGCTGTTGGGAGATTTACAGCACAAAGATATCTAGTTGATTTGAAGCAGTTCCGAGAAAGTCTAAACATAATCCCCACTTCTCCCTCCTGGCACTTTCCATGTGGGAGATATAGCAGGATGTATATTGGTTTTGAGGACAACCCAATGGACAGTGTAGGGAGAAAACCTCCTGGCTCCTTGAATGCCGTTTCTGGAGACACTGCGATCAATGTGGGAGATATGTCAAGATGTGTGTTTGTTTTGAGGACGGCTCTCTGGAGAGTCTTAGCAAAGAGGTCACACAGATAATCAGAGCAATTCTCAGAGACACTGAGAACAAGCTCCACAATTCCCTCCTGGCACTTTCCCTGTAGGAGATACCGCAAGACGTTTCTGTATATTGGGCACAGCGCTCTGCACGGTGTTAGCAGAGACTTTCCCGGCACAGTGAAACCCTATGTCAGAGACACTGAGAAGAAGCCCCAATGTTCCCTCCAGGCACTTTCAGTGTGGGTGCCTTCTCCACGTGGTTCCTGGTTTCACTGCAGCTCTGAAGAGAATGTTAGCAAAGAGGTAACCGGGACAGTGAAAACAGTACTCAAAGACAGGGAGAGCAAGCTCTCTCTTGGCACTTTGGATGTGGGACATACAGCGAGATGTTTGCTGCTTTTGCGTTTGGCTGTTGGGAGATTTACAGCACAAAGATATCTAGTTGATTTGAAGCAGTTCCGAGAAAGTCTAAACATAATCCCCACTTCTCCCTCCTGGCACTTTCCATGTGGGAGATATAGCAGGATGTATATTGGTTTTGAGGACAACTCAATGGACAGTGTAGGGAGAAAAGGTCCTGGCTCCTTGAATGCCGTTTCTGGAGACACTGCGATAAATGTGGGAGATATGTCAAGATGTGTGTTTGTTTTGAGGACGGCTCTCTGGAGAGTCTTAGCAAAGAGGTCACAGGGATAATCAGAGCAATTCTCAGAGACACTGAGAACAAGCTCCGCAATTCCCTCCAGGCACTTTCCCTGTAGGAGATACCGCAAGACGTTTCTGTATATTGGGCACAGCGCTCTGCACGGTGTTAGCAGAGACTTTCCCGGGACAGTGAAACCCTATGTCAGAGACACTGAGAAGAAGCCCCAATGTTCCCTCCAGGCACTTTCAGTGTGGGTGCTTTCTCCACGTGGTTCCTGGTTTCACTGCAGCTCTGAAGAGAATGTTAGCAAAGAGGTAACCGGGACAGTGAAAACAGTACTCAAAGACAGGGAGAGCAAGCTCTCTCTTGGCACTTTGGATGTGGGACATACAGCGAGATGTTTGCTGCTTTTGCGTTTGGCTGTTGGGAGATTTACAGCACAAAGATATCTAGTTGATTTGAAGCAGTTCCGAGAAAGTCTAAACATAATCCCCACTTCTCCCTCCTGGCACTTTCCATGTGGGAGATATAGCAGGATGTATATTGGTTTTGAGGACAACTCAATGGACAGTGTAGGGAGAAAAGGTCCTGGCTCCTTGAATGCCGTTTCTGGAGACACTGCGATCAATGTGGGAGATATGTCAAGATGTGTGTTTGTTTTGAGGACGGCTCTCTGGAGAGTCTTAGCAAAGAGGTCACACAGATAATCAGAGCAATTCTCAGAGACACTGAGAACAAGCTCCGCAATTCCCTCCAAGCACTTTCGCTGTAGGAGATACCGCAAGACGTTTCTGTATATTGGGCACAGCGCTCTGCACGGTGTTAGCAGAGACTTTCCCGGGACAGTGAAACCCTATGTCAGAGACACTGAGAAGAAGCCCCAATGTTCCCTCCAGGCACTTTCAGTGTGGGTGCCTTCTCCACGTGGTTCCTGGTTTCACTGCAGCTCTGAAGAGAATGTTAGCAAAGAGGTAACCGGGACAGTGAAAACAGTACTCAAAGACAGGGAGAGCAAGCTCTCTCTTGGCACTTTGGATGTGGGACATACAGCGAGATGTTTGCTGCTTTTGCGTTTGGCTGTTGGGAGATTTACAGCACAAAGATATCTAGTTGATTTGAAGCAGTTCCGAGAAAGTCTAAACATAATCCCCACTTCTCCCTCCTGGCACTTTCCATGTGGGAGATATAGCAGGATGTATATTGGTTTTGAGGACAACTCAATGGACAGTGTAGGGAGAAAAGGTCCTGGCTCCTTGAATGCCGTTTCTGGAGACACTGCGATCAATGTGGGAGATATGTCAAGATGTGTGTTTGTTTTGAGGACGGCTCTCTGGAGAGTCTTAGCAAAGAGGTCACACAGATAATCAGAGCAATTCTCAGAGACACTGAGAACAAGCTCCGCAATTCCCTCCAAGCACTTTCGCTGTAGGAGATACCGCAAGACGTTTCTGTATATTGGGCACAGCGCTCTGCACGGTGTTAGCAGAGACTTTCCCGGGACAGTGAAACCCTATGTCAGAGACACTGAGAAGAAGCCCCAATGTTCCCTCCAGGCACTTTCAGTGTGGGTGCCTTCTCCACGTGGTTCCTGGTTTCACTGCAGCTCTGAAGAGAATGTTAGCAAAGAGGTAACCGGGACAGTGAAAACAGTACTCAAAGACAGGGAGAGCAAGCTCTCTCTTGGCACTTTGGATGTGGGACATACAGCGAGATGTTTGCTGCTTTTGCGTTTGGCTGTTGGGAGATTTACAGCACAAAGATATCTAGTTGATTTGAAGCAGTTCCGAGAAAGTCTAAACATAATCCCCACTTCTCCCTCCTGGCACTTTCCATGTGGGAGATATAGCAGGATGTATATTGGTTTTGAGGACAACCCAATGGACAGTGTAGGGAGAAAAGGTCCTGGCTCCTTGAATGCCGTTTCTGGAGACACTGCGATCAATGTGGGAGATATGTCAAGATGTGTGTTTGTTTTGAGGACGGCTCTCTGGAGAGTCTTAGCAAAGAGGTCACACAGATAATCAGAGCAATTCTCAGAGACACTGAGAACAAGCTCCGCAATTCCCTCCTGGCACTTTCCCTGTAGGAGATACCGCAAGACGTTTCTGTATATTGGGCACAGCGCTCTGCACGGTGTTAGCAGAGACTTTCCCGGGACAGTGAAACCCTATGTCAGAGACACTGAGAAGAAGCCCCAATGTTCCCTCCAGGCACTTTCAGTGTGGGTGCTTTCTCCACGTGGTTCCTGGTTTCACTGCGGCTCTGAAGAGAATGTTAGCAAAGAGGTAACCGGGACAGTGAAAACAGTACTCAAAGACAGGGAGAGCAAGCTCTCTCTTGGCACTTTGGATGTGGGACATACAGCGAGATGTTTGCTGCTTTTGCGTTTGGCTGTTGGGAGATTTACAGCACAAAGATATCTAGTTGATTTGAAGCAGTTCCGAGAAAGTCTAAACATAATCCCCACTTCTCCCTCCTGGCACTTTCCATGTGGGAGATATAGCAGGATGTATATTGGTTTTGAGGACAACCCAATGGACAGTGTAGGGAGAAAAGGTCCTGGCTCCTTGAATGCCGTTTCTGGAGACACTGCGATCAATGTGGGAGATATGTCAAGATGTGTGTTTGTTTTGAGGACGGCTCTCTGGAGAGTCTTAGCAAAGAGGTCACACAGATAATCAGAGCAATTCTCAGAGACACTGAGAACAAGCTCCGCAATTCCCTCCTGGCACTTTCCCTGTAGGAGATACCGCAAGACGTTTCTGTATATTGGGCACAGCGCTCTGCAGGGTGTTAGCAGAGACTTCCCCGGGACAGTGAAACCCTATGTCAGAGACACTGAGAAGAAGCCCCAATGTTCCCTCCAGGCACTTTCAGTGTGGGTGCTTTCTCCACGTGGTTCCTGGTTTCACTGCGGCTCTGAAGAGAATGTTAGCAAAGAGGTAACCGGGACAGTGAAAACAGTACTCAAAGACAGGGAGAGCAAGCTCTCTCTTGGCACTTTGGATGTGGGACATACAGCGAGATGTTTGCTGCTTTTGCGTTTGGCTGTTGGGAGATTTACAGCACAAAGATATCTAGTTGATTTGAAGCAGTTCCGAGAAAGTCTAAACATAATCCCCACTTCTCCCTCCTGGCACTTTCCATGTGGGAGATATAGCAGGATGTATATTGGTTTTGAGGACAACTCAATGGACAGTGTAGGGAGAAAAGGTCCTGGCTCCTTGAATGCCGTTTCTGGAGACACTGCGATCAATGTGGGAGATATGTCAAGATGTGTGTTTGTTTTGAGGACGGCTCTCTGGAGAGTCTTAGCAAAGAGGTCACACAGATAATCAGAGCAATTCTCAGAGACACTGAGAACAAGCTCCGCAATTCCCTCCAGGCACTTTCGCTGTAGGAGATACCGCAAGACGTTTCTGTATATTGGGCACAGCGCTCTGCAGGGTGTTAGCAGAGACTTTCCCGGGACAGTGAAACCCTATGTCAGAGACACTGAGAAGAAGCCCCAATGTTCCCTCCAGGCACTTTCAGTGTGGGTGCTTTCTCCACGTGGTTCCTGGTTTCACTGCGGCTCTGAAGAGAATGTTAGCAAAGAGGTAACCGGGACAGTGAAAACAGTACTCAAAGACAGGGAGAGCAAGCTCTCTCTTGGCACTTTGGATGTGGGACATACAGCGAGATGTTTGCTGCTTTTGCGTTTGGCTGTTGGGAGATTTACAGCACAAAGATATCGAGTTGATTTGAAGCAGTTCCGAGAAAGTCTAAACATAATCCCCACTTCTCCCTCCTGGCACTTTCCATGTGGGAGATATAGCAGGATGTATATTGGTTTTGAGGACAACCCAATGGACAGTGTAGGGAGAAAAGGTCCTGGCTCCTTGAATGCCGTTTCTGGAGACACTGCGATCAATGTGGGAGATATGTCAAGATGTGTGTTTGTTTTGAGGACGGCTCTCTGGAGAGTCTTAGCAAAGAGGTCACACAGATAATCAGAGCAATTCTCAGAGACACTGAGAACAAGCTCCGCAATTCCCTCCTGGCACTTTCGCTGTAGGAGATACCGCAAGACGTTTCTGTATATTGGGCACAGCGCTCTGCAGGGTGTTAGCAGAGACTTTCCCGGGACAGTGAAACCCTATGTCAGAGACACTGAGAAGAAGCCCCAATGTTCCCTCCAGGCACTTTCAGTGTGGGTGCTTTCTCCACGTGGTTCCTGGTTTCACTGCGGCTCTGAAGAGAATGTTAGCAAAGAGGTAACCGGGACAGTGAAAACAGTACTCAAAGACAGGGAGAGCAAGCTCTCTCTTGGCACTTTGGATGTGGGACATACAGCGAGATGTTTGCTGCTTTTGCGTTTGGCTGTTGGGAGATTTACAGCACAAAGATATCTAGTTGATTTGAAGCAGTTCCGAGAAAGTCTAAACATAATCCCCACTTCTCCCTCCTGGCACTTTCCATGTGGGAGATATAGCAGGATGTATATTGGTTTTGAGGACAACCCAATGGACAGTGTAGGGAGAAAAGGTCCTGGCTCCTTGAATGCCGTTTCTGGAGACACTGCGATCAATGTGGGAGATATGTCAAGATGTGTGTTTGTTTTGAGGACGGCTCTCTGGAGAGTCTTAGCAAAGAGGTCACACAGATAATCAGAGCAATTCTCAGAGACACTGAGAACAAGCTCCGCAATTCCCTCCAGGCACTTTCCCTGTAGGAGATACCGCAAGACGTTTCTGTATATTGGGCACAGCGCTCTGCACGGTGTTAGCAGAGACTTCCCCGGGACAGTGAAACCCTATGTCAGAGACACTGAGAAGAAGCCCCAATGTTCCCTCCAGGCACTTTCAGTGTGGGTGCCTTCTCCACGTGGTTCCTGGTTTCACTGCGGCTCTGAAGAGAATGTTAGCAAAGAGGTAACCGGGACAGTGAAAACAGTACTCAAAGACAGGGAGAGCAAGCTCTCTCTTGGCACTTTGGATGTGGGACATACAGCGAGATGTTTGCTGCTTTTGCGTTTGGCTGTTGGGAGATTTACAGCACAAAGATATCTAGTTGATTTGAAGCAGTTCCGAGAAAGTCTAAACATAATCCCCACTTCTCCCTCCTGGCACTTTCCATGTGGGAGATATAGCAGGATGTATATTGGTTTTGAGGACAACTCAATGGACAGTGTAGGGAGAAAAGGTCCTGGCTCCTTGAATGCCGTTTCTGGAGACACTGCGATCAATGTGGGAGATATGTCAAGATGTGTGTTTGTTTTGAGGACGGCTCTCTGGAGAGTCTTAGCAAAGAGGTCACACAGATAATCAGAGCAATTCTCAGAGACACTGAGAACAAGCTCCACAATTCCCTCCTGGCACTTTCCCTGTAGGAGATACCGCAAGACGTTTCTGTATATTGGGCACAGCGCTCTGCACGGTGTTAGCAGAGACTTTCCCGGGACAGTGAAACCCTATGTCAGAGACACTGAGAAGAAGCCCCAATGTTCCCTCCAGGCACTTTCAGTGTGGGTGCCTTCTCCACGTGGTTCCTGGTTTCACTGCAGCTCTGAAGAGAATGTTAGCAAAGAGGTAACCGGGACAGTGAAAACAGTACTCAAAGACAGGGAGAGCAAGCTCTCTCTTGGCACTTTGGATGTGGGACATACAGCGAGATGTTTGCTGCTTTTGCGTTTGGCTGTTGGGAGATTTACAGCACAAAGATATCTAGTTGATTTGAAGCAGTTCCGAGAAAGTCTAAACATAATCCCCACTTCTCCCTCCTGGCACTTTCCATGTGGGAGATATAGCAGGATGTATATTGGTTTTGAGGACAACTCAATGGACAGTGTAGGGAGAAAAGGTCCTGGCTCCTTGAATGCCGTTTCTGGAGACACTGCGATCAATGTGGGAGATATGTCAAGATGTGTGTTTGTTTTGAGGACGGCTCTCTGGAGAGTCTTAGCAAAGAGGTCACACAGATAATCAGAGCAATTCTCAGAGACACTGAGAACAAGCTCCGCAATTCCCTCCTGGCACTTTCCCTGTAGGAGATACCGCAAGACGTTTCTGTATATTGGGCACAGCGCTCTGCACGGTGTTAGCAGAGACTTTCCCGGGACAGTGAAACCCTATGTCAGAGACACTGAGAAGAAGCCCCAATGTTCCCTCCAGGCACTTTCAGTGTGGGTGCTTTCTCCACGTGGTTCCTGGTTTCACTGCGGCTCTGAAGAGAATGTTAGCAAAGAGGTAACCGGGACAGTGAAAACAGTACTCAAAGACAGGGAGAGCAAGCTCTCTCTTGGCACTTTGGATGTGGGACATACAGCGAGATGTTTGCTGCTTTTGCGTTTGGCTGTTGGGAGATTTACAGCACAAAGATATCTAGTTGATTTGAAGCAGTTCCGAGAAAGTCTAAACATAATCCCCACTTCTCCCTCCTGGCACTTTCCATGTGGGAGATATAGCAGGATGTATATTGGTTTTGAGGACAACCCAATGGACAGTGTAGGGAGAAAAGGTCCTGGCTCCTTGAATGCCGTTTCTGGAGACACTGCGATCAATGTGGGAGATATGTCAAGATGTGTGTTTGTTTTGAGGACGGCTCTCTGGAGAGTCTTAGCAAAGAGGTCACACAGATAATCAGAGCAATTCTCAGAGACACTGAGAACAAGCTCCACAATTCCCTCCTGGCACTTTCCCTGTAGGAGATACCGCAAGACGTTTCTGTATATTGGGCACAGCGCTCTGCACGGTGTTAGCAGAGACTTTCCCGGGACAGTGAAACCCTATGTCAGAGACACTGAGAAGAAGCCCCAATGTTCCCTCCAGGCACTTTCAGTGTGGGTGCCTTCTCCACGTGGTTCCTGGTTTCACTGCAGCTCTGAAGAGAATGTTAGCAAAGAGGTAACCGGGACAGTGAAAACAGTACTCAAAGACAGGGAGAGCAAGCTCTCTCTTGGCACTTTGGATGTGGGACATACAGCGAGATGTTTGCTGCTTTTGCGTTTGGCTGTTGGGAGATTTACAGCACAAAGATATCTAGTTGATTTGAAGCAGTTCCGAGAAAGTCTAAACATAATCCCCACTTCTCCCTCCTGGCACTTTCCATGTGGGAGATATAGCAGGATGTATATTGGTTTTGAGGACAACCCAATGGACAGTGTAGGGAGAAAAGGTCCTGGCTCCTTGAATGCCGTTTCTGGAGACACTGCGATCAATGTGGGAGATATGTCAAGATGTGTGTTTGTTTTGAGGACGGCTCTCTGGAGAGTCTTAGCAAAGAGGTCACACAGATAATCAGAGCAATTCTCAGAGACACTGAGAACAAGCTCCACAATTCCCTCCTGGCACTTTCCCTGTAGGAGATACCGCAAGACGTTTCTGTATATTGGGCACAGCGCTCTGCACGGTGTTAGCAGAGACTTTCCCGGCACAGTGAAACCCTATGTCAGAGACACTGAGAAGAAGCCCCAATGTTCCCTCCAGGCACTTTCAGTGTGGGTGCCTTCTCCACGTGGTTCCTGGTTTCACTGCAGCTCTGAAGAGAATGTTAGCAAAGAGGTAACCGGGACAGTGAAAACAGTACTCAAAGACAGGGAGAGCAAGCTCTCTCTTGGCACTTTGGATGTGGGACATACAGCGAGATGTTTGCTGCTTTTGCGTTTGGCTGTTGGGAGATTTACAGCACAAAGATATCTAGTTGATTTGAAGCAGTTCCGAGAAAGTCTAAACATAATCCCCACTTCTCCCTCCTGGCACTTTCCATGTGGGAGATATAGCAGGATGTATATTGGTTTTGAGGACAACCCAATGGACAGTGTAGGGAGAAAAGGTCCTGGCTCCTTGAATGCCGTTTCTGGAGACACTGCGATCAATGTGGGAGATATGTCAAGATGTGTGTTTGTTTTGAGGACGGCTCTCTGGAGAGTCTTAGCAAAGAGGTCACACAGATAATCAGAGCAATTCTCAGAGACACTGAGAACAAGCTCCACAATTCCCTCCTGGCACTTTCCCTGTAGGAGATACCGCAAGACGTTTCTGTATATTGGGCACAGCGCTCTGCACGGTGTTAGCAGAGACTTTCCCGGGACAGTGAAACCCTATGTCAGAGACACTGAGAAGAAGCCCCAATGTTCCCTCCAGGCACTTTCAGTGTGGGTGCCTTCTCCACGTGGTTCCTGGTTTCACTGCAGCTCTGAAGAGAATGTTAGCAAAGAGGTAACCGGGACAGTGAAAACAGTACTCAAAGACAGGGAGAGCAAGCTCTCTCTTGGCACTTTGGATGTGGGACATACAGCGAGATGTTTGCTGCTTTTGCGTTTGGCTGTTGGGAGATTTACAGCACAAAGATATCTAGTTGATTTGAAGCAGTTCCGAGAAAGTCTAAACATAATCCCCACTTCTCCCTCCTGGCACTTTCCATGTGGGAGATATAGCAGGATGTATATTGGTTTTAAGGAACTGTCCCCGAAGAGTGTGGGCAGAAAAATTCCTGGCTCCTTGGATGCCGTTCCTGGAGACACTGCGATCAATGTGGGAGATATGTCAAGATGTGTGTTGGTTTTGAGGACGGCTCTCTGGAGAGTCTTAGCAAAGAGGTCACACAGATAATCAGAGCAATTCTCAGAGACACTGAGAACAAGCTCCGCAATTCCCTCCTGGCACTTTCCCTGTAGGAGATACCGCAAGACGTTTCTGTATATTGGGCACAGCGCTCTGCACGGTGTTAGCAGAGACTTCCCCGGGACAGTGAAACCCTATGTCAGAGACACTGAGAAGAAGCCCCAATGTTCCCTCCAGGCACTTTCAGTGTGGGTGCCTTCTCCACGTGGTTCCTGGTTTCACTGCGGCTCTGAAGAGAATGTTAGCAAAGAGGTAACCGGGACAGTGAAAACAGTACTCAAAGACAGGGAGAGCAAGCTCTCTCTTGGCACTTTGGATGTGGGACATACAGCGAGATGTTTGCTGCTTTTGCGTTTGGCTGTTGGGAGATTTACAGCACAAAGATATCTAGTTGATTTGAAGCAGTTCCGAGAAAGTCTAAACATAATCCCCACTTCTCCCTCCTGGCACTTTCCATGTGGGAGATATAGCAGGATGTATATTGGTTTTGAGGACAACTCAATGGACAGTGTAGGGAGAAAAGGTCCTGGCTCCTTGAATGCCGTTTCTGGAGACACTGCGATCAATGTGGGAGATATGTCAAGATGTGTGTTTGTTTTGAGGACGGCTCTCTGGAGAGTCTTAGCAAAGAGGTCACACAGATAATCAGAGCAATTCTCAGAGACACTGAGAACAAGCTCCGCAATTCCCTCCTGGCACTTTCCCTGTAGGAGATACCGCAAGACGTTTCTGTATATTGGGCACAGCGCTCTGCAGGGTGTTAGCAGAGACTTTCCCGGGACAGTGAAACCCTATGTCAGAGACACTGAGAAGAAGCCCCAATGTTCCCTCCAGGCACTTTCAGTGTGGGTGCTTTCTCCACGTGGTTCCTGGTTTCACTGCGGCTCTGAAGAGAATGTTAGCAAAGAGGTAACCGGGACAGTGAAAACAGTACTCAAAGACAGGGAGAGCAAGCTCTCTCTTGGCACTTTGGATGTGGGACATACAGCGAGATGTTTGCTGCTTTTGCGTTTGGCTGTTGGGAGATTTACAGCACAAAGATATCTAGTTGATTTGAAGCAGTTCCGAGAAAGTCTAAACATAATCCCCACTTCTCCCTCCTCGCACTTTCCATGTGGGAGATATAGCAGGATGTATATTGGTTTTAAGGAACTGTCCCCGAAGAGTGTGGGCAGAAAAATTCCTGGCTCCTTGGATGCCGTTCCTGGAGACACTGCGATCAATGTGAAAGATATGTCAAGATGTGTGTTGGTTTTGAGGACGGCTCTCTGGAGAGTCTTAGCAAAGAGGTCACACAGATAATCAGAGCAATTCTCAGAGACACTGAGAACAAGCTCCGCAATTCCCTCCTGGCACTTTCCCTGTAGGAGATACCGCAAGACGTTTCTGTATATTGGGCACAGCGCTCTGCACGGTGTTAGCAGAGACTTCCCCGGGACAGTGAAACCCTATGTCAGAGACACTGAGAAGAAGCCCCAATGTTCCCTCCAGGCACTTTCAGTGTGGGTGCCTTCTCCACGTGGTTCCTGGTTTCACTGCGGCTCTGAAGAGAATGTTAGCAAAGAGGTAACCGGGACAGTGAAAACAGTACTCAAAGACAGGGAGAGCAAGCTCTCTCTTGGCACTTTGGATGTGGGACATACAGCGAGATGTTTGCTGCTTTTGCGTTTGGCTGTTGGGAGATTTACAGCACAAAGATATCTAGTTGATTTGAAGCAGTTCCGAGAAAGTCTAAACATAATCCCCACTTCTCCCTCCTGGCACTTTCCATGTGGGAGATATAGCAGGATGTATATTGGTTTTGAGGACAACTCAATGGACAGTGTAGGGAGAAAAGGTCCTGGCTCCTTGAATGCCGTTTCTGGAGACACTGCGATCAATGTGGGAGATATGTCAAGATGTGTGTTTGTTTTGAGGACGGCTCTCTGGAGAGTCTTAGCAAAGAGGTCACACAGATAATCAGAGCAATTCTCAGAGACACTGAGAACAAGCTCCGCAATTCCCTCCTGGCACTTTCCCTGTAGGAGATACCGCAAGACGTTTCTGTATATTGGGCACAGCGCTCTGCAGGGTGTTAGCAGAGACTTTCCCGGGACAGTGAAACCCTATGTCAGAGACACTGAGAAGAAGCCCCAATGTTCCCTCCAGGCACTTTCAGTGTGGGTGCTTTCTCCACGTGGTTCCTGGTTTCACTGCGGCTCTGAAGAGAATGTTAGCAAAGAGGTAACCGGGACAGTGAAAACAGTACTCAAAGACAGGGAGAGCAAGCTCTCTCTTGGCACTTTGGATGTGGGACATACAGCGAGATGTTTGCTGCTTTTGCGTTTGGCTGTTGGGAGATTTACAGCACAAAGATATCTAGTTGATTTGAAGCAGTTCCGAGAAAGTCTAAACATAATCCCCACTTCTCCCTCCTGGCACTTTCCATGTGGGAGATATAGCAGGATGTATATTGATTTTGAGGACAACCCAATGGACAGTGTAGGGAGAAAAGGTCCTGGCTCCTTGAATGCCGTTTCTGGAGACACTGCGATCAATGTGGGAGATATGTCAAGATGTGTGTTTGTTTTGAGGACGGCTCTCTGGAGAGTCTTAGCAAAGAGGTCACACAGATAATCAGAGCAATTCTCAGAGACACTGAGAACAAGCTCCGCAATTCCCTCCTGGCACTTTCCCTGTAGGAGATACCGCAAGACGTTTCTGTATATTGGGCACAGCGCTCTGCAGGGTGTTAGCAGAGACTTTCCCGGGACAGTGAAACCCTATGTCAGAGACACTGAGAAGAAGCCCCAATGTTCCCTCCAGGCACTTTCAGTGTGGGTGCTTTCTCCACGTGGTTCCTGGTTTCACTGCGGCTCTGAAGAGAATGTTAGCAAAGAGGTAACCGGGACAGTGAAAACAGTACTCAAAGACAGGGAGAGCAAGCTCTCTCTTGGCACTTTGGATGTGGGACATACAGCGAGATGTTTGCTGCTTTTGCGTTTGGCTGTTGGGAGATTTACAGCACAAAGATATCTAGTTGATTTGAAGCAGTTCCGAGAAAGTCTAAACATAATCCCCACTTCTCCCTCCTGGCACTTTCCATGTGGGAGATATAGCAGGATGTATATTGGTTTTGAGGACAACCCAATGGACAGTGTAGGGAGAAAAGGTCCTGGCTCCTTGAATGCCGTTTCTGGAGACACTGCGATCAATGTGGGAGATATGTCAAGATGTGTGTTTGTTTTGAGGACGGCTCTCTGGAGAGTCTTAGCAAAGAGGTCACACAGATAATCAGAGCAATTCTCAGAGACACTGAGAACAAGCTCCACAATTCCCTCCTGGCACTTTCCCTGTAGGAGATACCGCAAGACGTTTCTGTATATTGGGCACAGCGCTCTGCACGGTGTTAGCAGAGACTTTCCCGGGACAGTGAAACCCTATGTCAGAGACACTGAGAAGAAGCCCCAATGTTCCCTCCAGGCACTTTCAGTGTGGGTGCCTTCTCCACGTGGTTCCTGGTTTCACTGCAGCTCTGAAGAGAATGTTAGCAAAGAGGTAACCGGGACAGTGAAAACAGTACTCAAAGACAGGGAGAGCAAGCTCTCTCTTGGCACTTTGGATGTGGGACATACAGCGAGATGTTTGCTGCTTTTGCGTTTGGCTGTTGGGAGATTTACAGCACAAAGATATCTAGTTGATTTGAAGCAGTTCCGAGAAAGTCTAAACATAATCCCCACTTCTCCCTCCTGGCACTTTCCATGTGGGAGATATAGCAGGATGTATATTGGTTTTGAGGACAACTCAATGGACAGTGTAGGGAGAAAAGGTCCTGGCTCCTTGAATGCCGTTTCTGGAGACACTGCGATCAATGTGGGAGATATGTCAAGATGTGTGTTTGTTTTGAGGACGGCTCTCTGGAGAGTCTTAGCAAAGAGGTCACACAGATAATCAGAGCAATTCTCAGAGACACTGAGAACAAGCTCCACAATTCCCTCCTGGCACTTTCCCTGTAGGAGATACCGCAAGACGTTTCTGTATATTGGGCACAGCGCTCTGCACGGTGTTAGCAGAGACTTTCCCGGGACAGTGAAACCCTATGTCAGAGACACTGAGAAGAAGCCCCAATGTTCCCTCCAGGCACTTTCAGTGTGGGTGCCTTCTCCACGTGGTTCCTGGTTTCACTGCAGCTCTGAAGAGAATGTTAGCAAAGAGGTAACCGGGACAGTGAAAACAGTACTCAAAGACAGGGAGAGCAAGCTCTCTCTTGGCACTTTGGATGTGGGACATACAGCGAGATGTGTGCTGCTTTTGCGTTTGGCTGTTGGGAGATTTACAGCACAAAGATATCTAGTTGATTTGAAGCAGTTCCGAGAAAGTCTAAACATAATCCCCACTTCTCCCTCCTGGCACTTTCCATGTGGGAGATATAGCAGGATGTATATTGGTTTTGAGGACAACTCAATGGACAGTGTAGGGAGAAAAGGTCCTGGCTCCTTGAATGCCGTTTCTGGAGACACTGCGATCAATGTGGGAGATATGTCAAGATGTGTGTTTGTTTTGAGGACGGCTCTCTGGAGAGTCTTAGCAAAGAGGTCACACAGATAATCAGAGCAATTCTCAGAGACACTGAGAACAAGCTCCGCAATTCCCTCCTGGCACTTTCCCTGTAGGAGATACCGCAAGACGTTTCTGTATATTGGGCACAGCGCTCTGCAGGGTGTTAGCAGAGACTTCCCCGGGACAGTGAAACCCTATGTCAGAGACACTGAGAAGAAGCCCCAATGTTCCCTCCAGGCACTTTCAGTGTGGGTGCCTTCTCCACGTGGTTCCTGGTTTCACTGCAGCTCTGAAGAGAATGTTAGCAAAGAGGTAACCGGGACAGTGAAAACAGTACTCAAAGACAGGGAGAGCAAGCTCTCTCTTGGCACTTTGGATGTGGGACATACAGCGAGATGTTTGCTGCTTTTGCGTTTGGCTGTTGGGAGATTTACAGCACAAAGATATCTAGTTGATTTGAAGCAGTTCCGAGAAAGTCTAAACATAATCCCCACTTCTCCCTCCTGGCACTTTCCATGTGGGAGATATAGCAGGATGTATATTGGTTTTGAGGACAACTCAATGGACAGTGTAGGGAGAAAAGGTCCTGGCTCCTTGAATGCCGTTTCTGGAGACACTGCGATCAATGTGGGAGATATGTCAAGATGTGTGTTTGTTTTGAGGACGGCTCTCTGGAGAGTCTTAGCAAAGAGGTCACACAGATAATCAGAGCAATTCTCAGAGACACTGAGAACAAGCTCCGCAATTCCCTCCAGGCACTTTCGCTGTAGGAGATACCGCAAGACGTTTCTGTATATTGGGCACAGCGCTCTGCACGGTGTTAGCAGAGACTTTCCCGGGACAGTGAAACCCTATGTCAGAGACACTGAGAAGAAGCCCCAATGTTCCCTCCAGGCACTTTCAGTGTGGGTGCTTTCTCCACGTGGTTCCTGGTTTCACTGCGGCTCTGAAGAGAATGTTAGCAAAGAGGTAACCGGGACAGTGAAAACAGTACTCAAAGACAGGGAGAGCAAGCTCTCTCTTGGCACTTTGGATGTGGGACATACAGCGAGATGTTTGCTGCTTTTGCGTTTGGCTGTTGGGAGATTTACAGCACAAAGATATCTAGTTGATTTGAAGCAGTTCCGAGAAAGTCTAAACATAATCCCCACTTCTCCCTCCTGGCACTTTCCATGTGGGAGATATAGCAGGATGTATATTGGTTTTGAGGACAACCCAATGGACAGTGTAGGGAGAAAAGGTCCTGGCTCCTTGAATGCCGTTTCTGGAGACACTGCGATCAATGTGGGAGATATGTCAAGATGTGTGTTTGTTTTGAGGACGGCTCTCTGGAGAGTCTTAGCAAAGAGGTCACACAGATAATCAGAGCAATTCTCAGAGACACTGAGAACAAGCTCCGCAATTCCCTCCAGGCACTTTCGCTGTAGGAGATACCGCAAGACGTTTCTGTATATTGGGCACAGCGCTCTGCACGGTGTTAGCAGAGACTTTCCCGGGACAGTGAAACCCTATGTCAGAGACACTGAGAAGAAGCCCCAATGTTCCCTCCAGGCACTTTCAGTGTGGGTGCCTTCTCCACGTGGTTCCAGGTTTCACTGCGGCTCTGAAGAGAATGTTAGCAAAGAGGTAACCGGGACAGTGAAAACAGTACTCAAAGACAGGGAGAGCAAGCTCTCTCTTGGCACTTTGGATGTGGGACATACAGCGAGATGTTTGCTGCTTTTGCGTTTGGCTGTTGGGAGATTTACAGCACAAAGATATCTAGTTGATTTGAAGCAGTTCCGAGAAAGTCTAAACATAATCCCCACTTCTCCCTCCTGGCACTTTCCATGTGGGAGATATAGCAGGATGTATATTGGTTTTGAGGACAACCCAATGGACAGTGTAGGGAGAAAAGGTCCTGGCTCCTTGAATGCCGTTTCTGGAGACACTGCGATCAATGTGGGAGATATGTCAAGATGTGTGTTTGTTTTGAGGACGGCTCTCTGGAGAGTCTTAGCAAAGAGGTCACACAGATAATCAGAGCAATTCTCAGAGACACTGAGAACAAGCTCCAGAATTCCCTCCTGGCACTTTCCCTGTAGGAGATACCGCAAGATGTTTCTGTATATTGGGCACAGCGCTCTGCACGGTGTTAGCAGAGACTTTCCCGGGACAGTGAAACCCTATGTCAGAGACACTGAGAAGAAGCCCCAATGTTCCCTCCAGGCACTTTCAGTGTGGGTGCCTTCTCCACGTGGTTCCTGGTTTCACTGCAGCTCTGAAGAGAATGTTAGCAAAGAGGTAACCGGGACAGTGAAAACAGTACTCAAAGACAGGGAGAGCAAGCTCTCTCTTGGCACTTTGGATGTGGGACATACAGCGAGATGTTTGCTGCTTTTGCGTTTGGCTGTTGGGAGATTTACAGCACAAAGATATCTAGTTGATTTGAAGCAGTTCCGAGAAAGTCTAAACATAATCCCCACTTCTCCCTCCTGGCACTTTCCATGTGGGAGATATAGCAGGATGTATATTGGTTTTGAGGACAACTCAATGGACAGTGTAGGGAGAAAAGGTCCTGGCTCCTTGAATGCCGTTTCTGGAGACACTGCGATCAATGTGGGAGATATGTCAAGATGTGTGTTTGTTTTGAGGACGGCTCTCTGGAGAGTCTTAGCAAAGAGGTCACACAGATAATCAGAGCAATTCTCAGAGACACTGAGAACAAGCTCCGCAATTCCCTCCAGGCACTTTCGCTGTAGGAGATACCGCAAGACGTTTCTGTATATTGGGCACAGCGCTCTGCACGGTGTTAGCAGAGACTTTCCCGGGACAGTGAAACCCTATGTCAGAGACACTGAGAAGAAGCCCCAATGTTCCCTCCAGGCACTTTCAGTGTGGGTGCCTTCTCCATGTGGTTCCTGGTTTCACTGCGGCTCTGAAGAGAATGTTAGCAAAGAGGTAACCGGGACAGTGAAAACAGTACTCAAAGACAGGGAGAGCAAGCTCTCTCTTGGCACTTTGGATGTGGGACATACAGCGAGATGTTTGCTGCTTTTGCGTTTGGCTGTTGGGAGATTTACAGCACAAAGATATCTAGTTGATTTGAAGCAGTTCCGAGAAAGTCTAAACATAATCCCCACTTCTCCCTCCTGGCACTTTCCATGTGGGAGATATAGCAGGATGTATATTGGTTTTGAGGACAACCCAATGGACAGTGTAGGGAGAAAAGGTCCTGGCTCCTTGAATGCCGTTTCTGGAGACACTGCGATCAATGTGGGAGATATGTCAAGATGTGTGTTTGTTTTGAGGACGGCTCTCTGGAGAGTCTTAGCAAAGAGGTCACACAGATAATCAGAGCAATTCTCAGAGACACTGAGAACAAGCTCCAGAATTCCCTCCTGGCACTTTCCCTGTAGGAGATACCGCAAGACGTTTCTGTATATTGGGCACAGCGCTCTGCACGGTGTTAGCAGAGACTTTCCCGGGACAGTGAAACCCTATGTCAGAGACACTGAGAAGAAGCCCCAATGTTCCCTCCAGGCACTTTCAGTGTGGGTGCCTTCTCCACGTGGTTCCTGGTTTCACTGCAGCTCTGAAGAGAATGTTAGCAAAGAGGTAACCGGGACAGTGAAAACAGTACTCAAAGACAGGGAGAGCAAGCTCTCTCTTGGCACTTTGGATGTGGGACATACAGCGAGATGTTTGCTGCTTTTGCGTTTGGCTGTTGGGAGATTTACAGCACAAAGATATCTAGTTGATTTGAAGCAGTTCCGAGAAAGTCTAAACATAATCCCCACTTCTCCCTCCTGGCACTTTCCATGTGGGAGATATAGCAGGATGTATATTGGTTTTGAGGACAACTCAATGGACAGTGTAGGGAGAAAAGGTCCTGGCTCCTTGAATGCCGTTTCTGGAGACACTGCGATCAATGTGGGAGATATGTCAAGATGTGTGTTTGTTTTGAGGACGGCTCTCTGGAGAGTCTTAGCAAAGAGGTCACACAGATAATCAGAGCAATTCTCAGAGACACTGAGAACAAGCTCCGCAATTCCCTCCAGGCACTTTCGCTGTAGGAGATACCGCAAGACGTTTCTGTATATTGGGCACAGCGCTCTGCACGGTGTTAGCAGAGACTTTCCCGGGACAGTGAAACCCTATGTCAGAGACACTGAGAAGAAGCCCCAATGTTCCCTCCAGGCACTTTCAGTGTGGGTGCCTTCTCCACGTGGTTCCTGGTTTCACTGCGGCTCTGAAGAGAATGTTAGCAAAGAGGTAACCGGGACAGTGAAAACAGTACTCAAAGACAGGGAGAGCAAGCTCTCTCTTGGCACTTTGGATGTGGGACATACAGCGAGATGTTTGCTGCTTTTGCGTTTGGCTGTTGGGAGATTTACAGCACAAAGATATCTAGTTGATTTGAAGCAGTTCCGAGAAAGTCTAAACATAATCCCCACTTCTCCCTCCTGGCACTTTCCATGTGGGAGATATAGCAGGATGTATATTGGTTTTGAGGACAACTCAATGGACAGTGTAGGGAGAAAAGGTCCTGGCTCCTTGAATGCCGTTTCTGGAGACACTGCGATCAATGTGGGAGATATGTCAAGATGTGTGTTTGTTTTGAGGACGGCTCTCTGGAGAGTCTTAGCAAAGAGGTCACACAGATAATCAGAGCAATTCTCAGAGACACTGAGAACAAGCTCCGCAATTCCCTCCAGGCACTTTCGCTGTAGGAGATACAGCAAGACGTTTCTGTATATTGGGCACAGCGCTCTGCACGGTGTTAGCAGAGACTTTCCCGGGACAGTGAAACCCTATGTCAGAGACACTGAGAAGAAGCCCCAATGCTCCCTCCAGGCACTTTCAGTGTGGGTGCCTTCTCCACGTGGTTCCTGGTTTCACTGCAGCTCTGAAGAGAATGTTAGCAAAGAGGTAACCGGGACAGTGAAAACAGTACTCAAAGACAGGGAGAGCAAGCTCTCTCTTGGCACTTTGGATGTGGGACATACAGCGAGATGTTTGCTGCTTTTGCATTTGGCTGTTGGGAGATTTACAGCACAAAGATATCTAGTTGATTTGAAGCAGTTCCGAGAAAGTCTAAACATAATCCCCACTTCTCCCTCCTGGCACTTTCCATGTGGGAGATATAGCAGGATGTATATTGGTTTTGAGGACAACTCAATGGACAGTGTAGGGAGAAAAGGTCCTGGCTCCTTGAATGCCGTTTCTGGAGACACTGCGATCAATGTGGGAGATATGTCAAGATGTGTGTTTGTTTTGAGGACGGCTCTCTGGAGAGTCTTAGCAAAGAGGTCACACAGATAATCAGAGCAATTCTCAGAGACACTGAGAACAAGCTCCGCAATTCCCTCCTGGCACTTTCCCTGTAGGAGATACCGCAAGACGTTTCTGTATATTGGGCACAGCGCTCTGCACGGTGTTAGCAGAGACTTTCCCGGGACAGTGAAACCCTATGTCAGAGACACTGAGAAGAAGCCCCAATGTTCCCTCCAGGCACTTTCAGTGTGGGTGCTTTCTCCACGTGGTTCCTGGTTTCACTGCGGCTCTGAAGAGAATGTTAGCAAAGAGGTAACCGGGACAGTGAAAACAGTACTCAAAGACAGGGAGAGCAAGCTCTCTCTTGGCACTTTGGATGTGGGACATACAGCGAGATGTTTGCTGCTTTTGCGTTTGGCTGTTGGGAGATTTACAGCACAAAGATATCTAGTTGATTTGAAGCAGTTCCGAGAAAGTCTAAACATAATCCCCACTTCTCCCTCCTGGCACTTTCCATGTGGGAGATATAGCAGGATGTATATTGGTTTTGAGGACAACCCAATGGACAGTGTAGGGAGAAAAGTTCCTGGCTCCTTGAATGCCGTTTCTGGAGACACTGCGATCAATGTGGGAGATATGTCAAGATGTGTGTTTGTTTTGAGGACGGCTCTCTGGAGAGTCTTAGCAAAGAGGTCACACAGATAATCAGAGCAATTCTCAGAGACACTGAGAACAAGCTCCACAATTCCCTCCTGGCACTTTCCCTGTAGGAGATACCGCAAGACGTTTCTGTATATTGGGCACAGCGCTCTGCACGGTGTTAGCAGAGACTTTCCCGGGACAGTGAAACCCTATGTCAGAGACACTGAGAAGAAGCCCCAATGTTCCCTCCAGGCACTTTCAGTGTGGGTGCTTTCTCCACGTGGTTCCTGGTTTCACTGCGGCTCTGAAGAGAATGTTAGCAAAGAGGTAACCGGGACAGTGAAAACAGTACTCAAAGACAGGGAGAGCAAGCTCTCTCTTGGCACTTTGGATGTGGGACATACAGCGAGATGTTTGCTGCTTTTGCGTTTGGCTGTTGGGAGATTTACAGCACAAAGATATCTAGTTGATTTGAAGCAGTTCCGAGAAAGTCTAAACATAATCCCCACTTCTCCCTCCTGGCACTTTCCATGTGGGAGATATAGCAGGATGTATATTGGTTTTGAGGACAACTCAATGGACAGTGTAGGGAGAAAAGGTCCTGGCTCCTTGAATGCCGTTTCTGGAGACACTGCGATCAATGTGGGAGATATGTCAAGATGTGTGTTTGTTTTGAGGACGGCTCTCTGGAGAGTCTTAGCAAAGAGGTCACACAGATAATCAGAGCAATTCTCAGAGACACTGAGAACAAGCTCCGCAATTCCCTCCTGGCACTTTCCCTGTAGGAGATACCGCAAGACGTTTCTGTATATTGGGCACAGCGCTCTGCACGGTGTTAGCAGAGACTTCCCCGGGACAGTGAAACCCTATGTCAGAGACACTGAGAAGAAGCCCCAATGTTCCCTCCAGGCACTTTCAGTGTGGGTGCTTTCTCCACGTGGTTCCTGGTTTCACTGCGGCTCTGAAGAGAATGTTAGCAAAGAGGTAACCGGGACAGTGAAAACAGTACTCAAAGACAGGGAGAGCAAGCTCTCTCTTGGCACTTTGGATGTGGGACATACAGCGAGATGTTTGCTGCTTTTGCGTTTGGCTGTTGGGAGATTTACAGCACAAAGATATCTAGTTGATTTGAAGCAGTTCCGAGAAAGTCTAAACATAATCCCCACTTCTCCCTCCTGGCACTTTCCATGTGGGAGATATAGCAGGATGTATATTGGTTTTGAGGACAACTCAATGGACAGTGTAGGGAGAAAAGGTCCTGGCTCCTTGAATGCCGTTTCTGGAGACACTGCGATCAATGTGGGAGATATGTCAAGATGTGTGTTTGTTTTGAGGACGGCTCTCTGGAGAGTCTTAGCAAAGAGGTCACACAGATAATCAGAGCAATTCTCAGAGACACTGAGAACAAGCTCCGCAATTCCCTCCTGGCACTTTCCCTGTAGGAGATACCGCAAGACGTTTCTGTATATTGGGCACAGCGCTCTGCAGGGTGTTAGCAGAGACTTTCCCGGGACAGTGAAACCCTATGTCAGAGACACTGAGAAGAAGCCCCAATGTTCCCTCCAGGCACTTTCAGTGTGGGTGCCTTCTCCACGTGGTTCCTGGTTTCACTGCAGCTCTGAAGAGAATGTTAGCAAAGAGGTAACCGGGACAGTGAAAACAGTACTCAAAGACAGGGAGAGCAAGCTCTCTCTTGGCACTTTGGATGTGGGACATACAGCGAGATGTTTGCTGCTTTTGCGTTTGGCTGTTGGGAGATTTACAGCACAAAGATATCTAGTTGATTTGAAGCAGTTCCGAGAAAGTCTAAACATAATCCCCACTTCTCCCTCCTGGCACTTTCCATGTGGGAGATATAGCAGGATGTATATTGGTTTTGAGGACAACTCAATGGACAGTGTAGGGAGAAAAGGTCCTGGCTCCTTGAATGCCGTTTCTGGAGACACTGCGATCAATGTGGGAGATATGTCAAGATGTGTGTTTGTTTTGAGGACGGCTCTCTGGAGAGTCTTAGCAAAGAGGTCACACAGATAATCAGAGCAATTCTCAGAGACACTGAGAACAAGCTCCGCAATTCCCTCCTGGCACTTTCCCTGTAGGAGATACCACAAGACGTTTCTGTATATTGGGCACAGCGCTCTGCACGGTGTTAGCAGAGACTTTCCCGGGACAGTGAAACCCTATGTCAGAGACACTGAGAAGAAGCCCCAATGTTCCCTCCAGGCACTTTCAGTGTGGGTGCCTTCTCCACGTGGTTCCTGGTTTCACTGCGGCTCTGAAGAGAATGTTAGCAAAGAGGTAACCGGGACAGTGAAAACAGTACTCAAAGACAGGGAGAGCAAGCTCTCTCTTGGCACTTTGGATGTGGGACATACAGCGAGATGTTTGCTGCTTTTGCGTTTGGCTGTTGGGAGATTTACAGCACAAAGATATCTAGTTGATTTGAAGCAGTTCCGAGAAAGTCTAAACATAATCCCCACTTCTCCCTCCTGGCACTTTCCATGTGGGAGATATAGCAGGATGTATATTGGTTTTGAGGACAACCCAATGGACAGTGTAGGGAGAAAAGGTCCTGGCTCCTTGAATGCCGTTTCTGGAGACACTGCGATCAATGTGGGAGATATGTCAAGATGTGTGTTTGTTTTGAGGACGGCTCTCTGGAGAGTCTTAGCAAAGAGGTCACACAGATAATCAGAGCAATTCTCAGAGACACTGAGAACAAGCTCCACAATTCCCTCCTGGCACTTTCCCTGTAGGAGATACCGCAAGACGTTTCTGTATATTGGGCACAGCGCTCTGCAGGGTGTTAGCAGAGACTTCCCCGGGACAGTGAAACCCTATGTCAGAGACACTGAGAAGAAGCCCCAATGTTCCCTCCAGGCACTTTCAGTGTGGGTGCCTTCTCCACGTGGTTCCTGGTTTCACTGCAGCTCTGAAGAGAATGTTAGCAAAGAGGTAACCGGGACAGTGAAAACAGTACTCAAAGACAGGGAGAGCAAGCTCTCTCTTGGCACTTTGGATGTGGGACATACAGCGAGATGTTTGCTGCTTTTGCGTTTGGCTGTTGGGAGATTTACAGCACAAAGATATCTAGTTGATTTGAAGCAGTTCCGAGAAAGTCTAAACATAATCCCCACTTCTCCCTCCTGGCACTTTCCATGTGGGAGATATAGCAGGATGTATATTGGTTTTGAGGACAACTCAATGGACAGTGTAGGGAGAAAAGGTCCTGGCTCCTTGAATGCCGTTTCTGGAGACACTGCGATCAATGTGGGAGATATGTCAAGATGTGTGTTTGTTTTGAGGACGGCTCTCTGGAGAGTCTTAGCAAAGAGGTCACACAGATAATCAGAGCAATTCTCAGAGACACTGAGAACAAGCTCCGCAATTCCCTCCAGGCACTTTCGCTGTAGGAGATACAGCAAGACGTTTCTGTATATTGGGCACAGCGCTCTGCACGGTGTTAGCAGAGACTTTCCCGGGACAGTGAAACCCTATGTCAGAGACACTGAGAAGAAGCCCCAATGTTCCCTCCAGGCACTTTCAGTGTGGGTGCCTTCTCCACGTGGTTCCTGGTTTCACTGCAGCTCTGAAGAGAATGTTAGCAAAGAGGTAACCGGGACAGTGAAAACAGTACTCAAAGACAGGGAGAGCAAGCTCTCTCTTGGCACTTTGGATGTGGGACATACAGCGAGATGTTTGCTGCTTTTGCATTTGGCTGTTGGGAGATTTACAGCACAAAGATATCTAGTTGATTTGAAGCAGTTCCGAGAAAGTCTAAACATAATCCCCACTTCTCCCTCCTGGCACTTTCCATGTGGGAGATATAGCAGGATGTATATTGGTTTTGAGGACAACTCAATGGACAGTGTAGGGAGAAAAGGTCCTGGCTCCTTGAATGCCGTTTCTGGAGACACTGCGATCAATGTGGGAGATATGTCAAGATGTGTGTTTGTTTTGAGGACGGCTCTCTGGAGAGTCTTAGCAAAGAGGTCACACAGATAATCAGAGCAATTCTCAGAGACACTGAGAACAAGCTCCGCAATTCCCTCCTGGCACTTTCCCTGTAGGAGATACCGCAAGACGTTTCTGTATATTGGGCACAGCGCTCTGCACGGTGTTAGCAGAGACTTTCCCGGGACAGTGAAACCCTATGTCAGAGACACTGAGAAGAAGCCCCAATGTTCCCTCCAGGCACTTTCAGTGTGGGTGCTTTCTCCACGTGGTTCCTGGTTTCACTGCGGCTCTGAAGAGAATGTTAGCAAAGAGGTAACCGGGACAGTGAAAACAGTACTCAAAGACAGGGAGAGCAAGCTCTCTCTTGGCACTTTGGATGTGGGACATACAGCGAGATGTTTGCTGCTTTTGCGTTTGGCTGTTGGGAGATTTACAGCACAAAGATATCTAGTTGATTTGAAGCAGTTCCGAGAAAGTCTAAACATAATCCCCACTTCTCCCTCCTGGCACTTTCCATGTGGGAGATATAGCAGGATGTATATTGGTTTTGAGGACAACCCAATGGACAGTGTAGGGAGAAAAGTTCCTGGCTCCTTGAATGCCGTTTCTGGAGACACTGCGATCAATGTGGGAGATATGTCAAGATGTGTGTTTGTTTTGAGGACGGCTCTCTGGAGAGTCTTCGCAAAGAGGTCACACAGATAATCAGAGCAATTCTCAGAGACACTGAGAACAAGCTCCACAATTCCCTCCTGGCACTTTCCCTGTAGGAGATACCGCAAGACGTTTCTGTATATTGGGCACAGCGCTCTGCACGGTGTTAGCAGAGACTTTCCCGGGACAGTGAAACCCTATGTCAGAGACACTGAGAAGAAGCCCCAATGTTCCCTCCAGGCACTTTCAGTGTGGGTGCTTTCTCCACGTGGTTCCTGGTTTCACTGCGGCTCTGAAGAGAATGTTAGCAAAGAGGTAACCGGGACAGTGAAAACAGTACTCAAAGACAGGGAGAGCAAGCTCTCTCTTGGCACTTTGGATGTGGGACATACAGCGAGATGTTTGCTGCTTTTGCGTTTGGCTGTTGGGAGATTTACAGCACAAAGATATCTAGTTGATTTGAAGCAGTTCCGAGAAAGTCTAAACATAATCCCCACTTCTCCCTCCTGGCACTTTCCATGTGGGAGATATAGCAGGATGTATATTGGTTTTGAGGACAACTCAATGGACAGTGTAGGGAGAAAAGGTCCTGGCTCCTTGAATGCCGTTTCTGGAGACACTGCGATCAATGTGGGAGATATGTCAAGATGTGTGTTTGTTTTGAGGACGGCTCTCTGGAGAGTCTTAGCAAAGAGGTCACACAGATAATCAGAGCAATTCTCAGAGACACTGAGAACAAGCTCCGCAATTCCCTCCTGGCACTTTCCCTGTAGGAGATACCGCAAGACGTTTCTGTATATTGGGCACAGCGCTCTGCACGGTGTTAGCAGAGACTTCCCCGGGACAGTGAAACCCTATGTCAGAGACACTGAGAAGAAGCCCCAATGTTCCCTCCAGGCACTTTCAGTGTGGGTGCTTTCTCCACGTGGTTCCTGGTTTCACTGCGGCTCTGAAGAGAATGTTAGCAAAGAGGTAACCGGGACAGTGAAAACAGTACTCAAAGACAGGGAGAGCAAGCTCTCTCTTGGCACTTTGGATGTGGGACATACAGCGAGATGTTTGCTGCTTTTGCGTTTGGCTGTTGGGAGATTTACAGCACAAAGATATCTAGTTGATTTGAAGCAGTTCCGAGAAAGTCTAAACATAATCCCCACTTCTCCCTCCTGGCACTTTCCATGTGGGAGATATAGCAGGATGTATATTGGTTTTGAGGACAACTCAATGGACAGTGTAGGGAGAAAAGGTCCTGGCTCCTTGAATGCCGTTTCTGGAGACACTGCGATCAATGTGGGAGATATGTCAAGATGTGTGTTTGTTTTGAGGACGGCTCTCTGGAGAGTCTTAGCAAAGAGGTCACACAGATAATCAGAGCAATTCTCAGAGACACTGAGAACAAGCTCCGCAATTCCCTCCTGGCACTTTCCCTGTAGGAGATACCGCAAGACGTTTCTGTATATTGGGCACAGCGCTCTGCAGGGTGTTAGCAGAGACTTTCCCGGGACAGTGAAACCCTATGTCAGAGACACTGAGAAGAAGCCCCAATGTTCCCTCCAGGCACTTTCAGTGTGGGTGCCTTCTCCACGTGGTTCCTGGTTTCACTGCAGCTCTGAAGAGAATGTTAGCAAAGAGGTAACCGGGACAGTGAAAACAGTACTCAAAGACAGGGAGAGCAAGCTCTCTCTTGGCACTTTGGATGTGGGACATACAGCGAGATGTTTGCTGCTTTTGCGTTTGGCTGTTGGGAGATTTACAGCACAAAGATATCTAGTTGATTTGAAGCAGTTCCGAGAAAGTCTAAACATAATCCCCACTTCTCCCTCCTGGCACTTTCCATGTGGGAGATATAGCAGGATGTATATTGGTTTTGAGGACAACTCAATGGACAGTGTAGGGAGAAAAGGTCCTGGCTCCTTGAATGCCGTTTCTGGAGACACTGCGATCAATGTGGGAGATATGTCAAGATGTGTGTTTGTTTTGAGGACGGCTCTCTGGAGAGTCTTAGCAAAGAGGTCACACAGATAATCAGAGCAATTCTCAGAGACACTGAGAACAAGCTCCGCAATTCCCTCCTGGCACTTTCCCTGTAGGAGATACCACAAGACGTTTCTGTATATTGGGCACAGCGCTCTGCACGGTGTTAGCAGAGACTTTCCCGGGACAGTGAAACCCTATGTCAGAGACACTGAGAAGAAGCCCCAATGTTCCCTCCAGGCACTTTCAGTGTGGGTGCCTTCTCCACGTGGTTCCTGGTTTCACTGCGGCTCTGAAGAGAATGTTAGCAAAGAGGTAACCGGGACAGTGAAAACAGTACTCAAAGACAGGGAGAGCAAGCTCTCTCTTGGCACTTTGGATGTGGGACATACAGCGAGATGTTTGCTGCTTTTGCGTTTGGCTGTTGGGAGATTTACAGCACAAAGATATCTAGTTGATTTGAAGCAGTTCCGAGAAAGTCTAAACATAATCCCCACTTCTCCCTCCTGGCACTTTCCATGTGGGAGATATAGCAGGATGTATATTGGTTTTGAGGACAACCCAATGGACAGTGTAGGGAGAAAAGGTCCTGGCTCCTTGAATGCCGTTTCTGGAGACACTGCGATCAATGTGGGAGATATGTCAAGATGTGTGTTTGTTTTGAGGACGGCTCTCTGGAGAGTCTTAGCAAAGAGGTCACACAGATAATCAGAGCAATTCTCAGAGACACTGAGAACAAGCTCCACAATTCCCTCCTGGCACTTTCCCTGTAGGAGATACCGCAAGACGTTTCTGTATATTGGGCACAGCGCTCTGCAGGGTGTTAGCAGAGACTTCCCCGGGACAGTGAAACCCTATGTCAGAGACACTGAGAAGAAGCCCCAATGTTCCCTCCAGGCACTTTCAGTGTGGGTGCCTTCTCCACGTGGTTCCTGGTTTCACTGCAGCTCTGAAGAGAATGTTAGCAAAGAGGTAACCGGGACAGTGAAAACAGTACTCAAAGACAGGGAGAGCAAGCTCTCTCTTGGCACTTTGGATGTGGGACATACAGCGAGATGTTTGCTGCTTTTGCGTTTGGCTGTTGGGAGATTTACAGCACAAAGATATCTAGTTGATTTGAAGCAGTTCCGAGAAAGTCTAAACATAATCCCCACTTCTCCCTCCTGGCACTTTCCATGTGGGAGATATAGCAGGATGTATATTGGTTTTGAGGACAACTCAATGGACAGTGTAGGGAGAAAAGGTCCTGGCTCCTTGAATGCCGTTTCTGGAGACACTGCGATCAATGTGGGAGATATGTCAAGATGTGTGTTTGTTTTGAGGACGGCTCTCTGGAGAGTCTTAGCAAAGAGGTCACACAGATAATCAGAGCAATTCTCAGAGACACTGAGAACAAGCTCCGCAATTCCCTCCAGGCACTTTCCCTGTAGGAGATACCGCAAGACGTTTCTGTATATTGGGCACAGCGCTCTGCACGGTGTTAGCAGAGACTTTCCCGGGACAGTGAAACCCTATGTCAGAGACACTGAGAAGAAGCCCCAATGTTCCCTCCAGGCACTTTCAGTGTGGGTGCTTTCTCCACGTGGTTCCTGGTTTCACTGCGGCTCTGAAGAGAATGTTAGCAAAGAGGTAACCGGGACAGTGAAAACAGTACTCAAAGACAGGGAGAGCAAGCTCTCTCTTGGCACTTTGGATGTGGGACATACAGCGAGATGTTTGCTGCTTTTGCGTTTGGCTGTTGGGAGATTTACAGCACAAAGATATCTAGTTGATTTGAAGCAGTTCCGAGAAAGTCTAAACATAATCCCCACTTCTCCCTCCTGGCACTTTCCATGTGGGAGATATAGCAGGATGTATATTGGTTTTGAGGACAACTCAATGGACAGTGTAGGGAGAAAAGGTCCTGGCTCCTTGAATGCCGTTTCTGGAGACACTGCGATCAATGTGGGAGATATGTCAAGATGTGTGTTTGTTTTGAGGACGGCTCTCTGGAGAGTCTTAGCAAAGAGGTCACACAGATAATCAGAGCAATTCTCAGAGACACTGAGAACAAGCTCCGCAATTCCCTCCAGGCACTTTCGCTGTAGGAGATACCGCAAGACGTTTCTGTATATTGGGCACAGCGCTCTGCACGGTGTTAGCAGAGACTTTCCCGGGACAGTGAAACCCTATGTCAGAGACACTGAGAAGAAGCCCCAATGTTCCCTCCAGGCACTTTCAGTGTGGGTGCCTTCTCCACGTGGTTCCTGGTTTCACTGCAGCTCTGAAGAGAATGTTAGCAAAGAGGTAACTGGGACAGTGAAAACAGTACTCAAAGACAGGGAGAGCAAGCTCTCTCTTGGCACTTTGGATGTGGGCCATACAGCGAGATGTTTGCTGCTTTTGCATTTGGCTGTTGGGAGATTTACAGCACAAAGATATCTAGTTGATTTGAAGCAGTTCCGAGAAAGTCTAAACATAATCCCCACTTCTCCCTCCTGGCACTTTCCATGTGGGAGATATAGCAGGATGTATATTGGTTTTGAGGACAACTCAATGGACAGTGTAGGGAGAAAAGGTCCTGGCTCCTTGAATGCCGTTTCTGGAGACACTGCGATCAATGTGGGAGATATGTCAAGATGTGTGTTTGTTTTGAGGACGGCTCTCTGGAGAGTCTTAGCAAAGAGGTCACACAGATAATCAGAGCAATTCTCAGAGACACTGAGAACAAGCTCCACAATTCCCTCCTGGCACTTTCCCTGTAGGAGATACCGCAAGACGTTTCTGTATATTGGGCACAGCGCTCTGCACGGTGTTAGCAGAGACTTTCCCGGGACAGTGAAACCCTATGTCAGAGACACTGAGAAGAAGCCCCAATGTTCCCTCCAGGCACTTTCAGTGTGGGTGCTTTCTCCACGTGGTTCCTGGTTTCACTGCGGCTCTGAAGAGAATGTTAGCAAAGAGGTAACCGGGACAGTGAAAACAGTACTCAAAGACAGGGAGAGCAAGCTCTCTCTTGGCACTTTGGATGTGGGACATACAGCGAGATGTTTGCTGCTTTTGCGTTTGGCTGTTGGGAGATTTACAGCACAAAGATATCTAGTTGATTTGAAGCAGTTCCGAGAAAGTCTAAACATAATCCCCACTTCTCCCTCCTGGCACTTTCCATGTGGGAGATATAGCAGGATGTATATTGGTTTTGAGGACAACTCAATGGACAGTGTAGGGAGAAAAGGTCCTGGCTCCTTGAATGCCGTTTCTGGAGACACTGCGATCAATGTGGGAGATATGTCAAGATGTGTGTTTGTTTTGAGGACGGCTCTCTGGAGAGTCTTAGCAAAGAGGTCACACAGATAATCAGAGCAATTCTCAGAGACACTGAGAACAAGCTCCGCAATTCCCTCCAGGCACTTTCGCTGTAGGAGATACCGCAAGACGTTTCTGTATATTGGGCACAGCGCTCTGCACGGTGTTAGCAGAGACTTTCCCGGGACAGTGAAACCCTATGTCAGAGACACTGAGAAGAAGCCCCAATGTTCCCTCCAGGCACTTTCAGTGTGGGTGCCTTCTCCACGTGGTTCCTGGTTTCACTGCAGCTCTGAAGAGAATGTTAGCAAAGAGGTAACCGGGACAGTGAAAACAGTACTCAAAGACAGGGAGAGCAAGCTCTCTCTTGGCACTTTGGATGTGGGCCATACAGCGAGATGTTTGCTGCTTTTGCATTTGGCTGTTGGGAGATTTACAGCACAAAGATATCTAGTTGATTTGAAGCAGTTCCGAGAAAGTCTAAACATAATCCCCACTTCTCCCTCCTGGCACTTTCCATGTGGGAGATATAGCAGGATGTATATTGGTTTTGAGGACAACTCAATGGACAGTGTAGGGAGAAAAGGTCCTGGCTCCTTGAATGCCGTTTCTGGAGACACTGCGATCAATGTGGGAGATATGTCAAGATGTGTGTTTGTTTTGAGGACGGCTCTCTGGAGAGTCTTAGCAAAGAGGTCACACAGATAATCAGAGCAATTCTCAGAGACACTGAGAACAAGCTCCACAATTCCCTCCTGGCACTTTCCCTGTAGGAGATACCGCAAGACGTTTCTGTATATTGGGCACAGCGCTCTGCACGGTGTTAGCAGAGACTTTCCCGGGACAGTGAAACCCTATGTCAGAGACACTGAGAAGAAGCCCCAATGTTCCCTCCAGGCACTTTCAGTGTGGGTGCTTTCTCCACGTGGTTCCTGGTTTCACTGCGGCTCTGAAGAGAATGTTAGCAAAGAGGTAACCGGGACAGTGAAAACAGTACTCAAAGACAGGGAGAGCAAGCTCTCTCTTGGCACTTTGGATGTGGGACATACAGCGAGATGTTTGCTGCTTTTGCGTTTGGCTGTTGGGAGATTTACAGCACAAAGATATCTAGTTGATTTGAAGCAGTTCCGAGAAAGTCTAAACATAATCCCCACTTCTCCCTCCTGGCACTTTCCATGTGGGAGATATAGCAGGATGTATATTGGTTTTGAGGACAACCCAATGGACAGTGTAGGGAGAAAAGGTCCTGGCTCCTTGAATGCCGTTTCTGGAGACACTGCGATCAATGTGGGAGATATGTCAAGATGTGTGTTTGTTTTGAGGACGGCTCTCTGGAGAGTCTTAGCAAAGAGGTCACACAGATAATCAGAGCAATTCTCAGAGACACTGAGAACAAGCTCCGCAATTCCCTCCTGGCACTTTCGCTGTAGGAGATACCGCAAGACGTTTCTGTATATTGGGCACAGCGCTCTGCACGGTGTTAGCAGAGACTTTCCCGGGACAGTGAAACCCTATGTCAGAGACACTGAGAAGAAGCCCCAATGTTCCCTCCAGGCACTTTCAGTGTGGGTGCTTTCTCCACGTGGTTCCTGGTTTCACTGCAGCTCTGAAGAGAATGTTAGCAAAGAGGTAACCGGGACAGTGAAAACAGTACTCAAAGACAGGGAGAGCAAGCTCTCTCTTGGCACTTTGGATGTGGGACATACAGCGAGATGTTTGCTGCTTTTGCGTTTGGCTGTTGGGAGATTTACAGCACAAAGATATCTAGTTGATTTGAAGCAGTTCCGAGAAAGTCTAAACATAATCCCCACTTCTCCCTCCTGGCACTTTCCATGTGGGAGATATAGCAGGATGTATATTGGTTTTGAGGACAACTCAATGGACAGTGTAGGGAGAAAAGGTCCTGGCTCCTTGAATGCCGTTTCTGGAGACACTGCGATCAATGTGGGAGATATGTCAAGATGTGTGTTTGTTTTGAGGACGGCTCTCTGGAGAGTCTTAGCAAAGAGGTCACACAGATAATCAGAGCAATTCTCAGAGACACTGAGAACAAGCTCCGCAATTCCCTCCAGGCACTTTCGCTGTAGGAGATACCGCAAGACGTTTCTGTATATTGGGCACAGCGCTCTGCACGGTGTTAGCAGAGACTTTCCCGGGACAGTGAAACCCTATGTCAGAGACACTGAGAAGAAGCCCCAATGTTCCCTCCAGGCACTTTCAGTGTGGGTGCTTTCTCCACGTGGTTCCTGGTTTCACTGCGGCTCTGAAGAGAATGTTAGCAAAGAGGTAACCGGGACAGTGAAAACAGTACTCAAAGACAGGGAGAGCAAGCTCTCTCTTGGCACTTTGGATGTGGGACATACAGCGAGATGTTTGCTGCTTTTGCGTTTGGCTGTTGGGAGATTTACAGCACAAAGATATCTAGTTGATTTGAAGCAGTTCCGAGAAAGTCTAAACATAATCCCCACTTCTCCCTCCTGGCACTTTCCATGTGGGAGATATAGCAGGATGTATATTGGTTTTGAGGACAACTCAATGGACAGTGTAGGGAGAAAAGGTCCTGGCTCCTTGAATGCCGTTTCTGGAGACACTGCGATCAATGTGGGAGATATGTCAAGATGTGTGTTTGTTTTGAGGACGGCTCTCTGGAGAGTCTTAGCAAAGAGGTCACACAGATAATCAGAGCAATTCTCAGAGACACTGAGAACAAGCTCCGCAATTCCCTCCAAGCACTTTCGCTGTAGGAGATACCGCAAGACGTTTCTGTATATTGGGCACAGCGCTCTGCACGGTGTTAGCAGAGACTTTCCCGGGACAGTGAAACCCTATGTCAGAGACACTGAGAAGAAGCCCCAATGTTCCCTCCAGGCACTTTCAGTGTGGGTGCTTTCTCCACGTGGTTCCTGGTTTCACTGCGGCTCTGAAGAGAATGTTAGCAAAGAGGTAACCGGGACAGTGAAAACAGTACTCAAAGACAGGGAGAGCAAGCTCTCTCTTGGCACTTTGGATGTGGGACATACAGCGAGATGTTTGCTGCTTTTGCGTTTGGCTGTTGGGAGATTTACAGCACAAAGATATCTAGTTGATTTGAAGCAGTTCCGAGAAAGTCTAAACATAATCCCCACTTCTCCCTCCTGGCACTTTCCATGTGGGAGATATAGCAGGATGTATATTGGTTTTGAGGACAACTCAATGGACAGTGTAGGGAGAAAAGGTCCTGGCTCCTTGAATGCCGTTTCTGGAGACACTGCGATCAATGTGGGAGATATGTCAAGATGTGTGTTTGTTTTGAGGACGGCTCTCTGGAGAGTCTTAGCAAAGAGGTCACACAGATAATCAGAGCAATTCTCAGAGACACTGAGAACAAGCTCCGCAATTCCCTCCTGGCACTTTCCCTGTAGGAGATACCGCAAGACGTTTCTGTATATTGGGCACAGCGCTCTGCACGGTGTTAGCAGAGACTTCCCCGGGACAGTGAAACCCTATGTCAGAGACACTGAGAAGAAGCCCCAATGTTCCCTCCAGGCACTTTCAGTGTGGGTGCTTTCTCCACGTGGTTCCTGGTTTCACTGCGGCTCTGAAGAGAATGTTAGCAAAGAGGTAACCGGGACAGTGAAAACAGTACTCAAAGACAGGGAGAGCAAGCTCTCTCTTGGCACTTTGGATGTGGGACATACAGCGAGATGTTTGCTGCTTTTGCGTTTGGCTGTTGGGAGATTTACAGCACAAAGATATCTAGTTGATTTGAAGCAGTTCCGAGAAAGTCTAAACATAATCCCCACTTCTCCCTCCTGGCACTTTCCATGTGGGAGATATAGCAGGATGTATATTGGTTTTGAGGACAACTCAATGGACAGTGTAGGGAGAAAAGGTCCTGGCTCCTTGAATGCCGTTTCTGGAGACACTGCGATCAATGTGGGAGATATGTCAAGATGTGTGTTTGTTTTGAGGACGGCTCTCTGGAGAGTCTTAGCAAAGAGGTCACACAGATAATCAGAGCAATTCTCAGAGACACTGAGAACAAGCTCCGCAATTCCCTCCAAGCACTTTCGCTGTAGGAGATACCGCAAGACGTTTCTGTATATTGGGCACAGCGCTCTGCACGGTGTTAGCAGAGACTTTCCCGGGACAGTGAAACCCTATGTCAGAGACACTGAGAAGAAGCCCCAATGTTCCCTCCAGGCACTTTCAGTGTGGGTGCTTTCTCCACGTGGTTCCTGGTTTCACTGCGGCTCTGAAGAGAATGTTAGCAAAGAGGTAACCGGGACAGTGAAAACAGTACTCAAAGACAGGGAGAGCAAGCTCTCTCTTGGCACTTTGGATGTGGGACATACAGCGAGATGTTTGCTGCTTTTGCGTTTGGCTGTTGGGAGATTTACAGCACAAAGATATCTAGTTGATTTGAAGCAGTTCCGAGAAAGTCTAAACATAATCCCCACTTCTCCCTCCTGGCACTTTCCATGTGGGAGATATAGCAGGATGTATATTGGTTTTGAGGACAACTCAATGGACAGTGTAGGGAGAAAAGGTCCTGGCTCCTTGAATGCCGTTTCTGGAGACACTGCGATCAATGTGGGAGATATGTCAAGATGTGTGTTTGTTTTGAGGACGGCTCTCTGGAGAGTCTTAGCAAAGAGGTCACACAGATAATCAGAGCAATTCTCAGAGACACTGAGAACAAGCTCCGCAATTCCCTCCTGGCACTTTCCCTGTAGGAGATACCGCAAGACGTTTCTGTATATTGGGCACAGCGCTCTGCAGGGTGTTAGCAGAGACTTCCCCGGGACAGTGAAACCCTATGTCAGAGACACTGAGAAGAAGCCCCAATGTTCCCTCCAGGCACTTTCAGTGTGGGTGCCTTCTCCACGTGGTTCCTGGTTTCACTGCAGCTCTGAAGAGAATGTTAGCAAAGAGGTAACCGGGACAGTGAAAACAGTACTCAAAGACAGGGAGAGCAAGCTCTCTCTTGGCACTTTGGATGTGGGACATACAGCGAGATGTTTGCTGCTTTTGCGTTTGGCTGTTGGGAGATTTACAGCACAAAGATATCTAGTTGATTTGAAGCAGTTCCGAGAAAGTCTAAACATAATCCCCACTTCTCCCTCCTGGCACTTTCCATGTGGGAGATATAGCAGGATGTATATTGGTTTTGAGGACAACTCAATGGACAGTGTAGGGAGAAAAGGTCCTGGCTCCTTGAATGCCGTTTCTGGAGACACTGCGATCAATGTGGGAGATATGTCAAGATGTGTGTTTGTTTTGAGGACGGCTCTCTGGAGAGTCTTAGCAAAGAGGTCACACAGATAATCAGAGCAATTCTCAGAGACACTGAGAACAAGCTCCACAATTCCCTCCTGGCACTTTCCCTGTAGGAGATACCGCAAGACGTTTCTGTATATTGGGCACAGCGCTCTGCACGGTGTTAGCAGAGACTTTCCCGGGACAGTGAAACCCTATGTCAGAGACACTGAGAAGAAGCCCCAATGTTCCCTCCAGGCACTTTCAGTGTGGGTGCCTTCTCCACGTGGTTCCTGGTTTCACTGCAGCTCTGAAGAGAATGTTAGCAAAGAGGTAACCGGGACAGTGAAAACAGTACTCAAAGACAGGGAGAGCAAGCTCTCTCTTGGCACTTTGGATGTGGGACATACAGCGAGATGTTTGCTGCTTTTGCGTTTGGCTGTTGGGAGATTTACAGCACAAAGATATCTAGTTGATTTGAAGCAGTTCCGAGAAAGTCTAAACATAATCCCCACTTCTCCCTCCTGGCACTTTCCATGTGGGAGATATAGCAGGATGTATATTGGTTTTGAGGACAACTCAATGGACAGTGTAGGGAGAAAAGGTCCTGGCTCCTTGAATGCCGTTTCTGGAGACACTGCGATCAATGTGGGAGATATGTCAAGATGTGTGTTTGTTTTGAGGACGGCTCTCTGGAGAGTCTTAGCAAAGAGGTCACACAGATAATCAGAGCAATTCTCAGAGACACTGAGAACAAGCTCCACAATTCCCTCCTGGCACTTTCCCTGTAGGAGATACCGCAAGACGTTTCTGTATATTGGGCACAGCGCTCTGCACGGTGTTAGCAGAGACTTTCCCGGGACAGTGAAACCCTATGTCAGAGACACTGAGAAGAAGCCCCAATGTTCCCTCCAGGCACTTTCAGTGTGGGTGCTTTCTCCACGTGGTTCCTGGTTTCACTGCGGCTCTGAAGAGAATGTTAGCAAAGAGGTAACCGGGACAGTGAAAACAGTACTCAAAGACAGGGAGAGCAAGCTCTCTCTTGGCACTTTGGATGTGGGACATACAGCGAGATGTTTGCTGCTTTTGCGTTTGGCTGTTGGGAGATTTACAGCACAAAGATATCTAGTTGATTTGAAGCAGTTCCGAGAAAGTCTAAACATAATCCCCACTTCTCCCTCCTGGCACTTTCCATGTGGGAGATATAGCAGGATGTATATTGGTTTTGAGGACAACTCAATGGACAGTGTAGGGAGAAAAGGTCCTGGCTCCTTGAATGCCGTTTCTGGAGACACTGCGATAAATGTGGGAGATATGTCAAGATGTGTGTTTGTTTTGAGGACGGCTCTCTGGAGAGTCTTAGCAAAGAGGTCACACAGATAATCAGAGCAATTCTCAGAGACACTGAGAACAAGCTCCGCAATTCCCTCCTGGCACTTTCCCTGTAGGAGATACCGCAAGACGTTTCTGTATATTGGGCACAGCGCTCTGCAGGGTGTTAGCAGAGACTTTCCCGGGACAGTGAAACCCTATGTCAGAGACACTGAGAAGAAGCCCCAATGTTCCCTCCAGGCACTTTCAGTGTGGGTGCCTTCTCCACGTGGTTCCTGGTTTCACTGCAGCTCTGAAGAGAATGTTAGCAAAGAGGTAACCGGGACAGTGAAAACAGTACTCAAAGACAGGGAGAGCAAGCTCTCTCTTGGCACTTTGGATGTGGGACATACAGCGAGATGTTTGCTGCTTTTGCGTTTGGCTGTTGGGAGATTTACAGCACAAAGATATCTAGTTGATTTGAAGCAGTTCCGAGAAAGTCTAAACATAATCCCCACTTCTCCCTCCTGGCACTTTCCATGTGGGAGATATAGCAGGATGTATATTGGTTTTGAGGACAACTCAATGGACAGTGTAGGGAGAAAAGGTCCTGGCTCCTTGAATGCCGTTTCTGGAGACACTGCGATCAATGTGGGAGATATGTCAAGATGTGTGTTTGTTTTGAGGACGGCTCTCTGGAGAGTCTTAGCAAAGAGGTCACACAGATAATCAGAGCAATTCTCAGAGACACTGAGAACAAGCTCCGCAATTCCCTCCAAGCACTTTCCCTGTAGGAGATACCGCAAGACGTTTCTGTATATTGGGCACAGCGCTCTGCACGGTGTTAGCAGAGACTTTCCCGGGACAGTGAAACCCTATGTCAGAGACACTGAGAAGAAGCCCCAATGTTCCCTCCAGGCACTTTCAGTGTGGGTGCTTTCTCCACGTGGTTCCTGGTTTCACTGCGGCTCTGAAGAGAATGTTAGCAAAGAGGTAACCGGGACAGTGAAAACAGTACTCAAAGACAGGGAGAGCAAGCTCTCTCTTGGCACTTTGGATGTGGGACATACAGCGAGATGTTTGCTGCTTTTGCGTTTGGCTGTTGGGAGATTTACAGCACAAAGATATCTAGTTGATTTGAAGCAGTTCCGAGAAAGTCTAAACATAATCCCCACTTCTCCCTCCTGGCACTTTCCATGTGGGAGATATAGCAGGATGTAGATTGGTTTTGAGGACAACTCAATGGACAGTGTAGGGAGAAAAGGTCCTGGCTCCTTGAATGCCGTTTCTGGAGACACTGCGATCAATGTGGGAGATATGTCAAGATGTGTGTTTGTTTTGAGGACGGCTCTCTGGAGAGTCTTAGCAAAGAGGTCACACAGATAATCAGAGCAATTCTCAGAGACACTGAGAACAAGCTCCGCAATTCCCTCCTGGCACTTTCCCTGTAGGAGATACCGCAAGACGTTTCTGTATATTGGGCACAGCGCTCTGCACGGTGTTAGCAGAGACTTTCCCGGGACAGTGAAACCCTATGTCAGAGACACTGAGAAGAAGCCCCAATGTTCCCTCCAGGCACTTTCAGTGTGGGTGCTTTCTCCACGTGGTTCCTGGTTTCACTGCGGCTCTGAAGAGAATGTTAGCAAAGAGGTAACCGGGACAGTGAAAACAGTACTCAAAGACAGGGAGAGCAAGCTCTCTCTTGGCACTTTGGATGTGGGACATACAGCGAGATGTTTGCTGCTTTTGCGTTTGGCTGTTGGGAGATTTACAGCACAAAGATATCTAGTTGATTTGAAGCAGTTCCGAGAAAGTCTAAACATAATCCCCACTTCTCCCTCCTGGCACTTTCCATGTGGGAGATATAGCAGGATGTATATTGGTTTTGAGGACAACTCAATGGACAGTGTAGGGAGAAAAGGTCCTGGCTCCTTGAATGCCGTTTCTGGAGACACTGCGATCAATGTGGGAGATATGTCAAGATGTGTGTTTGTTTTGAGGACGGCTCTCTGGAGAGTCTTAGCAAAGAGGTCACACAGATAATCAGAGCAATTCTCAGAGACACTGAGAACAAGCTCCACAATTCCCTCCTGGCACTTTCCCTGTAGGAGATACCGCAAGACGTTTCTGTATATTGGGCACAGCGCTCTGCACGGTGTTAGCAGAGACTTTCCCGGGACAGTGAAACCCTATGTCAGAGACACTGAGAAGAAGCCCCAATGTTCCCTCCAGGCACTTTCAGTGTGGGTGCCTTCTCCACGTGGTTCCTGGTTTCACTGCAGCTCTGAAGAGAATGTTAGCAAAGAGGTAACCGGGACAGTGAAAACAGTACTCAAAGACAGGGAGAGCAAGCTCTCTCTTGGCACTTTGGATGTGGGACATACAGCGAGATGTTTGCTGCTTTTGCGTTTGGCTGTTGGGAGATTTACAGCACAAAGATATCTAGTTGATTTGAAGCAGTTCCGAGAAAGTCTAAACATAATCCCCACTTCTCCCTCCTGGCACTTTCCATGTGGGAGATATAGCAGGATGTATATTGGTTTTGAGGACAACTCAATGGACAGTGTAGGGAGAAAAGGTCCTGGCTCCTTGAATGCCGTTTCTGGAGACACTGCGATCAATGTGGGAGATATGTCAAGATGTGTGTTTGTTTTGAGGACGGCTCTCTGGAGAGTCTTAGCAAAGAGGTCACACAGATAATCAGAGCAATTCTCAGAGACACTGAGAACAAGCTCCGCAATTCCCTCCAAGCACTTTCGCTGTAGGAGATACCGCAAGACGTTTCTGTATATTGGGCACAGCGCTCTGCACGGTGTTAGCAGAGACTTTCCCGGGACAGTGAAACCCTATGTCAGAGACACTGAGAAGAAGCCCCAATGTTCCCTCCAGGCACTTTCAGTGTGGGTGCTTTCTCCACGTGGTTCCTGGTTTCACTGCGGCTCTGAAGAGAATGTTAGCAAAGAGGTAACCGGGACAGTGAAAACAGTACTCAAAGACAGGGAGAGCAAGCTCTCTCTTGGCACTTTGGATGTGGGACATACAGCGAGATGTTTGCTGCTTTTGCGTTTGGCTGTTGGGAGATTTACAGCACAAAGATATCTAGTTGATTTGAAGCAGTTCCGAGAAAGTCTAAACATAATCCCCACTTCTCCCTCCTGGCACTTTCCATGTGGGAGATATAGCAGGATGTATATTGGTTTTGAGGACAACTCAATGGACAGTGTAGGGAGAAAAGGTCCTGGCTCCTTGAATGCCGTTTCTGGAGACACTGCGATCAATGTGGGAGATATGTCAAGATGTGTGTTTGTTTTGAGGACGGCTCTCTGGAGAGTCTTAGCAAAGAGGTCACACAGATAATCAGAGCAGTTCTCAGAGACACTGAGAACAAGCTCCGCAATTCCCTCCAGGCACTTTCCCTGTAGGAGATACCGCAAGACGTTTCTGTATATTGGGCACAGCGCTCTGCAGGGTGTTAGCAGAGACTTCCCCGGGACAGTGAAACCCTATGTCAGAGACACTGAGAAGAAGCCCCAATGTTCCCTCCAGGCACTTTCAGTGTGGGTGCCTTCTCCACGTGGTTCCTGGTTTCACTGCAGCTCTGAAGAGAATGTTAGCAAAGAGGTAACCGGGACAGTGAAAACAGTACTCAAAGACAGGGAGAGCAAGCTCTCTCTTGGCACTTTGGATGTGGGACATACAGCGAGATGTTTGCTGCTTTTGCGTTTGGCTGTTGGGAGATTTACAGCACAAAGATATCTAGTTGATTTGAAGCAGTTCCGAGAAAGTCTAAACATAATCCCCACTTCTCCCTCCTGGCACTTTCCATGTGGGAGATATAGCAGGATGTATATTGGTTTTGAGGACAACTCAATGGACAGTGTAGGGAGAAAAGGTCCTGGCTCCTTGAATGCCGTTTCTGGAGACACTGCGATCAATGTGGGAGATATGTCAAGATGTGTGTTTGTTTTGAGGACGGCTCTCTGGAGAGTCTTAGCAAAGAGGTCACACAGATAATCAGAGCAATTCTCAGAGACACTGAGAACAAGCTCCGCAATTCCCTCCAAGCACTTTCGCTGTAGGAGATACCGCAAGACGTTTCTGTATATTGGGCACAGCGCTCTGCACGGTGTTAGCAGAGACTTTCCCGGGACAGTGAAACCCTATGTCAGAGACACTGAGAAGAAGCCCCAATGTTCCCTCCAGGCACTTTCAGTGTGGGTGCTTTCTCCACGTGGTTCCTGGTTTCACTGCGGCTCTGAAGAGAATGTTAGCAAAGAGGTAACCGGGACAGTGAAAACAGTACTCAAAGACAGGGAGAGCAAGCTCTCTCTTGGCACTTTGGATGTGGGACATACAGCGAGATGTTTGCTGCTTTTGCGTTTGGCTGTTGGGAGATTTACAGCACAAAGATATCTAGTTGATTTGAAGCAGTTCCGAGAAAGTCTAAACATAATCCCCACTTCTCCCTCCTGGCACTTTCCATGTGGGAGATATAGCAGGATGTAGATTGGTTTTGAGGACAACTCAATGGACAGTGTAGGGAGAAAAGGTCCTGGCTCCTTGAATGCCGTTTCTGGAGACACTGCGATCAATGTGGGAGATATGTCAAGATGTGTGTTTGTTTTGAGGACGGCTCTCTGGAGAGTCTTAGCAAAGAGGTCACACAGATAATCAGAGCAATTCTCAGAGACACTGAGAACAAGCTCCGCAATTCCCTCCAAGCACTTTCGCTGTAGGAGATACCGCAAGACGTTTCTGTATATTGGGCACAGCGCTCTGCACGGTGTTAGCAGAGACTTTCCCGGGACAGTGAAACCCTATGTCAGAGACACTGAGAAGAAGCCCCAATGTTCCCTCCAGGCACTTTCAGTGTGGGTGCTTTCTCCACGTGGTTCCTGGTTTCACTGCGGCTCTGAAGAGAATGTTAGCAAAGAGGTAACCGGGACAGTGAAAACAGTACTCAAAGACAGGGAGAGCAAGCTCTCTCTTGGCACTTTGGATGTGGGACATACAGCGAGATGTTTGCTGCTTTTGCGTTTGGCTGTTGGGAGATTTACAGCACAAAGATATCTAGTTGATTTGAAGCAGTTCCGAGAAAGTCTAAACATAATCCCCACTTCTCCCTCCTGGCACTTTCCATGTGGGAGATATAGCAGGATGTATATTGGTTTTGAGGACAACTCAATGGACAGTGTAGGGAGAAAAGGTCCTGGCTCCTTGAATGCCGTTTCTGGAGACACTGCGATCAATGTGGGAGATATGTCAAGATGTGTGTTTGTTTTGAGGACGGCTCTCTGGAGAGTCTTAGCAAAGAGGTCACACAGATAATCAGAGCAATTCTCAGAGACACTGAGAACAAGCTCCGCAATTCCCTCCTGGCACTTTCCCTGTAGGAGATACCGCAAGACGTTTCTGTATATTGGGCACAGCGCTCTGCAGGGTGTTAGCAGAGACTTCCCCGGGACAGTGAAACCCTATGTCAGAGACACTGAGAAGAAGCCCCAATGTTCCCTCCAGGCACTTTCAGTGTGGGTGCCTTCTCCACGTGGTTCCTGGTTTCACTGCAGCTCTGAAGAGAATGTTAGCAAAGAGGTAACCGGGACAGTGAAAACAGTACTCAAAGACAGGGAGAGCAAGCTCTCTCTTGGCACTTTGGATGTGGGACATACAGCGAGATGTTTGCTGCTTTTGCGTTTGGCTGTTGGGAGATTTACAGCACAAAGATATCTAGTTGATTTGAAGCAGTTCCGAGAAAGTCTAAACATAATCCCCACTTCTCCCTCCTGGCACTTTCCATGTGGGAGATATAGCAGGATGTATATTGGTTTTGAGGACAACTCAATGGACAGTGTAGGGAGAAAAGGTCCTGGCTCCTTGAATGCCGTTTCTGGAGACACTGCGATCAATGTGGGAGATATGTCAAGATGTGTGTTTGTTTTGAGGACGGCTCTCTGGAGAGTCTTAGCAAAGAGGTCACACAGATAATCAGAGCAATTCTCAGAGACACTGAGAACAAGCTCCACAATTCCCTCCTGGCACTTTCCCTGTAGGAGATACCGCAAGACGTTTCTGTATATTGGGCACAGCGCTCTGCACGGTGTTAGCAGAGACTTTCCCGGGACAGTGAAACCCTATGTCAGAGACACTGAGAAGAAGCCCCAATGTTCCCTCCAGGCACTTTCAGTGTGGGTGCCTTCTCCACGTGGTTTCTGGTTTCACTGCAGCTCTGAAGAGAATGTTAGCAAAGAGGTAACCGGGACAGTGAAAACAGTACTCAAAGACAGGGAGAGCAAGCTCTCTCTTGGCACTTTGGATGTGGGACATACAGCGAGATGTTTGCTGCTTTTGCGTTTGGCTGTTGGGAGATTTACAGCACAAAGATATCTAGTTGATTTGAAGCAGTTCCGAGAAAGTCTAAACATAATCCCCACTTCTCCCTCCTGGCACTTTCCATGTGGGAGATATAGCAGGATGTATATTGGTTTTGAGGACAACTCAATGGACAGTGTAGGGAGAAAAGGTCCTGGCTCCTTGAATGCCGTTTCTGGAGACACTGCGATCAATGTGGGAGATATGTCAAGATGTGTGTTTGTTTTGAGGACGGCTCTCTGGAGAGTCTTAGCAAAGAGGTCACACAGATAATCAGAGCAATTCTCAGAGACACTGAGAACAAGCTCCGCAATTCCCTCCTGGCACTTTCCCTGTAGGAGATACCGCAAGACGTTTCTGTATATTGGGCACAGCGCTCTGCACGGTGTTAGCAGAGACTTTCCCGGGACAGTGAAACCCTATGTCAGAGACACTGAGAAGAAGCCCCAATGTTCCCTCCAGGCACTTTCAGTGTGGGTGCTTTCTCCACGTGGTTCCTGGTTTCACTGCGGCTCTGAAGAGAATGTTAGCAAAGAGGTAACCGGGACAGTGAAAACAGTACTCAAAGACAGGGAGAGCAAGCTCTCTCTTGGCACTTTGGATGTGGGACATACAGCGAGATGTTTGCTGCTTTTGCGTTTGGCTGTTGGGAGATTTACAGCACAAAGATATCTAGTTGATTTGAAGCAGTTCCGAGAAAGTCTAAACATAATCCCCACTTCTCCCTCCTGGCACTTTCCATGTGGGAGATATAGCAGGATGTATATTGGTTTTGAGGACAACTCAATGGACAGTGTAGGGAGAAAAGGTCCTGGCTCCTTGAATGCCGTTTCTGGAGACACTGCGATCAATGTGGGAGATATGTCAAGATGTGTGTTTGTTTTGAGGACGGCTCTCTGGAGAGTCTTAGCAAAGAGGTCACACAGATAATCAGAGCAATTCTCAGAGACACTGAGAACAAGCTCCGCAATTCCCTCCAAGCACTTTCGCTGTAGGAGATACCGCAAGACGTTTCTGTATATTGGGCACAGCGCTCTGCACGGTGTTAGCAGAGACTTTCCCGGGACAGTGAAACCCTATGTCAGAGACACTGAGAAGAAGCCCCAATGTTCCCTCCAGGCACTTTCAGTGTGGGTGCTTTCTCCACGTGGTTCCTGGTTTCACTGCGGCTCTGAAGAGAATGTTAGCAAAGAGGTAACCGGGACAGTGAAAACAGTACTCAAAGACAGGGAGAGCAAGCTCTCTCTTGGCACTTTGGATGTGGGACATACAGCGAGATGTTTGCTGCTTTTGCGTTTGGCTGTTGGGAGATTTACAGCACAAAGATATCTAGTTGATTTGAAGCAGTTCCGAGAAAGTCTAAACATAATCCCCACTTCTCCCTCCTGGCACTTTCCATGTGGGAGATATAGCAGGATGTATATTGGTTTTGAGGACAACTCAATGGACAGTGTAGGGAGAAAAGGTCCTGGCTCCTTGAATGCCGTTTCTGGAGACACTGCGATCAATGTGGGAGATATGTCAAGATGTGTGTTTGTTTTGAGGACGTCTCTCTGGAGAGTCTTAGCAAAGAGGTCACACAGATAATCAGAGCAATTCTCAGAGACACTGAGAACAAGCTCCGCAATTCCCTCCTGGCACTTTCCCTGTAGGAGATACCGCAAGACGTTTCTGTATATTGGGCACAGCGCTCTGCACGGTGTTAGCAGAGACTTTCCCGGGACAGTGAAACCCTATGTCAGAGACACTGAGAAGAAGCCCCAATGTTCCCTCCAGGCACTTTCAGTGTGGGTGCTTTCTCCACGTGGTTCCTGGTTTCACTGCGGCTCTGAAGAGAATGTTAGCAAAGAGGTAACCGGGACAGTGAAAACAGTACTCAAAGACAGGGAGAGCAAGCTCTCTCTTGGCACTTTGGATGTGGGACATACAGCGAGATGTTTGCTGCTTTTGCGTTTGGCTGTTGGGAGATTTACAGCACAAAGATATCTAGTTGATTTGAAGCAGTTCCGAGAAAGTCTAAACATAATCCCCACTTCTCCCTCCTGGCACTTTCCATGTGGGAGATATAGCAGGATGTATATTGGTTTTGAGGACAACTCAATGGACAGTGTAGGGAGAAAAGGTCCTGGCTCCTTGAATGCCGTTTCTGGAGACACTGCGATCAATGTGGGAGATATGTCAAGATGTGTGTTTGTTTTGAGGACGGCTCTCTGGAGAGTCTTAGCAAAGAGGTCACACAGATAATCAGAGCAATTCTCAGAGACACTGAGAACAAGCTCCGCAATTCCCTCCTGGCACTTTCCCTGTAGGAGATACCGCAAGACGTTTCTGTATATTGGGCACAGCGCTCTGCAGGGTGTTAGCAGAGACTTCCCCAGGACAGTGAAACCCTATGTCAGAGACACTGAGAAGAAGCCCCAATGTTCCCTCCAGGCACTTTCAGTGTGGGTGCCTTCTCCACGTGGTTCCTGGTTTCACTGCAGCTCTGAAGAGAATGTTAGCAAAGAGGTAACCGGGACAGTGAAAACAGTACTCAAAGACAGGGAGAGCAAGCTCTCTCTTGGCACTTTGGATGTGGGACATACAGCGAGATGTTTGCTGCTTTTGCGTTTGGCTGTTGGGAGATTTACAGCACAAAGATATCTAGTTGATTTGAAGCAGTTCCGAGAAAGTCTAAACATAATCCCCACTTCTCCCTCCTGGCACTTTCCATGTGGGAGATATAGCAGGATGTATATTGGTTTTGAGGACAACTCAATGGACAGTGTAGGGAGAAAAGGTCCTGGCTCCTTGAATGCCGTTTCTGGAGACACTGCGATCAATGTGGGAGATATGTCAAGATGTGTGTTTGTTTTGAGGACGGCTCTCTGGAGAGTCTTAGCAAAGAGGTCACACAGATAATCAGAGCAATTCTCAGAGACACTGAGAACAAGCTCCGCAATTCCCTCCAGGCACTTTCGCTGTAGGAGATACCGCAAGACGTTTCTGTATATTGGGCACAGCGCTCTGCACGGTGTTAGCAGAGACTTTCCCGGGACAGTGAAACCCTATGTCAGAGACACTGAGAAGAAGCCCCAATGTTCCCTCCAGGCACTTTCAGTGTGGGTGCCTTCTCCACGTGGTTCCTGGTTTCACTGCAGCTCTGAAGAGAATGTTAGCAAAGAGGTAACCGGGACAGTGAAAACAGTACTCAAAGACAGGGAGAGCAAGCTCTCTCTTGGCACTTTGGATGTGGGACATACAGCGAGATGTTTGCTGCTTTTGCGTTTGGCTGTTGGGAGATTTACAGCACAAAGATATCTAGTTGATTTGAAGCAGTTCCGAGAAAGTCTAAACATAATCCCCACTTCTCCCTCCTGGCACTTTCCATGTGGGAGATATAGCAGGATGTATATTGGTTTTGAGGACAACTCAATGGACAGTGTAGGGAGAAAAGGTCCTGGCTCCTTGAATGCCGTTTCTGGAGACACTGCGATCAATGTGGGAGATATGTCAAGATGTGTGTTTGTTTTGAGGACGGCTCTCTGGAGAGTCTTAGCAAAGAGGTCACACAGATAATCAGAGCAATTCTCAGAGACACTGAGAACAAGCTCCGCAATTCCCTCCAAGCACTTTCCCTGTAGGAGATACCGCAAGACGTTTCTGTATATTGGGCACAGCGCTCTGCACGGTGTTAGCAGAGACTTTCCCGGGACAGTGAAACCCTATGTCAGAGACACTGAGAAGAAGCCCCAATGTTCCCTCCAGGCACTTTCAGTGTGGGTGCTTTCTCCACGTGGTTCCTGGTTTCACTGCGGCTCTGAAGAGAATGTTAGCAAAGAGGTAACCGGGACAGTGAAAACAGTACTCAAAGACAGGGAGAGCAAGCTCTCTCTTGGCACTTTGGATGTGGGACATACAGCGAGATGTTTGCTGCTTTTGCGTTTGGCTGTTGGGAGATTTACAGCACAAAGATATCTAGTTGATTTGAAGCAGTTCCGAGAAAGTCTAAACATAATCCCCACTTCTCCCTCCTGGCACTTTCCATGTGGGAGATATAGCAGGATGTATATTGGTTTTGAGGACAACCCAATGGACAGTGTAGGGAGAAAAGTTCCTGGCTCCTTGAATGCCGTTTCTGGAGACACTGCGATCAATGTGGGAGATATGTCAAGATGTGTGTTTGTTTTGAGGACGGCTCTCTGGAGAGTCTTAGCAAAGAGGTCACACAGATAATCAGAGCAATTCTCAGAGACACTGAGAACAAGCTCCACAATTCCCTCCTGGCACTTTCCCTGTAGGAGATACCGCAAGACGTTTCTGTATATTGGGCACAGCGCTCTGCACGGTGTTAGCAGAGACTTTCCCGGGACAGTGAAACCCTATGTCAGAGACACTGAGAAGAAGCCCCAATGTTCCCTCCAGGCACTTTCAGTGTGGGTGCTTTCTCCACGTGGTTCCTGGTTTCACTGCGGCTCTGAAGAGAATGTTAGCAAAGAGGTAACCGGGACAGTGAAAACAGTACTCAAAGACAGGGAGAGCAAGCTCTCTCTTGGCACTTTGGATGTGGGACATACAGCGAGATGTTTGCTGCTTTTGCGTTTGGCTGTTGGGAGATTTACAGCACAAAGATATCTAGTTGATTTGAAGCAGTTCCGAGAAAGTCTAAACATAATCCCCACTTCTCCCTCCTGGCACTTTCCATGTGGGAGATATAGCAGGATGTATATTGGTTTTGAGGACAACTCAATGGACAGTGTAGGGAGAAAAGGTCCTGGCTCCTTGAATGCCGTTTCTGGAGACACTGCGATCAATGTGGGAGATATGTCAAGATGTGTGTTTGTTTTGAGGACGGCTCTCTGGAGAGTCTTAGCAAAGAGGTCACACAGATAATCAGAGCAATTCTCAGAGACACTGAGAACAAGCTCCGCAATTCCCTCCTGGCACTTTCCCTGTAGGAGATACCGCAAGACGTTTCTGTATATTGGGCACAGCGCTCTGCACGGTGTTAGCAGAGACTTTCCCGGGACAGTGAAACCCTATGTCAGAGACACTGAGAAGAAGCCCCAATGTTCCCTCCAGGCACTTTCAGTGTGGGTGCTTTCTCCACGTGGTTCCTGGTTTCACTGCGGCTCTGAAGAGAATGTTAGCAAAGAGGTAACCGGGACAGTGAAAACAGTACTCAAAGACAGGGAGAGCAAGCTCTCTCTTGGCACTTTGGATGTGGGACATACAGCGAGATGTTTGCTGCTTTTGCGTTTGGCTGTTGGGAGATTTACAGCACAAAGATATCTAGTTGATTTGAAGCAGTTCCGAGAAAGTCTAAACATAATCCCCACTTCTCCCTCCTGGCACTTTCCATGTGGGAGATATAGCAGGATGTATATTGGTTTTGAGGACAACTCAATGGACAGTGTAGGGAGAAAAGGTCCTGGCTCCTTGAATGCCGTTTCTGGAGACACTGCGATCAATGTGGGAGATATGTCAAGATGTGTGTTTGTTTTGAGGACGGCTCTCTGGAGAGTCTTAGCAAAGAGGTCACACAGATAATCAGAGCAATTCTCAGAGACACTGAGAACAAGCTCCGCAATTCCCTCCTGGCACTTTCCCTGTAGGAGATACCGCAAGACGTTTCTGTATATTGGGCACAGCGCTCTGCACGGTGTTAGCAGAGACTTTCCCGGGACAGTGAAACCCTATGTCAGAGACACTGAGAAGAAGCCCCAATGTTCCCTCCAGGCACTTTCAGTGTGGGTGCTTTCTCCACGTGGTTCCTGGTTTCACTGCGGCTCTGAAGAGAATGTTAGCAAAGAGGTAACCGGGACAGTGAAAACAGTACTCAAAGACAGGGAGAGCAAGCTCTCTCTTGGCACTTTGGATGTGGGACATACAGCGAGATGTTTGCTGCTTTTGCGTTTGGCTGTTGGGAGATTTACAGCACAAAGATATCTAGTTGATTTGAAGCAGTTCCGAGAAAGTCTAAACATAATCCCCACTTCTCCCTCCTGGCACTTTCCATGTGGGAGATATAGCAGGATGTATATTGGTTTTGAGGACAACCCAATGGACAGTGTAGGGAGAAAAGTTCCTGGCTCCTTGAATGCCGTTTCTGGAGACACTGCGATCAATGTGGGAGATATGTCAAGATGTGTGTTTGTTTTGAGGACGGCTCTCTGGAGAGTCTTAGCAAAGAGGTCACACAGATAATCAGAGCAATTCTCAGAGACACTGAGAACAAGCTCCACAATTCCCTCCTGGCACTTTCCCTGTAGGAGATACCGCAAGACGTTTCTGTATATTGGGCACAGCGCTCTGCACGGTGTTAGCAGAGACTTTCCCAGGACAGTGAAACCCTATGTCAGAGACACTGAGAAGAAGCCCCAATGTTCCCTCCAGGCACTTTCAGTGTGGGTGCTTTCTCCACGTGGTTCCTGGTTTCACTGCGGCTCTGAAGAGAATGTTAGCAAAGAGGTAACCGGGACAGTGAAAACAGTACTCAAAGACAGGGAGAGCAAGCTCTCTCTTGGCACTTTGGATGTGGGACATACAGCGAGATGTTTGCTGCTTTTGCGTTTGGCTGTTGGGAGATTTACAGCACAAAGATATCTAGTTGATTTGAAGCAGTTCCGAGAAAGTCTAAACATAATCCCCACTTCTCCCTCCTGGCACTTTCCATGTGGGAGATATAGCAGGATGTATATTGGTTTTGAGGACAACTCAATGGACAGTGTAGGGAGAAAAGGTCCTGGCTCCTTGAATGCCGTTTCTGGAGACACTGCGATCAATGTGGGAGATATGTCAAGATGTGTGTTTGTTTTGAGGACGGCTCTCTGGAGAGTCTTAGCAAAGAGGTCACACAGATAATCAGAGCAATTCTCAGAGACACTGAGAACAAGCTCCGCAATTCCCTCCTGGCACTTTCCCTGTAGGAGATACCGCAAGATGTTTCTGTATATTGGGCACAGCGCTCTGCACGGTGTTAGCAGAGACTTTCCCGGGACAGTGAAACCCTATGTCAGAGACACTGAGAAGAAGCCCCAATGTTCCCTCCAGGCACTTTCAGTGTGGGTGCCTTCTCCACGTGGTTCCTGGTTTCACTGCAGCTCTGAAGAGAATGTTAGCAAAGAGGTAACCGGGACAGTGAAAACAGTACTCAAAGACAGGGAGAGCAAGCTCTCTCTTGGCACTTTGGATGTGGGACATACAGCGAGATGTTTGCTGCTTTTGCGTTTGGCTGTTGGGAGATTTACAGCACAAAGATATCTAGTTGATTTGAAGCAGTTCCGAGAAAGTCTAAACATAATCCCCACTTCTCCCTCCTGGCACTTTCCATGTGGGAGATATAGCAGGATGTATATTGGTTTTGAGGACAACTCAATGGACAGTGTAGGGAGAAAAGGTCCTGGCTCCTTGAATGCCGTTTCTGGAGACACTGCGATCAATGTGGGAGATATGTCAAGATGTGTGTTTGTTTTGAGGACGGCTCTCTGGAGAGTCTTAGCAAAGAGGTCACAGGGATAATCAGAGCAATTCTCAGAGACACTGAGAACAAGCTCCGCAATTCCCTCCTGGCACTTTCCCTGTAGGAGATACCGCAAGACGTTTCTGTATATTGGGCACAGCGCTCTGCACGGTGTTAGCAGAGACTTCCCCGGGACAGTGAAACCCTATGTCAGAGACACTGAGAAGAAGCCCCAATGTTCCCTCCAGGCACTTTCAGTGTGGGTGCCTTCTCCACGTGGTTCCTGGTTTCACTGCAGCTCTGAAGAGAATGTTAGCAAAGAGGTAACCGGGACAGTGAAAACAGTACTCAAAGACAGGGAGAGCAAGCTCTCTCTTGGCACTTTGGATGTGGGACATACAGCGAGATGTTTGCTGCTTTTGCGTTTGGCTGTTGGGAGATTTACAGCACAAAGATATCTAGTTGATTTGAAGCAGTTCCGAGAAAGTCTAAACATAATCCCCACTTCTCCCTCCTGGCACTTTCCATGTGGGAGATATAGCAGGATGTATATTGGTTTTGAGGACAACTCAATGGACAGTGTAGGGAGAAAAGGTCCTGGCTCCTTGAATGCCGTTTCTGGAGACACTGCGATCAATGTGGCAGATATGTCAAGATGTGTGTTTGTTTTGAGGACGGCTCTCTGGAGAGTCTTAGCAAAGAGGTCACACAGATAATCAGAGCAATTCTCAGAGACACTGAGAACAAGCTCCACAATTCCCTCCTGGCACTTTCGCTGTAGGAGATACCGCAAGACGTTTCTGTATATTGGGCACAGCGCTCTGCACGGTGTTAGCAGAGACTTTCTTGGGACAGTGAAACCCTATGTCAGAGACACTGAGAAGAAGCCCCAATGTTCCCTCCAGGCACTTTCAGTGTGGGTGCCTTCTCCACGTGGTTCCTGGTTTCACTGCAGCTCTGAAGAGAATGTTAGCAAAGAGGTAACCGGGACAGTGAAAACAGTACTCAAAGACAGGGAGAGCAAGCTCTCTCTTGGCACTTTGGATGTGGGACATACAGCGAGATGTTTGCTGCTTTTGCGTTTGGCTGTTGGGAGATTTACAGCACAAAGATATCTAGTTGATTTGAAGCAGTTCCGAGAAAGTCTAAACATAATCCCCACTTCTCCCTCCTGGCACTTTCCATGTGGGAGATATAGCAGGATGTATATTGGTTTTGAGGACAACTCAATGGACAGTGTAGGGAGAAAAGTTCCTGGCTCCTTGAATGCCGTTTCTGGAGACACTGCGATCAATGTGGGAGATATGTCAAGATGTGTGTTTGTTTTGAGGACGGCTCTCTGGAGAGTCTTAGCAAAGAGGTCACACAGATAATCAGAGCAATTCTCAGAGAGACTGAGAACAAGCTCCGCAATTCCCTCCTGGCACTTTCCCTGTAGGAGATACCGCAAGACGTTTCTGTATATTGGGCACAGCGCTCTGCAGGGTGTTAGCAGAGACTTTCCCGGCACAGTGAAACCCTATGTCAGAGACACTGAGAAGAAGCCCCAATGTTCCCTCCAGGCACTTTCAGTGTGGGTGCCTTCTCCACGTGGTTCCTGGTTTCACTGCAGCTCTGAAGAGAATGTTAGCAAAGAGGTAACCGGGACAGTGAAAACAGTACTCAAAGACAGGGAGAGCAAGCTCTCTCTTGGCACTTTGGATGTGGGACATACAGCGAGATGTTTGCTGCTTTTGCGTTTGGCTGTTGGGAGATTTACAGCACAAAGATATCTAGTTGATTTGAAGCAGTTCCGAGAAAGTCTAAACATAATCCCCACTTCTCCCTCCTGGCACTTTCCATGTGGGAGATATAGCAGGATGTATATTGGTTTTGAGGACAACTCAATGGACAGTGTAGGGAGAAAAGGTCCTGGCTCCTTGAATGCCGTTTCTGGAGACACTGCGATCAATGTGGGAGATATGTCAAGATGTGTGTTTGTTTTGAGGACGGCTCTCTGGAGAGTCTTAGCAAAGAGGTCACACAGATAATCAGAGCAATTCTCAGAGACACTGAGAACAAGCTCCGCAATTCCCTCCAAGCACTTTCGCTGTAGGAGATACCGCAAGACGTTTCTGTATATTGGGCACAGCGCTCTGCACGGTGTTAGCAGAGACTTTCCCGGGACAGTGAAACCCTATGTCAGAGACACTGAGAAGAAGCCCCAATGTTCCCTCCAGGCACTTTCAGTGTGGGTGCTTTCTCCACGTGGTTCCTGGTTTCACTGCGGCTCTGAAGAGAATGTTAGCAAAGAGGTAACCGGGACAGTGAAAACAGTACTCAAAGACAGGGAGAGCAAGCTCTCTCTTGGCACTTTGGATGTGGGACATACAGCGAGATGTTTGCTGCTTTTGCGTTTGGCTGTTGGGAGATTTACAGCACAAAGATATCTAGTTGATTTGAAGCAGTTCCGAGAAAGTCTAAACATAATCCCCACTTCTCCCTCCTGGCACTTTCCATGTGGGAGATATAGCAGGATGTATATTGGTTTTGAGGACAACCCAATGGACAGTGTAGGGAGAAAAGTTCCTGGCTCCTTGAATGCCGTTTCTGGAGACACTGCGATCAATGTGGGAGATATGTCAAGATGTGTGTTTGTTTTGAGGACGGCTCTCTGGAGAGTCTTAGCAAAGAGGTCACACAGATAATCAGAGCAATTCTCAGAGACACTGAGAACAAGCTCCACAATTCCCTCCTGGCACTTTCCCTGTAGGAGATACCGCAAGACGTTTCTGTATATTGGGCACAGCGCTCTGCACGGTGTTAGCAGAGACTTTCCCGGCACAGTGAAACCCTATGTCAGAGACACTGAGAAGAAGCCCCAATGTTCCCTCCAGGCACTTTCAGTGTGGGTGCCTTCTCCACGTGGTTCCTGGTTTCACTGCAGCTCTGAAGAGAATGTTAGCAAAGAGGTAACCGGGACAGTGAAAACAGTACTCAAAGACAGGGAGAGCAAGCTCTCTCTTGGCACTTTGGATGTGGGACATACAGCGAGATGTTTGCTGCTTTTGCGTTTGGCTGTTGGGAGATTTACAGCACAAAGATATCTAGTTGATTTGAAGCAGTTCCGAGAAAGTCTAAACATAATCCCCACTTCTCCCTCCTGGCACTTTCCATGTGGGAGATATAGCAGGATGTATATTGGTTTTGAGGACAACTCAATGGACAGTGTAGGGAGAAAAGGTCCTGGCTCCTTGAATGCCGTTTCTGGAGACACTGCGATCAATGTGGGAGATATGTCAAGATGTGTGTTTGTTTTGAGGACGGCTCTCTGGAGAGTCTTAGCAAAGAGGTCACACAGATAATCAGAGCAATTCTCAGAGACACTGAGAACAAGCTCCACAATTCCCTCCAAGCACTTTCGCTGTAGGAGATACCGCAAGACGTTTCTGTATATTGGGCACAGCGCTCTGCACGGTGTTAGCAGAGACTTTCCCGGGACAGTGAAACCCTATGTCAGAGACACTGAGAAGAAGCCCCAATGTTCCCTCCAGGCACTTTCAGTGTGGGTGCTTTCTCCACGTGGTTCCTGGTTTCACTGCGGCTCTGAAGAGAATGTTAGCAAAGAGGTAACCGGGACAGTGAAAACAGTACTCAAAGACAGGGAGAGCAAGCTCTCTCTTGGCACTTTGGATGTGGGACATACAGCGAGATGTTTGCTGCTTTTGCGTTTGGCTGTTGGGAGATTTACAGCACAAAGATATCTAGTTGATTTGAAGCAGTTCCGAGAAAGTCTAAACATAATCCCCACTTCTCCCTCCTGGCACTTTCCATGTGGGAGATATAGCAGGATGTATATTGGTTTTGAGGACAACCCAATGGACAGTGTAGGGAGAAAAGTTCCTGGCTCCTTGAATGCCGTTTCTGGAGACACTGCGATCAATGTGGGAGATATGTCAAGATGTGTGTTTGTTTTGAGGACGGCTCTCTGGAGAGTCTTAGCAAAGAGGTCACACAGATAATCAGAGCAATTCTCAGAGACACTGAGAACAAGCTCCACAATTCCCTCCTGGCACTTTCCCTGTAGGAGATACCGCAAGACGTTTCTGTATATTGGGCACAGCGCTCTGCACGGTGTTAGCAGAGACTTCCCCGGGACAGTGAAACCCTATGTCAGAGACACTGAGAAGAAGCCCCAATGTTCCCTCCAGGCACTTTCAGTGTGGGTGCTTTCTCCACGTGGTTCCTGGTTTCACTGCGGCTCTGAAGAGAATGTTAGCAAAGAGGTAACCGGGACAGTGAAAACAGTACTCAAAGACAGGGAGAGCAAGCTCTCTCTTGGCACTTTGGATGTGGGACATACAGCGAGATGTTTGCTGCTTTTGCGTTTGGCTGTTGGGAGATTTACAGCACAAAGATATCTAGTTGATTTGAAGCAGTTCCGAGAAAGTCTAAACATAATCCCCACTTCTCCCTCCTGGCACTTTCCATGTGGGAGATATAGCAGGATGTATATTGGTTTTGAGGACAACCCAATGGACAGTGTAGGGAGAAAAGTTCCTGGCTCCTTGAATGCCGTTTCTGGAGACACTGCGATCAATGTGGGAGATATGTCAAGATGTGTGTTTGTTTTGAGGACGGCTCTCTGGAGAGTCTTAGCAAAGAGGTCACACAGATAATCAGAGCAATTCTCAGAGACACTGAGAACAAGCTCCACAATTCCCTCCTGGCACTTTCCCTGTAGGAGATACCGCAAGACGTTTCTGTATATTGGGCACAGCGCTCTGCACGGTGTTAGCAGAGACTTTCCCGGGACAGTGAAACCCTATGTCAGAGACACTGAGAAGAAGCCCCAATGTTCCCTCCAGGCACTTTCAGTGTGGGTGCTTTCTCCACGTGGTTCCTGGTTTCACTGCAGCTCTGAAGAGAATGTTAGCAAAGAGGTAACCGGGACAGTGAAAACAGTACTCAAAGACAGGGAGAGCAAGCTCTCTCTTGGCACTTTGGATGTGGGACATACAGCGAGATGTTTGCTGCTTTTGCGTTTGGCTGTTGGGAGATTTACAGCACAAAGATATCTAGTTAATTTGAAGCAGTTCCGAGAAAGTCTAAACATAATCCCCACTTCTCCCTCCTGGCACTTTCCATGTGGGAGATATAGCAGGATGTATATTGGTTTTGAGGACAACTCAATGGACAGTGTAGGGAGAAAAGGTCCTGGCTCCTTGAATGCCGTTTCTGGAGACACTGCGATCAATGTGGGAGATATGTCAAGATGTGTGTTTGTTTTGAGGACGGCTCTCTGGAGAGTCTTAGCAAAGAGGTCACACAGATAATCAGAGCAATTCTCAGAGACACTGAGAACAAGCTCCACAATTCCCTCCTGGCACTTTCCCTGTAGGAGATACCGCAAGACGTTTCTGTATATTGGGCACAGCGCTCTGCACGGTGTTAGCAGAGACTTCCCCGGGACAGTGAAACCCTATGTCAGAGACACTGAGAAGAAGCCCCAATGTTCCCTCCAGGCACTTTCAGTGTGGGTGCTTTCTCCACGTGGTTCCTGGTTTCACTGCAGCTCTGAAGAGAATGTTAGCAAAGAGGTAACCGGGACAGTGAAAACAGTACTCAAAGACAGGGAGAGCAAGCTCTCTCTTGGCACTTTGGATGTGGGACATACAGCGAGATGTTTGCTGCTTTTGCGTTTGGCTGTTGGGAGATTTACAGCACAAAGATATCTAGTTGATTTGAAGCAGTTCCGAGAAAGTCTAAACATAATCCCCACTTCTCCCTCCTGGCACTTTCCATGTGGGAGATATAGCAGGATGTATATTGGTTTTGAGGACAACTCAATGGACAGTGTAGGGAGAAAAGGTCCTGGCTCCTTGAATGCCGTTTCTGGAGACACTGCGATCAATGTGGCAGATATGTCAAGATGTGTGTTTGTTTTGAGGACGGCTCTCTGGAGAGTCTTAGCAAAGAGGTCACACAGATAATCAGAGCAATTCTCAGAGACACTGAGAACAAGCTCCGCAATTCCCTCCAGGCACTTTCCCTGTAGGAGATACCGCAAGATGTTTCTGTATATTGGGCACAGCGCTCTGCACGGTGTTAGCAGAGACTTTCCCGGGACAGTGAAACCCTATGTCAGAGACACTGAGAAGAAGCCCCAATGTTCCCTCCAGGCACTTTCAGTGTGGGTGCTTTCTCCACGTGGTTCCTGGTTTCACTGCGGCTCTGAAGAGAATGTTAGCAAAGAGGTAACCGGGACAGTGAAAACAGTACTCAAAGACAGGGAGAGCAAGCTCTCTCTTGGCACTTTGGATGTGGGACATACAGCGAGATGTTTGCTGCTTTTGCGTTTGGCTGTTGGGAGATTTACAGCACAAAGATATCTAGTTGATTTGAAGCAGTTCCGAGAAAGTCTAAACATAATCCCCACTTCTCCCTCCTGGCACTTTCCATGTGGGAGATATAGCAGGATGTATATTGGTTTTGAGGACAACTCAATGGACAGTGTAGGGAGAAAAGGTCCTGGCTCCTTGAATGCCGTTTCTGGAGACACTGCGATCAATGTGGGAGATATGTCAAGATGTGTGTTTGTTTTGAGGACGGCTCTCTGGAGAGTCTTAGCAAAGAGGTCACACAGATAATCAGAGCAATTCTCAGAGACACTGAGAACAAGCTCCGCAATTCCCTCCTGGCACTTTCCCTGTAGGAGATACCGCAAGACGTTTCTGTATATTGGGCACAGCGCTCTGCACGGTGTTAGCAGAGACTTTCCCGGGACAGTGAAACCCTATGTCAGAGACACTGAGAAGAAGCCCCAATGTTCCCTCCAGGCACTTTCAGTGTGGGTGCCTTCTCCACGTGGTTCCTGGTTTCACTGCAGCTCTGAAGAGAATGTTAGCAAAGAGGTAACCGGGACAGTGAAAACAGTACTCAAAGACAGGGAGAGCAAGCTCTCTCTTGGCACTTTGGATGTGGGACATACAGCGAGATGTTTGCTGCTTTTGCGTTTGGCTGTTGGGAGATTTACAGCACAAAGATATCTAGTTGATTTGAAGCAGTTCCGAGAAAGTCTAAACATAATCCCCACTTCTCCCTCCTGGCACTTTCCATGTGGGAGATATAGCAGGATGTATATTGGTTTTGAGGACAACTCAATGGACAGTGTAGGGAGAAAAGGTCCTGGCTCCTTGAATGCCGTTTCTGGAGACACTGCGATCAATGTGGGAGATATGTCAAGATGTGTGTTTGTTTTGAGGACGGCTCTCTGGAGAGTCTTCGCAAAGAGGTCACACAGATAATCAGAGCAATTCTCAGAGACACTGAGAACAAGCTCTGCAATTCCCTCCAGGCACTTTCCCTGTACGAGATACCGCAAGATGTTTCTGTATATTGGGCACAGCGCTCTGCACGGTGTTAGCAGAGACTTCCCCGGGACAGTGAAACCCTATGTCAGAGACACTGAGAAGAAGCCCCAATGTTCCCTCCAGGCACTTTCAGTGTGGGTGCTTTCTCCACGTGGTTCCTGGTTTCACTGCAGCTCTGAAGAGAATGTTAGCAAAGAGGTAACCGGGACAGTGAAAACAGTACTCAAAGACAGGGAGAGCAAGCTCTCTCTTGGCACTTTGGATGTGGGACATACAGCGAGATGTTTGCTGCTTTTGCGTTTGGCTGTTGGGAGATTTACAGCACAAAGATATCTAGTTGATTTGAAGCAGTTCCGAGAAAGTCTAAACATAATCCCCACTTCTCCCTCCTGGCACTTTCCATGTGGGAGATATAGCAGGATGTATATTGGTTTTGAGGACAACTCAATGGACAGTGTAGGGAGAAAAGGTCCTGGCTCCTTGAATGCCGTTTCTGGAGACACTGCGATCAATGTGGGAGATATGTCAAGATGTGTGTTTGTTTTGAGGACGGCTCTCTGGAGAGTCTTAGCAAAGAGGTCACACAGATAATCAGAGCAATTCTCAGAGACACTGAGAACAAGCTCCGCAATTCCCTCCAAGCACTTTCGCTGTAGGAGATACCGCAAGACGTTTCTGTATATTGGGCACAGCGCTCTGCACGGTGTTAGCAGAGACTTTCCCGGGACAGTGAAACCCTATGTCAGAGACACTGAGAAGAAGCCCCAATGTTCCCTCCAGGCACTTTCAGTGTGGGTGCTTTCTCCACGTGGTTCCTGGTTTCACTGCGGCTCTGAAAAGAATGTTAGCAAAGAGGTAACCGGGACAGTGAAAACAGTACTCAAAGACAGGGAGAGCAAGCTCTCTCTTGGCACTTTGGATGTGGGACATACAGCGAGATGTTTGCTGCTTTTGCGTTTGGCTGTTGGGAGATTTACAGCACAGAGATATCTAGTTGATTTGAAGCAGTTCCGAGAAAGTCTAAACATAATCCCCACTTCTCCCTCCTGGCACTTTCCATGTGGGAGATATAGCAGGATGTATATTGGTTTTGAGGACAACCCAATGGACAGTGTAGGGAGAAAAGGTCCTGGCTCCTTGAATGCCGTTTCTGGAGACACTGCGATCAATGTGGGAGATATGTCAAGATGTGTGTTTGTTTTGAGGACGGCTCTCTGGAGAGTCTTAGCAAAGAGGTCACACAGATAATCAGAGCAATTCTCAGAGACACTGAGAACAAGCTCCGCAATTCCCTCCTGGCACTTTCCCTGTAGGAGATACCGCAAGACGTTTCTGTATATTGGGCACAGCGCTCTGCACGGTGTTAGCAGAGACTTTCCCGGGACAGTGAAACCCTATGTCAGAGACACTGAGAAGAAGCCCCAATGTTCCCTCCAGGCACTTTCAGTGTGGGTGCCTTCTCCACGTGGTTCCTGGTTTCACTGCAGCTCTGAAGAGAATGTTAGCAAAGAGGTAACCGGGACAGTGAAAACAGTACTCAAAGACAGGGAGAGCAAGCTCTCTCTTGGCACTTTGGATGTGGGACATACAGCGAGATGTTTGCTGCTTTTGCGTTTGGCTGTTGGGAGATTTACAGCACAAAGATATCTAGTTGATTTGAAGCAGTTCCGAGAAAGTCTAAACATAATCCCCACTTCTCCCTCCTGGCACTTTCCATGTGGGAGATATAGCAGGATGTATATTGGTTTTGAGGACAACTCAATGGACAGTGTAGGGAGAAAAGGTCCTGGCTCCTTGAATGCCGTTTCTGGAGACACTGCGATCAATGTGGGAGATATGTCAAGATGTGTGTTTGTTTTGAGGACGGCTCTCTGGAGAGTCTTAGCAAAGAGGTCACACAGATAATCAGAGCAATTCTCAGAGACACTGAGAACAAGCTCCACAATTCCCTCCTGGCACTTTCCCTGTAGGAGATACCGCAAGACGTTTCTGTATATTGGGCACAGCGCTCTGCACGGTGTTAGCAGAGACTTTCCCGGCACAGTGAAACCCTATGTCAGAGACACTGAGAAGAAGCCCCAATGTTCCCTCCAGGCACTTTCAGTGTGGCTGCCTTCTCCACGTGGTTCCTGGTTTCACTGCAGCTCTGAAGAGAATGTTAGCAAAGAGGTAACCGGGACAGTGAAAACAGTACTCAAAGACAGGGAGAGCAAGCTCTCTCTTGGCACTTTGGATGTGGGACATACAGCGAGATGTTTGCTGCTTTTGCGTTTGGCTGTTGGGAGATTTACAGCACAAAGATATCTAGTTGATTTGAAGCAGTTCCGAGAAAGTCTAAACATAATCCCCACTTCTCCCTCCTGGCACTTTCCATGTGGGAGATATAGCAGGATGTATATTGGTTTTGAGGACAACTCAATGGACAGTGTAGGGAGAAAAGGTCCTGGCTCCTTGAATGCCGTTTCTGGAGACACTGCGATCAATGTGGGAGATATGTCAAGATGTGTGTTTGTTTTGAGGACGGCTCTCTGGAGAGTCTTAGCAAAGAGGTCACACAGATAATCAGAGCAATTCTCAGAGACACTGAGAACAAGCTCCGCAATTCCCTCCTGGCACTTTCCCTGTAGGAGATACCGCAAGACGTTTCTGTATATTGGGCACAGCGCTCTGCACGGTGTTAGCAGAGACTTTCCCGGGACAGTGAAACCCTATGTCAGAGACACTGAGAAGAAGCCCCAATGTTCCCTCCAGGCACTTTCAGTGTGGGTGCCTTCTCCACGTGGTTCCTGGTTTCACTGCAGCTCTGAAGAGAATGTTAGCAAAGAGGTAACCGGGACAGTGAAAACAGTACTCAAAGACAGGGAGAGCAAGCTCTCTCTTGGCACTTTGGATGTGGGACATACAGCGAGATGTTTGCTGCTTTTGCGTTTGGCTGTTGGGAGATTTACAGCACAAAGATATCTAGTTGATTTGAAGCAGTTCCGAGAAAGTCTAAACATAATCCCCACTTCTCCCTCCTGGCACTTTCCATGTGGGAGATATAGCAGGATGTATATTGGTTTTGAGGACAACTCAATGGACAGTGTAGGGAGAAAAGGTCCTGGCTCCTTGAATGCCGTTTCTGGAGACACTGCGATCAATGTGGGAGATATGTCAAGATGTGTGTTTGTTTTGAGGACGGCTCTCTGGAGAGTCTTCGCAAAGAGGTCACACAGATAATCAGAGCAATTCTCAGAGACACTTAGAACAAGCTCTGCAATTCCCTCCAGGCACTTTCCCTGTACGAGATACCGCAAGATGTTTCTGTATATTGGGCACAGCGCTCTGCAGGGTGTTAGCAGAGACTTTCCCGGGACAGTGAAACCCTATGTCAGAGACACTGAGAAGAAGCCCCAATGTTCCCTCCAGGCACTTTCAGTGTGGGTGCTTTCTCCACGTGGTTCCTGGTTTCACTGCGGCTCTGAAGAGAATGTTAGCAAAGAGGTAACCGGGACAGTGAAAACAGTACTCAAAGACAGGGAGAGCAAGCTCTCTCTTGGCACTTTGGATGTGGGACATACAGCGAGATGTTTGCTGCTTTTGCGTTTGGCTGTTGGGAGATTTACAGCACAAAGATATCTAGTTGATTTGAAGCAGTTCCGAGAAAGTCTAAACATAATCCCCACTTCTCCCTCCTGGCACTTTCCATGTGGGAGATATAGCAGGATGTATATTGGTTTTGAGGACAACTCAATGGACAGTGTAGGGAGAAAAGGTCCTGGCTCCTTGAATGCCGTTTCTGGAGACACTGCGATCAATGTGGGAGATATGTCAAGATGTGTGTTTGTTTTGAGGACGGCTCTCTGGAGAGTCTTAGCAAAGAGGTCACACAGATAATCAGAGCAATTCTCAGAGACACTGAGAACAAGCTCCGCAATTCCCTCCAAGCACTTTCGCTGTAGGAGATACCGCAAGACGTTTCTGTATATTGGGCACAGCGCTCTGCACGGTGTTAGCAGAGACTTTCCCGGGACAGTGAAACCCTATGTCAGAGACACTGAGAAGAAGCCCCAATGTTCCCTCCAGGCACTTTCAGTGTGGGTGCTTTCTCCACGTGGTTCCTGGTTTCACTGCGGCTCTGAAGAGAATGTTAGCAAAGAGGTAACCGGGACAGTGAAAACAGTACTCAAAGACAGGGAGAGCAAGCTCTCTCTTGGCACTTTGGATGTGGGACATACAGCGAGATGTTTGCTGCTTTTGCGTTTGGCTGTTGGGAGATTTACAGCACAGAGATATCTAGTTGATTTGAAGCAGTTCCGAGAAAGTCTAAACATAATCCCCACTTCTCCCTCCTGGCACTTTCCATGTGGGAGATATAGCAGGATGTATATTGGTTTTGAGGACAACCCAATGGACAGTGTAGGGAGAAAAGGTCCTGGCTCCTTGAATGCCGTTTCTGGAGACACTGCGATCAATGTGGGAGATATGTCAAGATGTGTGTTTGTTTTGAGGACGGCTCTCTGGAGAGTCTTAGCAAAGAGGTCACACAGATAATCAGAGCAATTCTCAGAGACACTGAGAACAAGCTCCGCAATTCCCTCCTGGCACTTTCCCTGTAGGAGATACCGCAAGACGTTTCTGTATATTGGGCACAGCGCTCTGCACGGTGTTAGCAGAGACTTTCCCGGGACAGTGAAACCCTATGTCAGAGACACTGAGAAGAAGCCCCAATGTTCCCTCCAGGCACTTTCAGTGTGGGTGCTTTCTCCACGTGGTTCCTGGTTTCACTGCGGCTCTGAAGAGAATGTTAGCAAAGAGGTAACCGGGACAGTGAAAACAGTACTCAAAGACAGGGAGAGCAAGCTCTCTCTTGGCACTTTGGATGTGGGACATACAGCGAGATGTTTGCTGCTTTTGCGTTTGGCTGTTGGGAGATTTACAGCACAAAGATATCTAGTTGATTTGAAGCAGTTCCGAGAAAGTCTAAACATAATCCCCACTTCTCCCTCCTGGCACTTTCCATGTGGGAGATATAGCAGGATGTATATTGGTTTTGAGGACAACTCAATGGACAGTGTAGGGAGAAAAGGTCCTGGCTCCTTGAATGCCGTTTCTGGAGACACTGCGATCAATGTGGGAGATATGTCAAGATGTGTGTTTGTTTTGAGGACGGCTCTCTGGAGAGTCTTAGCAAAGAGGTCACACAGATAATCAGAGCAATTCTCAGAGACACTGAGAACAAGCTCCGCAATTCCCTCCTGGCACTTTCCCTGTAGGAGATACCGCAAGACGTTTCTGTATATTGGGCACAGCGCTCTGCACGGTGTTAGCAGAGACTTTCCCGGGACAGTGAAACCCTATGTCAGAGACACTGAGAAGAAGCCCCAATGTTCCCTCCAGGCACTTTCAGTGTGGGTGCTTTCTCCACGTGGTTCCTGGTTTCACTGCGGCTCTGAAGAGAATGTTAGCAAAGAGGTAACCGGGACAGTGAAAACAGTACTCAAAGACAGGGAGAGCAAGCTCTCTCTTGGCACTTTGGATGTGGGACATACAGCGAGATGTTTGCTGCTTTTGCGTTTGGCTGTTGGGAGATTTACAGCACAAAGATATCTAGTTGATTTGAAGCAGTTCCGAGAAAGTCTAAACATAATCCCCACTTCTCCCTCCTGGCACTTTCCATGTGGGAGATATAGCAGGATGTATATTGGTTTTGAGGACAACTCAATGGACAGTGTAGGGAGAAAAGGTCCTGGCTCCTTGAATGCCGTTTCTGGAGACACTGCGATCAATGTGGGAGATATGTCAAGATGTGTGTTTGTTTTGAGGACGGCTCTCTGGAGAGTCTTAGCAAAGAGGTCACACAGATAATCAGAGCAATTCTCAGAGACACTGAGAACAAGCTCCGCAATTCCCTCCAGGCACTTTCCCTGTAGGAGATACCGCAAGACGTTTCTGTATATTGGGCACAGCGCTCTGCACGGTGTTAGCAGAGACTTTCCCGGGACAGTGAAACCCTATGTCAGAGACACTGAGAAGAAGCCCCAATGTTCCCTCCAGGCACTTTCAGTGTGGGTGCTTTCTCCACGTGGTTCCTGGTTTCACTGCAGCTCTGAAGAGAATGTTAGCAAAGAGGTAACCGGGACAGTGAAAACAGTACTCAAAGACAGGGAGAGCAAGCTCTCTCTTGGCACTTTGGATGTGGGACATACAGCGAGATGTTTGCTGCTTTTGCGTTTGGCTGTTGGGAGATTTACAGCACAAAGATATCTAGTTGATTTGAAGCAGTTCCGAGAAAGTCTAAACATAATCCCCACTTCTCCCTCCTGGCACTTTCCATGTGGGAGATATAGCAGGATGTATATTGGTTTTGAGGACAACTCAATGGACAGTGTAGGGAGAAAAGGTCCTGGCTCCTTGAATGCCGTTTCTGGAGACACTGCGATCAATGTGGGAGATATGTCAAGATGTGTGTTTGTTTTGAGGACGGCTCTCTGGAGAGTCTTAGCAAAGAGGTCACACAGATAATCAGAGCAATTCTCAGAGACACTGAGAACAAGCTCTGCAATTCCCTCCAGGCACTTTCCCTGTACGAGATACCGCAAGATGTTTCTGTATATTGGGCACAGCGCTCTGCAGGGTGTTAGCAGAGACTTTCCCGGGACAGTGAAACCCTATGTCAGAGACACTGAGAAGAAGCCCCAATGTTCCCTCCAGGCACTTTCAGTGTGGGTGCTTTCTCCACGTGGTTCCTGGTTTCACTGCAGCTCTGAAGAGAATGTTAGCAAAGAGGTAACCGGGACAGTGAAAACAGTACTCAAAGACAGGGAGAGCAAGCTCTCTCTTGGCACTTTGGATGTGGGACATACAGCGAGATGTTTGCTGCTTTTGCGTTTGGCTGTTGGGAGATTTACAGCACAAAGATATCTAGTTGATTTGAAGCAGTTCCGAGAAAGTCTAAACATAATCCCCACTTCTCCCTCCTGGCACTTTCCATGTGGGAGATATAGCAGGATGTATATTGGTTTTGAGGACAACTCAATGGACAGTGTAGGGAGAAAAGGTCCTGGCTCCTTGAATGCCGTTTCTGGAGACACTGCGATCAATGTGGGAGATATGTCAAGATGTGTGTTTGTTTTGAGGACGGCTCTCTGGAGAGTCTTAGCAAAGAGGTCACACAGATAATCAGAGCAATTCTCAGAGACACTGAGAACAAGCTCCGCAATTCCCTCCAAGCACTTTCGCTGTAGGAGATACCGCAAGACGTTTCTGTATATTGGGCACAGCGCTCTGCACGGTGTTAGCAGAGACTTTCCCGGGACAGTGAAACCCTATGTCAGAGACACTGAGAAGAAGCCCCAATGTTCCCTCCAGGCACTTTCAGTGTGGGTGCTTTCTCCACGTGGTTCCTGGTTTCACTGCGGCTCTGAAGAGAATGTTAGCAAAGAGGTAACCGGGACAGTGAAAACAGTACTCAAAGACAGGGAGAGCAAGCTCTCTCTTGGCACTTTGGATGTGGGACATACAGCGAGATGTTTGCTGCTTTTGCGTTTGGCTGTTGGGAGATTTACAGCACAAAGATATCTAGTTGATTTGAAGCAGTTCCGAGAAAGTCTAAACATAATCCCCACTTCTCCCTCCTGGCACTTTCCATGTGGGAGATATAGCAGGATGTATATTGGTTTTGAGGACAACTCAATGGACAGTGTAGGGAGAAAAGGTCCTGGCTCCTTGAATGCCGTTTCTGGAGACACTGCGATCAATGTGGGAGATATGTCAAGATGTGTGTTTGTTTTGAGGACGGCTCTCTGGAGAGTCTTAGCAAAGAGGTCACACAGATAATCAGAGCAATTCTCAGAGACACTGAGAACAAGCTCTGCAATTCCCTCCAGGCACTTTCCCTGTACGAGATACCGCAAGATGTTTCTGTATATTGGGCACAGCGCTCTGCAGGGTGTTAGCAGAGACTTTCCCGGGACAGTGAAACCCTATGTCAGAGACACTGAGAAGAAGCCCCAATGTTCCCTCCAGGCACTTTCAGTGTGGGTGCTTTCTCCACGTGGTTCCTGGTTTCACTGCAGCTCTGAAGAGAATGTTAGCAAAGAGGTAACCGGGACAGTGAAAACAGTACTCAAAGACAGGGAGAGCAAGCTCTCTCTTGGCACTTTGGATGTGGGACATACAGCGAGATGTTTGCTGCTTTTGCGTTTGGCTGTTGGGAGATTTACAGCACAAAGATATCTAGTTGATTTGAAGCAGTTCCGAGAAAGTCTAAACATAATCCCCACTTCTCCCTCCTGGCACTTTCCATGTGGGAGATATAGCAGGATGTATATTGGTTTTGAGGACAACTCAATGGACAGTGTAGGGAGAAAAGGTCCTGGCTCCTTGAATGCCGTTTCTGGAGACACTGCGATCAATGTGGGAGATATGTCAAGATGTGTGTTTGTTTTGAGGACGGCTCTCTGGAGAGTCTTAGCAAAGAGGTCACACAGATAATCAGAGCAATTCTCAGAGACACTGAGAACAAGCTCCGCAATTCCCTCCAAGCACTTTCGCTGTAGGAGATACCGCAAGACGTTTCTGTATATTGGGCACAGCGCTCTGCACGGTGTTAGCAGAGACTTTCCCGGGACAGTGAAACCCTATGTCAGAGACACTGAGAAGAAGCCCCAATGTTCCCTCCAGGCACTTTCAGTGTGGGTGCTTTCTCCACGTGGTTCCTGGTTTCACTGCGGCTCTGAAGAGAATGTTAGCAAAGAGGTAACCGGGACAGTGAAAACAGTACTCAAAGACAGGGAGAGCAAGCTCTCTCTTGGCACTTTGGATGTGGGACATACAGCGAGATGTTTGCTGCTTTTGCGTTTGGCTGTTGGGAGATTTACAGCACAGAGATATCTAGTTGATTTGAAGCAGTTCCGAGAAAGTCTAAACATAATCCCCACTTCTCCCTCCTGGCACTTTCCATGTGGGAGATATAGCAGGATGTATATTGGTTTTGAGGACAACCCAATGGACAGTGTAGGGAGAAAAGGTCCTGGCTCCTTGAATGCCGTTTCTGGAGACACTGCGATCAATGTGGGAGATATGTCAAGATGTGTGTTTGTTTTGAGGACGGCTCTCTGGAGAGTCTTAGCAAAGAGGTCACACAGATAATCAGAGCAATTCTCAGAGACACTGAGAACAAGCTCCGCAATTCCCTCCTGGCACTTTCCCTGTAGGAGATACCGCAAGACGTTTCTGTATATTGGGCACAGCGCTCTGCACGGTGTTAGCAGAGACTTTCCCGGGACAGTGAAACCCTATGTCAGAGACACTGAGAAGAAGCCCCAATGTTCCCTCCAGGCACTTTCAGTGTGGGTGCTTTCTCCACGTGGTTCCTGGTTTCACTGCGGCTCTGAAGAGAATGTTAGCAAAGAGGTAACCGGGACAGTGAAAACAGTACTCAAAGACAGGGAGAGCAAGCTCTCTCTTGGCACTTTGGATGTGGGACATACAGCGAGATGTTTGCTGCTTTTGCGTTTGGCTGTTGGGAGATTTACAGCACAAAGATATCTAGTTGATTTGAAGCAGTTCCGAGAAAGTCTAAACATAATCCCCACTTCTCCCTCCTGGCACTTTCCATGTGGGAGATATAGCAGGATGTATATTGGTTTTGAGGACAACTCAATGGACAGTGTAGGGAGAAAACCTCCTGGCTCCTTGAATGCCGTTTCTGGAGACACTGCGATCAATGTGGGAGATATGTCAAGATGTGTGTTTGTTTTGAGGACGGCTCTCTGGAGAGTCTTAGCAAAGAGGTCACACAGATAATCAGAGCAATTCTCAGAGACACTGAGAACAAGCTCCGCAATTCCCTCCAGGCACTTTCCCTGTAGGAGATACCGCAAGACGTTTCTGTATATTGGGCACAGCGCTCTGCACGGTGTTAGCAGAGACTTTCCCGGGACAGTGAAACCCTATGTCAGAGACACTGAGAAGAAGCCCCAATGTTCCCTCCAGGCACTTTCAGTGTGGGTGCTTTCTCCACGTGGTTCCTGGTTTCACTGCAGCTCTGAAGAGAATGTTAGCAAAGAGGTAACCGGGACAGTGAAAACAGTACTCAAAGACAGGGAGAGCAAGCTCTCTCTTGGCACTTTGGATGTGGGACATACAGCGAGATGTTTGCTGCTTTTGCGTTTGGCTGTTGGGAGATTTACAGCACAAAGATATCTAGTTGATTTGAAGCAGTTCCGAGAAAGTCTAAACATAATCCCCACTTCTCCCTCCTGGCACTTTCCATGTGGGAGATATAGCAGGATGTATATTGGTTTTGAGGACAACTCAATGGACAGTGTAGGGAGAAAAGGTCCTGGCTCCTTGAATGCCGTTTCTGGAGACACTGCGATCAATGTGGGAGATATGTCAAGATGTGTGTTTGTTTTGAGGACGGCTCTCTGGAGAGTCTTAGCAAAGAGGTCACACAGATAATCAGAGCAATTCTCAGAGACACTGAGAACAAGCTCCGCAATTCCCTCCAAGCACTTTCGCTGTAGGAGATACCGCAAGACGTTTCTGTATATTGGGCACAGCGCTCTGCACGGTGTTAGCAGAGACTTTCCCGGGACAGTGAAACCCTATGTCAGAGACACTGAGAAGAAGCCCCAATGTTCCCTCCAGGCACTTTCAGTGTGGGTGCTTTCTCCACGTGGTTCCTGGTTTCACTGCGGCTCTGAAGAGAATGTTAGCAAAGAGGTAACCGGGACAGTGAAAACAGTACTCAAAGACAGGGAGAGCAAGCTCTCTCTTGGCACTTTGGATGTGGGACATACAGCGAGATGTTTGCTGCTTTTGCGTTTGGCTGTTGGGAGATTTACAGCACAAAGATATCTAGTTGATTTGAAGCAGTTCCGAGAAAGTCTAAACATAATCCCCACTTCTCCCTCCTGGCACTTTCCATGTGGGAGATATAGCAGGATGTATATTGGTTTTGAGGACAACTCAATGGACAGTGTAGGGAGAAAAGGTCCTGGCTCCTTGAATGCCGTTTCTGGAGACACTGCGATCAATGTGGGAGATATGTCAAGATGTGTGTTTGTTTTGAGGACGGCTCTCTGGAGAGTCTTAGCAAAGAGGTCACACAGATAATCAGAGCAATTCTCAGAGACACTGAGAACAAGCTCCGCAATTCCCTCCAAGCACTTTCGCTGTAGGAGATACCGCAAGACGTTTCTGTATATTGGGCACAGCGCTCTGCACGGTGTTAGCAGAGACTTTCCCGGGACAGTGAAACCCTATGTCAGAGACACTGAGAAGAAGCCCCAATGTTCCCTCCAGGCACTTTCAGTGTGGGTGCTTTCTCCACGTGGTTCCTGGTTTCACTGCGGCTCTGAAGAGAATGTTAGCAAAGAGGTAACCGGGACAGTGAAAACAGTACTCAAAGACAGGGAGAGCAAGCTCTCTCTTGGCACTTTGGATGTGGGACATACAGCGAGATGTTTGCTGCTTTTGCGTTTGGCTGTTGGGAGATTTACAGCACAGAGATATCTAGTTGATTTGAAGCAGTTCCGAGAAAGTCTAAACATAATCCCCACTTCTCCCTCCTGGCACTTTCCATGTGGGAGATATAGCAGGATGTATATTGGTTTTGAGGACAACCCAATGGACAGTGTAGGGAGAAAAGGTCCTGGCTCCTTGAATGCCGTTTCTGGAGACACTGCGATCAATGTGGGAGATATGTCAAGATGTGTGTTTGTTTTGAGGACGGCTCTCTGGAGAGTCTTAGCAAAGAGGTCACACAGATAATCAGAGCAATTCTCAGAGACACTGAGAACAAGCTCCGCAATTCCCTCCTGGCACTTTCCCTGTAGGAGATACCGCAAGACGTTTCTGTATATTGGGCACAGCGCTCTGCACGGTGTTAGCAGAGACTTTCCCGGGACAGTGAAACCCTATGTCAGAGACACTGAGAAGAAGCCCCAATGTTCCCTCCAGGCACTTTCAGTGTGGGTGCTTTCTCCACGTGGTTCCTGGTTTCACTGCGGCTCTGAAGAGAATGTTAGCAAAGAGGTAACCGGGACAGTGAAAACAGTACTCAAAGACAGGGAGAGCAAGCTCTCTCTTGGCACTTTGGATGTGGGACATACAGCGAGATGTTTGCTGCTTTTGCGTTTGGCTGTTGGGAGATTTACAGCACAAAGATATCTAGTTGATTTGAAGCAGTTCCGAGAAAGTCTAAACATAATCCCCACTTCTCCCTCCTGGCACTTTCCATGTGGGAGATATAGCAGGATGTATATTGGTTTTGAGGACAACTCAATGGACAGTGTAGGGAGAAAACCTCCTGGCTCCTTGAATGCCGTTTCTGGAGACACTGCGATCAATGTGGGAGATATGTCAAGATGTGTGTTTGTTTTGAGGACGGCTCTCTGGAGAGTCTTAGCAAAGAGGTCACACAGATAATCAGAGCAATTCTCAGAGACACTGAGAACAAGCTCCGCAATTCCCTCCAGGCACTTTCCCTGTAGGAGATACCGCAAGACGTTTCTGTATATTGGGCACAGCGCTCTGCACGGTGTTAGCAGAGACTTTCCCGGGACAGTGAAACCCTATGTCAGAGACACTGAGAAGAAGCCCCAATGTTCCCTCCAGGCACTTTCAGTGTGGGTGCTTTCTCCACGTGGTTCCTGGTTTCACTGCAGCTCTGAAGAGAATGTTAGCAAAGAGGTAACCGGGACAGTGAAAACAGTACTCAAAGACAGGGAGAGCAAGCTCTCTCTTGGCACTTTGGATGTGGGACATACAGCGAGATGTTTGCTGCTTTTGCGTTTGGCTGTTGGGAGATTTACAGCACAAAGATATCTAGTTGATTTGAAGCAGTTCCGAGAAAGTCTAAACATAATCCCCACTTCTCCCTCCTGGCACTTTCCATGTGGGAGATATAGCAGGATGTATATTGGTTTTGAGGACAACTCAATGGACAGTGTAGGGAGAAAAGGTCCTGGCTCCTTGAATGCCGTTTCTGGAGACACTGCGATCAATGTGGCAGATATGTCAAGATGTGTGTTTGTTTTGAGGACGGCTCTCTGGAGAGTCTTAGCAAAGAGGTCACACAGATAATCAGAGCAATTCTCAGAGACACTGAGAACAAGCTCCGCAATTCCCTCCAAGCACTTTCGCTGTAGGAGATACCGCAAGACGTTTCTGTATATTGGGCACAGCGCTCTGCACGGTGTTAGCAGAGACTTTCCCGGGACAGTGAAACCCTATGTCAGAGACACTGAGAAGAAGCCCCAATGTTCCCTCCAGGCACTTTCAGTGTGGGTGCTTTCTCCACGTGGTTCCTGGTTTCACTGCGGCTCTGAAGAGAATGTTAGCAAAGAGGTAACCGGGACAGTGAAAACAGTACTCAAAGACAGGGAGAGCAAGCTCTCTCTTGGCACTTTGGATGTGGGACATACAGCGAGATGTTTGCTGCTTTTGCGTTTGGCTGTTGGGAGATTTACAGCACAAAGATATCTAGTTGATTTGAAGCAGTTCCGAGAAAGTCTAAACATAATCCCCACTTCTCCCTCCTGGCACTTTCCATGTGGGAGATATAGCAGGATGTATATTGGTTTTGAGGACAACTCAATGGACAGTGTAGGGAGAAAAGGTCCTGGCTCCTTGAATGCCGTTTCTGGAGACACTGCGATCAATGTGGGAGATATGTCAAGATGTGTGTTTGTTTTGAGGACGGCTCTCTGGAGAGTCTTAGCAAAGAGGTCACACAGATAATCAGAGCAATTCTCAGAGACACTGAGAACAAGCTCCACAATTCCCTCCTGGCACTTTCCCTGTAGGAGATACCGCAAGACGTTTCTGTATATTGGGCACAGCGCTCTGCACGGTGTTAGCAGAGACTTTCCCGGGACAGTGAAACCCTATGTCAGAGACACTGAGAAGAAGCCCCAATGTTCCCTCCAGGCACTTTCAGTGTGGGTGCCTTCTCCACGTGGTTCCTGGTTTCACTGCAGCTCTGAAGAGAATGTTAGCAAAGAGGTAACCGGGACAGTGAAAACAGTACTCAAAGACAGGGAGAGCAAGCTCTCTCTTGGCACTTTGGATGTGGGACATACAGCGAGATGTTTGCTGCTTTTGCGTTTGGCTGTTGGGAGATTTACAGCACAAAGATATCTAGTTGATTTGAAGCAGTTCCGAGAAAGTCTAAACATAATCCCCACTTCTCCCTCCTGGCACTTTCCATGTGGGAGATATAGCAGGATGTATATTGGTTTTGAGGACAACCCAATGGACAGTGTAGGGAGAAAAGGTCCTGGCTCCTTGAATGCCGTTTCTGGAGACACTGCGATCAATGTGGGAGATATGTCAAGATGTGTGTTTGTTTTGAGGACGGCTCTCTGGAGAGTCTTAGCAAAGAGGTCACACAGATAATCAGAGCAATTCTCAGAGACACTGAGAACAAGCTCCACAATTCCCTCCTGGCACTTTCCCTGTAGGAGATACCGCAAGACGTTTCTGTATATTGGGCACAGCGCTCTGCACGGTGTTAGCAGAGACTTCCCCGGGACAGTGAAACCCTATGTCAGAGACACTGAGAAGAAGCCCCAATGTTCCCTCCAGGCACTTTCAGTGTGGGTGCCTTCTCCACGTGGTTCCTGGTTTCACTGCAGCTCTGAAGAGAATGTTAGCAAAGAGGTAACCGGGACAGTGAAAACAGTACTCAAAGACAGGGAGAGCAAGCTCTCTCTTGGCACTTTGGATGTGGGACATACAGCGAGATGTTTGCTGCTTTTGCGTTTGGCTGTTGGGAGATTTACAGCACAAAGATATCTAGTTGATTTGAAGCAGTTCCGAGAAAGTCTAAACATAATCCCCACTTCTCCCTCCTGGCACTTTCCATGTGGGAGATATAGCAGGATGTATATTGGTTTTGAGGACAACTCAATGGACAGTGTAGGGAGAAAAGTTCCTGGCTCCTTGAATGCCGTTTCTGGAGACACTGCGATCAATGTGGGAGATATGTCAAGATGTGTGTTTGTTTTGAGGACGGCTCTCTGGAGAGTCTTAGCAAAGAGGTCACACAGATAATCAGAGCAATTCTCAGAGACACTGAGAACAAGCTCCGCAATTCCCTCCTGGCACTTTCCCTGTAGGAGATACCGCAAGACGTTTCTGTATATTGGGCACAGCGCTCTGCACGGAGTTAGCAGAGACTTCCCCGGGATAGTGAAACCCTATGTCAGAGACACTGAGAAGAAGCCCCAATGTTCCCTCCAGGCACTTTCAGTGTGGGTGCCTTCTCCACGTGGTTCCTGGTTTCACTGCAGCTCTGAAGAGAATGTTAGCAAAGAGGTAACCGGGACAGTGAAAACAGTACTCAAAGACAGGGAGAGCAAGCTCTCTCTTGGCACTTTGGATGTGGGACATACAGCGAGATGTTTGCTGCTTTTGCGTTTGGCTGTTGGGAGATTTACAGCACAAAGATATCTAGTTGATTTGAAGCAGTTCCGAGAAAGTCTAAACATAATCCCCACTTCTCCCTCCTGGCACTTTCCATGTGGGAGATATAGCAGGATGTATATTGGTTTTGAGGACAACTCAATGGACAGTGTAGGGAGAAAAGGTCCTGGCTCCTTGAATGCCGTTTCTGGAGACACTGCGATCAATGTGGGAGATATGTCAAGATGTGTGTTTGTTTTGAGGACGGCTCTCTGGAGAGTCTTAGCAAAGAGGTCACACAGATAATCAGAGCAATTCTCAGAGACACTGAGAACAAGCTCCACAATTCCCTCCTGGCACTTTCCCTGTAGGAGATACCGCAAGACGTTTCTGTATATTGGGCACAGCGCTCTGCACGGTGTTAGCAGAGACTTTCCCGGGACAGTGAAACCCTATGTCAGAGACACTGAGAAGAAGCCCCAATGTTCCCTCCAGGCACTTTCAGTGTGGGTGCCTTCTCCACGTGGTTCCTGGTTTCACTGCAGCTCTGAAGAGAATGTTAGCAAAGAGGTAACCGGGACAGTGAAAACAGTACTCAAAGACAGGGAGAGCAAGCTCTCTCTTGGCACTTTGGATGTGGGACATACAGCGAGATGTTTGCTGCTTTTGCGTTTGGCTGTTGGGAGATTTACAGCACAAAGATATCTAGTTGATTTGAAGCAGTTCCGAGAAAGTCTAAACATAATCCCCACTTCTCCCTCCTGGCACTTTCCATGTGGGAGATATAGCAGGATGTATATTGGTTTTGAGGACAACCCAATGGACAGTGTAGGGAGAAAAGGTCCTGGCTCCTTGAATGCCGTTTCTGGAGACACTGCGATCAATGTGGGAGATATGTCAAGATGTGTGTTTGTTTTGAGGACGGCTCTCTGGAGAGTCTTAGCAAAGAGGTCACACAGATAATCAGAGCAATTCTCAGAGACACTGAGAACAAGCTCCACAATTCCCTCCTGGCACTTTCCCTGTAGGAGATACCGCAAGACGTTTCTGTATATTGGGCACAGCGCTCTGCACGGTGTTAGCAGAGACTTCCCCGGGACAGTGAAACCCTATGTCAGAGACACTGAGAAGAAGCCCCAATGTTCCCTCCAGGCACTTTCAGTGTGGGTGCCTTCTCCACGTGGTTCCTGGTTTCACTGCAGCTCTGAAGAGAATGTTAGCAAAGAGGTAACCGGGACAGTGAAAACAGTACTCAAAGACAGGGAGAGCAAGCTCTCTCTTGGCACTTTGGATGTGGGACATACAGCGAGATGTTTGCTGCTTTTGCGTTTGGCTGTTGGGAGATTTACAGCACAAAGATATCTAGTTGATTTGAAGCAGTTCCGAGAAAGTCTAAACATAATCCCCACTTCTCCCTCCTGGCACTTTCCATGTGGGAGATATAGCAGGATGTATATTGGTTTTGAGGACAACTCAATGGACAGTGTAGGGAGAAAAGTTCCTGGCTCCTTGAATGCCGTTTCTGGAGACACTGCGATCAATGTGGGAGATATGTCAAGATGTGTGTTTGTTTTGAGGACGGCTCTCTGGAGAGTCTTAGCAAAGAGGTCACACAGATAATCAGAGCAATTCTCAGAGACACTGAGAACAAGCTCCGCAATTCCCTCCTGGCACTTTCCCTGTAGGAGATACCGCAAGACGTTTCTGTATATTGGGCACAGCGCTCTGCACGGAGTTAGCAGAGACTTCCCCGGGATAGTGAAACCCTATGTCAGAGACACTGAGAAGAAGCCCCAATGTTCCCTCCAGGCACTTTCAGTGTGGGTGCCTTCTCCACGTGGTTCCTGGTTTCACTGCAGCTCTGAAGAGAATGTTAGCAAAGAGGTAACCGGGACAGTGAAAACAGTACTCAAAGACAGGGAGAGCAAGCTCTCTCTTGGCACTTTGGATGTGGGACATACAGCGAGATGTTTGCTGCTTTTGCGTTTGGCTGTTGGGAGATTTACAGCACAAAGATATCTAGTTGATTTGAAGCAGTTCCGAGAAAGTCTAAACATAATCCCCACTTCTCCCTCCTGGCACTTTCCATGTGGGAGATATAGCAGGATGTATATTGGTTTTGAGGACAACTCAATGGAGAGTGTAGGGAGAAAACCTCCTGGCTCCTTGAATGCCGTTTCTGGAGACACTGCGATCAATGTGGGAGATATGTCAAGATGTGTGTTTGTTTTGAGGACGGCTCTCTGGAGAGTCTTAGCAAAGAGGTCACACAGATAATCAGAGCAATTCTCAGAGACACTGAGAACAAGCTCCGCAATTCCCTCCAGGCACTTTCGCTGTAGGAGATACCGCAAGACGTTTCTGTATATTGGGCACAGCGCTCTGCAGGGTGTTAGCAGAGACTTTCCCGGGACAGTGAAACCCTATGTCAGAGACACTGAGAAGAAGCCCCAATGTTCCCTCCAGGCACTTTCAGTGTGGGTGCTTTCTCCACGTGGTTCCTGGTTTCACTGCAGCTCTGAAGAGAATGTTAGCAAAGAGGTAACCGGGACAGTGAAAACAGTACTCAAAGACAGGGAGAGCAAGCTCTCTCTTGGCACTTTGGATGTGGGACATACAGCGAGATGTTTGCTGCTTTTGCGTTTGGCTGTTGGGAGATTTACAGCACAAAGATATCTAGTTGATTTGAAGCAGTTCCGAGAAAGTCTAAACATAATCCCCACTTCTCCCTCCTGGCACTTTCCATGTGGGAGATATAGCAGGATGTATATTGGTTTTGAGGACAACTCAATGGACAGTGTAGGGAGAAAAGGTCCTGGCTCCTTGAATGCCGTTTCTGGAGACACTGCGATCAATGTGGGAGATATGTCAAGATGTGTGTTTGTTTTGAGGACGGCTCTCTGGAGAGTCTTAGCAAAGAGGTCACACAGATAATCAGAGCAATTCTCAGAGACACTGAGAACAAGCTCCGCAATTCCCTCCTGGCACTTTCCCTGTAGGAGATACCGCAAGACGTTTCTGTATATTGGGCACAGCGCTCTGCACGGTGTTAGCAGAGACTTTCCCGGGACAGTGAAACCCTATGTCAGAGACACTGAGAAGAAGCCCCAATGTTCCCTCCAGGCACTTTCAGTGTGGGTGCCTTCTCCACGTGGTTCCTGGTTTCACTGCAGCTCTGAAGAGAATGTTAGCAAAGAGGTAACCGGGACAGTGAAAACAGTACTCAAAGACAGGGAGAGCAAGCTCTCTCTTGGCACTTTGGATGTGGGACATACAGCGAGATGTTTGCTGCTTTTGCGTTTGGCTGTTGGGAGATTTACAGCACAAAGATATCTAGTTGATTTGAAGCAGTTCCGAGAAAGTCTAAACATAATCCCCACTTCTCCCTCCTGGCACTTTCCATGTGGGAGATATAGCAGGATGTATATTGGTTTTGAGGACAACCCAATGGACAGTGTAGGGAGAAAAGTTCCTGGCTCCTTGAATGCCGTTTCTGGAGACACTGCGATCAATGTGGGAGATATGTCAAGATGTGTGTTTGTTTTGAGGACGGCTCTCTGGAGAGTCTTAGCAAAGAGGTCACACAGATAATCAGAGCAATTCTCAGAGACACTGAGAACAAGCTCCACAATTCCCTCCTGGCACTTTCCCTGTAGGAGATACCGCAAGACGTTTCTGTATATTGGGCACAGCGCTCTGCACGGTGTTAGCAGAGACTTTCCCGGCACAGTGAAACCCTATGTCAGAGACACTGAGAAGAAGCCCCAATGTTCCCTCCAGGCACTTTCAGTGTGGGTGCCTTCTCCACGTGGTTCCTGGTTTCACTGCAGCTCTGAAGAGAATGTTAGCAAAGAGGTAACCGGGACAGTGAAAACAGTACTCAAAGACAGGGAGAGCAAGCTCTCTCTTGGCACTTTGGATGTGGGACATACAGCGAGATGTTTGCTGCTTTTGCGTTTGGCTCTTGGGAGATTTACAGCACAAAGATATCTAGTTGATTTGAAGCAGTTCCGAGAAAGTCTAAACATAATCCCCACTTCTCCCTCCTGGCACTTTCCATGTGGGAGATATAGCAGGATGTATATTGGTTTTGAGGACAACTCAATGGACAGTGTAGGGAGAAAAGTTCCTGGCTCCTTGAATGCCGTTTCTGGAGACACTGCGATCAATGCGGGAGATATGTCAAGATGTGTGTTTGTTTTGAGGACGGCTCTCTGGAGAGTCTTAGCAAAGAGGTCACACAGATAATCAGAGCAATTCTCAGAGACACTGAGAACAAGCTCCACAATTCCCTCCTGGCACTTTCCCTGTAGGAGATACCGCAAGACGTTTCTGTATATTGGGCACAGCGCTCTGCACGGTGTTAGCAGAGACTTTCCCGGGACAGTGAAACCCTATGTCAGAGACACTGAGAAGAAGCCCCAATGTTCCCTCCAGGCACTTTCAGTGTGGGTGCCTTCTCCACGTGGTTCCTGGTTTCACTGCGGCTCTGAAGAGAATGTTAGCAAAGAGGTAACCGGGACAGTGAAAACAGTACTCAAAGACAGGGAGAGCAAGCTCTCTCTTGGCACTTTGGATGTGGGACATACAGCGAGATGTTTGCTGCTTTTGCGTTTGGCTGTTGGGAGATTTACAGCACAAAGATATCTAGTTGATTTGAAGCAGTTCCGAGAAAGTCTAAACATAATCCCCACTTCTCCCTCCTGGCACTTTCCATGTGGGAGATATAGCAGGATGTATATTGGTTTTGAGGACAACTCAATGGACAGTGTAGGGAGAAAAGTTCCTGGCTCCTTGAATGCCGTTTCTGGAGACACTGCGATCAATGTGGGAGATATGTCAAGATGTGTGTTTGTTTTGAGGACGGCTCTCTGGAGAGTCTTAGCAAAGAGGTCACACAGATAATCAGAGCAATTCTCAGAGACACTGAGAACAAGCTCCACAATTCCCTCCTGGCACTTTCCCTGTAGGAGATACCGCAAGACGTTTCTGTATATTGGGCACAGCGCTCTGCACGGTGTTAGCAGAGACTTTCCCGGGACAGTGAAACCCTATGTCAGAGACACTGAGAAGAAGCCCCAATGTTCCCTCCAGGCACTTTCAGTGTAGGTGCCTTCTCCACGTGGTTCCTGGTTTCACTGCAGCTCTGAAGAGAATGTTAGCAAAGAGGTAACCGGGACAGTGAAAACAGTACTCAAAGACAGGGAGAGCAAGCTCTCTCTTGGCACTTTGGATGTGGGACATACAGCGAGATGTTTGCTGCTTTTGCGTTTGGCTGTTGGGAGATTTACAGCACAAAGATATCTAGTTGATTTGAAGCAGTTCCGAGAAAGTCTAAACATAATCCCCACTTCTCCCTCCTGGCACTTTCCATGTGGGAGATATAGCAGGATGTATATTGGTTTTGAGGACAACTCAATGGACAGTGTAGGGAGAAAAGGTCCTGGCTCCTTGAATGCCGTTTCTGGAGACACTGCGATCAATGTGGGAGATATGTCAAGATGTGTGTTTGTTTTGAGGACGGCTCTCTGGAGAGTCTTAGCAAAGAGGTCACACAGATAATCAGAGCAATTCTCAGAGACACTGAGAACAAGCTCCACAATTCCCTCCTGGCACTTTCCCTGTAGGAGATACCGCAAGACGTTTCTGTATATTGGGCACAGCGCTCTGCACGGTGTTAGCAGAGACTTTCCCGGGACAGTGAAACCCTATGTCAGAGACACTGAGAAGAAGCCCCAATGTTCCCTCCAGGCACTTTCAGTGTGGGTGCCTTCTCCACGTGGTTCCTGGTTTCACTGCAGCTCTGAAGAGAATGTTAGCAAAGAGGTAACCGGGACAGTGAAAACAGTACTCAAAGACAGGGAGAGCAAGCTCTCTCTTGGCACTTTGGATGTGGGACATACAGCGAGATGTTTGCTGCTTTTGCGTTTGGCTGTTGGGAGATTTACAGCACAAAGATATCTAGTTGATTTGAAGCAGTTCCGAGAAAGTCTAAACATAATCCCCACTTCTCCCTCCTGGCACTTTCCATGTGGGAGATATAGCAGGATGTATATTGGTTTTGAGGACAACCCAATGGACAGTGTAGGGAGAAAAGGTCCTGGCTCCTTGAATGCCGTTTCTGGAGACACTGCGATCAATGTGGGAGATATGTCAAGATGTGTGTTTGTTTTGAGGACGGCTCTCTGGAGAGTCTTAGCAAAGAGGTCACACAGATAATCAGAGCAATTCTCAGAGACACTGAGAACAAGCTCCACAATTCCCTCCTGGCACTTTCCCTGTAGGAGATACCGCAAGACGTTTCTGTATATTGGGCACAGCGCTCTGCACGGTGTTAGCAGAGACTTCCCCGGGACAGTGAAACCCTATGTCAGAGACACTGAGAAGAAGCCCCAATGTTCCCTCCAGGCACTTTCAGTGTGGGTGCCTTCTCCACGTGGTTCCTGGTTTCACTGCAGCTCTGAAGAGAATGTTAGCAAAGAGGTAACCGGGACAGTGAAAACAGTACTCAAAGACAGGGAGAGCAAGCTCTCTCTTGGCACTTTGGATGTGGGACATACAGCGAGATGTTTGCTGCTTTTGCGTTTGGCTGTTGGGAGATTTACAGCACAAAGATATCTAGTTGATTTGAAGCAGTTCCGAGAAAGTCTAAACATAATCCCCACTTCTCCCTCCTGGCACTTTCCATGTGGGAGATATAGCAGGATGTATATTGGTTTTGAGGACAACTCAATGGACAGTGTAGGGAGAAAAGTTCCTGGCTCCTTGAATGCCGTTTCTGGAGACACTGCGATCAATGTGGGAGATATGTCAAGATGTGTGTTTGTTTTGAGGACGGCTCTCTGGAGAGTCTTAGCAAAGAGGTCACACAGATAATCAGAGCAATTCTCAGAGACACTGAGAACAAGCTCCGCAATTCCCTCCTGGCACTTTCCCTGTAGGAGATACCGCAAGACGTTTCTGTATATTGGGCACAGCGCTCTGCACGGAGTTAGCAGAGACTTCCCCGGGATAGTGAAACCCTATGTCAGAGACACTGAGAAGAAGCCCCAATGTTCCCTCCAGGCACTTTCAGTGTGGGTGCCTTCTCCACGTGGTTCCTGGTTTCACTGCAGCTCTGAAGAGAATGTTAGCAAAGAGGTAACCGGGACAGTGAAAACAGTACTCAAAGACAGGGAGAGCAAGCTCTCTCTTGGCACTTTGGATGTGGGACATACAGCGAGATGTTTGCTGCTTTTGCGTTTGGCTGTTGGGAGATTTACAGCACAAAGATATCTAGTTGATTTGAAGCAGTTCCGAGAAAGTCTAAACATAATCCCCACTTCTCCCTCCTGGCACTTTCCATGTGGGAGATATAGCAGGATGTATATTGGTTTTGAGGACAACTCAATGGAGAGTGTAGGGAGAAAACCTCCTGGCTCCTTGAATGCCGTTTCTGGAGACACTGCGATCAATGTGGGAGATATGTCAAGATGTGTGTTTGTTTTGAGGACGGCTCTCTGGAGAGTCTTAGCAAAGAGGTCACACAGATAATCAGAGCAATTCTCAGAGACACTGAGAACAAGCTCCGCAATTCCCTCCAGGCACTTTCGCTGTAGGAGATACCGCAAGACGTTTCTGTATATTGGGCACAGCGCTCTGCAGGGTGTTAGCAGAGACTTTCCCGGGACAGTGAAACCCTATGTCAGAGACACTGAGAAGAAGCCCCAATGTTCCCTCCAGGCACTTTCAGTGTGGGTGCTTTCTCCACGTGGTTCCTGGTTTCACTGCAGCTCTGAAGAGAATGTTAGCAAAGAGGTAACCGGGACAGTGAAAACAGTACTCAAAGACAGGGAGAGCAAGCTCTCTCTTGGCACTTTGGATGTGGGACATACAGCGAGATGTTTGCTGCTTTTGCGTTTGGCTGTTGGGAGATTTACAGCACAAAGATATCTAGTTGATTTGAAGCAGTTCCGAGAAAGTCTAAACATAATCCCCACTTCTCCCTCCTGGCACTTTCCATGTGGGAGATATAGCAGGATGTATATTGGTTTTGAGGACAACTCAATGGACAGTGTAGGGAGAAAAGGTCCTGGCTCCTTGAATGCCGTTTCTGGAGACACTGCGATCAATGTGGGAGATATGTCAAGATGTGTGTTTGTTTTGAGGACGGCTCTCTGGAGAGTCTTAGCAAAGAGGTCACACAGATAATCAGAGCAATTCTCAGAGACACTGAGAACAAGCTCCGCAATTCCCTCCTGGCACTTTCCCTGTAGGAGATACCGCAAGACGTTTCTGTATATTGGGCACAGCGCTCTGCACGGTGTTAGCAGAGACTTTCCCGGGACAGTGAAACCCTATGTCAGAGACACTGAGAAGAAGCCCCAATGTTCCCTCCAGGCACTTTCAGTGTGGGTGCCTTCTCCACGTGGTTCCTGGTTTCACTGCAGCTCTGAAGAGAATGTTAGCAAAGAGGTAACCGGGACAGTGAAAACAGTACTCAAAGACAGGGAGAGCAAGCTCTCTCTTGGCACTTTGGATGTGGGACATACAGCGAGATGTTTGCTGCTTTTGCGTTTGGCTGTTGGGAGATTTACAGCACAAAGATATCTAGTTGATTTGAAGCAGTTCCGAGAAAGTCTAAACATAATCCCCACTTCTCCCTCCTGGCACTTTCCATGTGGGAGATATAGCAGGATGTATATTGGTTTTGAGGACAACCCAATGGACAGTGTAGGGAGAAAAGTTCCTGGCTCCTTGAATGCCGTTTCTGGAGACACTGCGATCAATGTGGGAGATATGTCAAGATGTGTGTTTGTTTTGAGGACGGCTCTCTGGAGAGTCTTAGCAAAGAGGTCACACAGATAATCAGAGCAATTCTCAGAGACACTGAGAACAAGCTCCACAATTCCCTCCTGGCACTTTCCCTGTAGGAGATACCGCAAGACGTTTCTGTATATTGGGCACAGCGCTCTGCACGGTGTTAGCAGAGACTTTCCCGGCACAGTGAAACCCTATGTCAGAGACACTGAGAAGAAGCCCCAATGTTCCCTCCAGGCACTTTCAGTGTGGGTGCCTTCTCCACGTGGTTCCTGGTTTCACTGCAGCTCTGAAGAGAATGTTAGCAAAGAGGTAACCGGGACAGTGAAAACAGTACTCAAAGACAGGGAGAGCAAGCTCTCTCTTGGCACTTTGGATGTGGGACATACAGCGAGATGTTTGCTGCTTTTGCGTTTGGCTCTTGGGAGATTTACAGCACAAAGATATCTAGTTGATTTGAAGCAGTTCCGAGAAAGTCTAAACATAATCCCCACTTCTCCCTCCTGGCACTTTCCATGTGGGAGATATAGCAGGATGTATATTGGTTTTGAGGACAACTCAATGGACAGTGTAGGGAGAAAAGTTCCTGGCTCCTTGAATGCCGTTTCTGGAGACACTGCGATCAATGTGGGAGATATGTCAAGATGTGTGTTTGTTTTGAGGACGGCTCTCTGGAGAGTCTTAGCAAAGAGGTCACACAGATAATCAGAGCAATTCTCAGAGACACTGAGAACAAGCTCCGCAATTCCCTCCTGGCACTTTCCCTGTAGGAGATACCGCAAGACGTTTCTGTATATTGGGCACAGCGCTCTGCACGGTGTTAGCAGAGACTTTCCCGGGACAGTGAAACCCTATGTCAGAGACACTGAGAAGAAGCCCCAATGTTCCCTCCAGGCACTTTCAGTGTGGGTGCTTTCTCCACGTGGTTCCTGGTTTCACTGCGGCTCTGAAGAGAATGTTAGCAAAGAGGTAACCGGGACAGTGAAAACAGTACTCAAAGACAGGGAGAGCAAGCTCTCTCTTGGCACTTTGGATGTGGGACATACAGCGAGATGTTTGCTGCTTTTGCGTTTGGCTGTTGGGAGATTTACAGCACAAAGATATCTAGTTGATTTGAAGCAGTTCCGAGAAAGTCTAAACATAATCCCCACTTCTCCCTCCTGGCACTTTCCATGTGGGAGATATAGCAGGATGTATATTGGTTTTGAGGACAACTCAATGGACAGTGTAGGGAGAAAAGGTCCTGGCTCCTTGAATGCCGTTTCTGGAGACACTGCGATCAATGTGGGAGATATGTCAAGATGTGTGTTTGTTTTGAGGACGGCTCTCTGGAGAGTCTTAGCAAAGAGGTCACACAGATAATCAGAGCAATTCTCAGAGACACTGAGAACAAGCTCCGCAATTCCCTCCTGGCACTTTCCCTGTAGGAGATACCGCAAGACGTTTCTGTATATTGGGCACAGCGCTCTGCACGGTGTTAGCAGAGACTTTCCCGGGACAGTGAAACCCTATGTCAGAGACACTGAGAAGAAGCCCCAATGTTCCCTCCAGGCACTTTCAGTGTGGGTGCCTTCTCCACGTGGTTCCTGGTTTCACTGCAGCTCTGAAGAGAATGTTAGCAAAGAGGTAACCGGGACAGTGAAAACAGTACTCAAAGACAGGGAGAGCAAGCTCTCTCTTGGCACTTTGGATGTGGGACATACAGCGAGATGTTTGCTGCTTTTGCGTTTGGCTGTTGGGAGATTTACAGCACAAAGATATCTAGTTGATTTGAAGCAGTTCCGAGAAAGTCTAAACATAATCCCCACTTCTCCCTCCTGGCACTTTCCATGTGGGAGATATAGCAGGATGTATATTGGTTTTGAGGACAACTCAATGGACAGTGTAGGGAGAAAAGTTCCTGGCTCCTTGAATGCCGTTTCTGGAGACACTGCGATCAATGTGGGAGATATGTCAAGATGTGTGTTTGTTTTGAGGACGGCTCTCTGGAGAGTCTTAGCAAAGAGGTCACACAGATAATCAGAGCAATTCTCAGAGACACTGAGAACAAGCTCCGCAATTCCCTCCTGGCACTTTCCCTGTAGGAGATACCGCAAGACGTTTCTGTATATTGGGCACAGCGCTCTGCACGGTGTTAGCAGAGACTTTCCCGGGACAGTGAAACCCTATGTCAGAGACACTGAGAAGAAGCCCCAATGTTCCCTCCAGGCACTTTCAGTGTGGGTGCCTTCTCCACGTGGTTCCTGGTTTCACTGCAGCTCTGAAGAGAATGTTAGCAAAGAGGTAACCGGGACAGTGAAAACAGTACTCAAAGACAGGGAGAGCAAGCTCTCTCTTGGCACTTTGGATGTGGGACATACAGCGAGATGTTTGCTGCTTTTGCGTTTGGCTGTTGGGAGATTTACAGCACAAAGATATCTAGTTGATTTGAAGCAGTTCCGAGAAAGTCTAAACATAATCCCCACTTCTCCCTCCTGGCACTTTCCATGTGGGAGATATAGCAGGATGTATATTGGTTTTGAGGACAACTCAATGGACAGTGTAGGGAGAAAAGTTCCTGGCTCCTTGAATGCCGTTTCTGGAGACACTGCGATCAATGCGGGAGATATGTCAAGATGTGTGTTTGTTTTGAGGACGGCTCTCTGGAGAGTCTTAGCAAAGAGGTCACACAGATAATCAGAGCAATTCTCAGAGACACTGAGAACAAGCTCCACAATTCCCTCCTGGCACTTTCCCTGTAGGAGATACCGCAAGACGTTTCTGTATATTGGGCACAGCGCTCTGCACGGTGTTAGCAGAGACTTTCCCGGGACAGTGAAACCCTATGTCAGAGACACTGAGAAGAAGCCCCAATGTTCCCTCCAGGCACTTTCAGTGTGGGTGCCTTCTCCACGTGGTTCCTGGTTTCACTGCGGCTCTGAAGAGAATGTTAGCAAAGAGGTAACCGGGACAGTGAAAACAGTACTCAAAGACAGGGAGAGCAAGCTCTCTCTTGGCACTTTGGATGTGGGACATACAGCGAGATGTTTGCTGCTTTTGCGTTTGGCTGTTGGGAGATTTACAGCACAAAGATATCTAGTTGATTTGAAGCAGTTCCGAGAAAGTCTAAACATAATCCCCACTTCTCCCTCCTGGCACTTTCCATGTGGGAGATATAGCAGGATGTATATTGGTTTTGAGGACAACTCAATGGACAGTGTAGGGAGAAAAGTTCCTGGCTCCTTGAATGCCGTTTCTGGAGACACTGCGATCAATGTGGGAGATATGTCAAGATGTGTGTTTGTTTTGAGGACGGCTCTCTGGAGAGTCTTAGCAAAGAGGTCACACAGATAATCAGAGCAATTCTCAGAGACACTGAGAACAAGCTCCACAATTCCCTCCTGGCACTTTCCCTGTAGGAGATACCGCAAGACGTTTCTGTATATTGGGCACAGCGCTCTGCACGGTGTTAGCAGAGACTTTCCCGGGACAGTGAAACCCTATGTCAGAGACACTGAGAAGAAGCCCCAATGTTCCCTCCAGGCACTTTCAGTGTAGGTGCCTTCTCCACGTGGTTCCTGGTTTCACTGCAGCTCTGAAGAGAATGTTAGCAAAGAGGTAACCGGGACAGTGAAAACAGTACTCAAAGACAGGGAGAGCAAGCTCTCTCTTGGCACTTTGGATGTGGGACATACAGCGAGATGTTTGCTGCTTTTGCGTTTGGCTGTTGGGAGATTTACAGCACAAAGATATCTAGTTGATTTGAAGCAGTTCCGAGAAAGTCTAAACATAATCCCCACTTCTCCCTCCTGGCACTTTCCATGTGGGAGATATAGCAGGATGTATATTGGTTTTGAGGACAACTCAATGGACAGTGTAGGGAGAAAAGGTCCTGGCTCCTTGAATGCCGTTTCTGGAGACACTGCGATCAATGTGGGAGATATGTCAAGATGTGTGTTTGTTTTGAGGACGGCTCTCTGGAGAGTCTTAGCAAAGAGGTCACACAGATAATCAGAGCAATTCTCAGAGACACTGAGAACAAGCTCCACAATTCCCTCCTGGCACTTTCCCTGTAGGAGATACCGCAAGACGTTTCTGTATATTGGGCACAGCGCTCTGCACGGTGTTAGCAGAGACTTTCCCGGGACAGTGAAACCCTATGTCAGAGACACTGAGAAGAAGCCCCAATGTTCCCTCCAGGCACTTTCAGTGTGGGTGCCTTCTCCACGTGGTTCCTGGTTTCACTGCAGCTCTGAAGAGAATGTTAGCAAAGAGGTAACCGGGACAGTGAAAACAGTACTCAAAGACAGGGAGAGCAAGCTCTACATTACTCTCTTGGCACTTTGGATGTGGGACATACATCGAGATGTTTGCTGCTTTTGCGTTTGGCTGTTGGGAGATTTACAGCACAAAGATATCTAGTTGATTTGAAGCAGTTCTGAGAAAGTCTAAACATAATCCCCACTTCTCCCTCCTGGCATTTTCCATGTGGGAGATATAGCAGGATGTATATTGGTTTTAAGGAACTGTCCCCGAAGAGTGTGGGCAGAAAAATTCCTGGCTCCTTGGATGCCGTTCCTGGAGACACTGCGATCAATGTGAAAGATATGTCAAGATGTGTGTTGGTTTTGAGGACGGCTCTCTGGAGAGTCTTAGCAAAGAGGTCACACAGATAATCAGAGCAATTCTCAGAGACACTGAGAACAAGCTCCACAATTCCTCCTGGCACTTTCCCTGTAGGAGATACCGCAAGATGTTTCTGTATATTGGGCACAGCGCTCTGCAGGGTGTTAGCAGAGACTTTCCCGGGACAGTGAAACCATATGTCAGAGACACTGAGAAGAAGCCCCAACGTTCCTTCCAGGCATCTTCAGTGTGGGTGCCTTCTCCACGTGGTTCCTGGTTTCACTGCAGCTCTGAAGAGAATGTTAGCAAAGAGGTAACCGGGACAGTGAAAACAGTACTCAAAGACAGGGAGAGCAAGCTCTCTCTTGGCGCTTTGGATGTGGGACATACAGCGAGATGTTTGCTGCTTTTGCGTTTGGCTGTTGGGAGATTTACAGCACAAAGATATCTAGTTGATTTGAAGCAGTTCCGAGAAAGTCTAAACATAATCCCCACTTCTCCCTCCTGGCACTTTCCATGTGGGAGATATAGCAGGATGTATATTGGTTTTGAGGACAACTCAATGGACAGTGTAGGGAGAAAAGGTCCTGGCTCCTTGAATGCCGTTTCTGGAGACACTGCGATCAATGTGGGAGATATGTCAAGATGTGTGTTGGTTTTGAGGACGGCTCTCTGGAGAGTCTTAGCAAAGAGGTCACACAGATAATCAGAGCAATTCTCAGAGACACTGAGAACAAGCTCCGCAATTCCCTCCTGGCACTTTCCCTGTAGGAGATACCGCAAGACGTTTCTGTATATTGGGCACAGCGCTCTGCACGGTGTTAGCAGAGACTTTCCCGGGACAGTGAAACCCTATGTCAGAGACACTGAGAAGAAGCCCCAATGTTCCCTCCAGGCACTTTCAGTGTGGGTGCTTTCTCCACGTGGTTCCTGGTTTCACTGCGGCTCTGAAGAGAATGTTAGCAAAGAGGTAACCGGGACAGTGAAAACAGTACTCAAAGACAGGGAGAGCAAGCTCTCTCTTGGCACTTTGGATGTGGGACATACAGCGAGATGTTTGCTGCTTTTGCGTTTGGCTGTTGGGAGATTTACAGCACAAAGATATCTAGTTGATTTGAAGCAGTTCCGAGAAAGTCTAAACATAATCCCCACTTCTCCCTCCTGGCACTTTCCATGTGGGAGATATAGCAGGATGTATATTGGTTTTGAGGACAACTCAATGGACAGTGTAGGGAGAAAAGGTCCTGGCTCCTTGAATGCCGTTTCTGGAGACACTGCGATCAATGTGGGAGATATGTCAAGATGTGTGTTTGTTTTGAGGACGGCTCTCTGGAGAGTCTTAGCAAAGAGGTCACACAGATAATCAGAGCAATTCTCAGAGACACTGAGAACAAGCTCCGCAATTCCCTCCTGGCACTTTCCCTGTAGGAGATACCGCAAGACGTTTCTGTATATTGGGCACAGCGCTCTGCACGGTGTTAGCAGAGACTTTCCCGGGACAGTGAAACCCTATGTCAGAGACACTGAGAAGAAGCCCCAATGTTCCCTCCAGGCACTTTCAGTGTGGGTGCCTTCTCCACGTGGTTCCTGGTTTCACTGCAGCTCTGAAGAGAATGTTAGCAAAGAGGTAACCGGGACAGTGAAAACAGTACTCAAAGACAGGGAGAGCAAGCTCTCTCTTGGCACTTTGGATGTGGGACATACAGCGAGATGTTTGCTGCTTTTGCGTTTGGCTGTTGGGAGATTTACAGCACAAAGATATCTAGTTGATTTGAAGCAGTTCCGAGAAAGTCTAAACATAATCCCCACTTCTCCCTCCTGGCACTTTCCATGTGGGAGATATAGCAGGATGTATATTGGTTTTGAGGACAACTCAATGGACAGTGTAGGGAGAAAAGTTCCTGGCTCCTTGAATGCCGTTTCTGGAGACACTGCGATCAATGTGGGAGATATGTCAAGATGTGTGTTTGTTTTGAGGACGGCTCTCTGGAGAGTCTTAGCAAAGAGGTCACACAGATAATCAGAGCAATTCTCAGAGACACTGAGAACAAGCTCCGCAATTCCCTCCTGGCACTTTCCCTGTAGGAGATACCGCAAGACGTTTCTGTATATTGGGCACAGCGCTCTGCACGGTGTTAGCAGAGACTTTCCCGGGACAGTGAAACCCTATGTCAGAGACACTGAGAAGAAGCCCCAATGTTCCCTCCAGGCACTTTCAGTGTGGGTGCCTTCTCCACGTGGTTCCTGGTTTCACTGCAGCTCTGAAGAGAATGTTAGCAAAGAGGTAACCGGGACAGTGAAAACAGTACTCAAAGACAGGGAGAGCAAGCTCTCTCTTGGCACTTTGGATGTGGGACATACAGCGAGATGTTTGCTGCTTTTGCGTTTGGCTGTTGGGAGATTTACAGCACAAAGATATCTAGTTGATTTGAAGCAGTTCCGAGAAAGTCTAAACATAATCCCCACTTCTCCCTCCTGGCACTTTCCATGTGGGAGATATAGCAGGATGTATATTGGTTTTGAGGACAACTCAATGGACAGTGTAGGGAGAAAAGTTCCTGGCTCCTTGAATGCCGTTTCTGGAGACACTGCGATCAATGCGGGAGATATGTCAAGATGTGTGTTTGTTTTGAGGACGGCTCTCTGGAGAGTCTTAGCAAAGAGGTCACACAGATAATCAGAGCAATTCTCAGAGACACTGAGAACAAGCTCCACAATTCCCTCCTGGCACTTTCCCTGTAGGAGATACCGCAAGACGTTTCTGTATATTGGGCACAGCGCTCTGCACGGTGTTAGCAGAGACTTTCCCGGGACAGTGAAACCCTATGTCAGAGACACTGAGAAGAAGCCCCAATGTTCCCTCCAGGCACTTTCAGTGTGGGTGCCTTCTCCACGTGGTTCCTGGTTTCACTGCGGCTCTGAAGAGAATGTTAGCAAAGAGGTAACCGGGACAGTGAAAACAGTACTCAAAGACAGGGAGAGCAAGCTCTCTCTTGGCACTTTGGATGTGGGACATACAGCGAGATGTTTGCTGCTTTTGCGTTTGGCTGTTGGGAGATTTACAGCACAAAGATATCTAGTTGATTTGAAGCAGTTCCGAGAAAGTCTAAACATAATCCCCACTTCTCCCTCCTGGCACTTTCCATGTGGGAGATATAGCAGGATGTATATTGGTTTTGAGGACAACTCAATGGACAGTGTAGGGAGAAAAGTTCCTGGCTCCTTGAATGCCGTTTCTGGAGACACTGCGATCAATGTGGGAGATATGTCAAGATGTGTGTTTGTTTTGAGGACGGCTCTCTGGAGAGTCTTAGCAAAGAGGTCACACAGATAATCAGAGCAATTCTCAGAGACACTGAGAACAAGCTCCACAATTCCCTCCTGGCACTTTCCCTGTAGGAGATACCGCAAGACGTTTCTGTATATTGGGCACAGCGCTCTGCACGGTGTTAGCAGAGACTTTCCCGGGACAGTGAAACCCTATGTCAGAGACACTGAGAAGAAGCCCCAATGTTCCCTCCAGGCACTTTCAGTGTAGGTGCCTTCTCCACGTGGTTCCTGGTTTCACTGCAGCTCTGAAGAGAATGTTAGCAAAGAGGTAACCGGGACAGTGAAAACAGTACTCAAAGACAGGGAGAGCAAGCTCTCTCTTGGCACTTTGGATGTGGGACATACAGCGAGATGTTTGCTGCTTTTGCGTTTGGCTGTTGGGAGATTTACAGCACAAAGATATCTAGTTGATTTGAAGCAGTTCCGAGAAAGTCTAAACATAATCCCCACTTCTCCCTCCTGGCACTTTCCATGTGGGAGATATAGCAGGATGTATATTGGTTTTGAGGACAACTCAATGGACAGTGTAGGGAGAAAAGGTCCTGGCTCCTTGAATGCCGTTTCTGGAGACACTGCGATCAATGTGGGAGATATGTCAAGATGTGTGTTTGTTTTGAGGACGGCTCTCTGGAGAGTCTTAGCAAAGAGGTCACACAGATAATCAGAGCAATTCTCAGAGACACTGAGAACAAGCTCCACAATTCCCTCCTGGCACTTTCCCTGTAGGAGATACCGCAAGACGTTTCTGTATATTGGGCACAGCGCTCTGCACGGTGTTAGCAGAGACTTTCCCGGGACAGTGAAACCCTATGTCAGAGACACTGAGAAGAAGCCCCAATGTTCCCTCCAGGCACTTTCAGTGTGGGTGCCTTCTCCACGTGGTTCCTGGTTTCACTGCAGCTCTGAAGAGAATGTTAGCAAAGAGGTAACCGGGACAGTGAAAACAGTACTCAAAGACAGGGAGAGCAAGCTCTACATTACTCTCTTGGCACTTTGGATGTGGGACATACATCGAGATGTTTGCTGCTTTTGCGTTTGGCTGTTGGGAGATTTACAGCACAAAGATATCTAGTTGATTTGAAGCAGTTCTGAGAAAGTCTAAACATAATCCCCACTTCTCCCTCCTGGCATTTTCCATGTGGGAGATATAGCAGGATGTATATTGGTTTTAAGGAACTGTCCCCGAAGAGTGTGGGCAGAAAAATTCCTGGCTCCTTGGATGCCGTTCCTGGAGACACTGCGATCAATGTGGGAGATATGTCAAGATGTGTGTTGGTTTTGAGGACGGCTCTCTGGAGAGTCTTAGCAAAGAGGTCACACAGATAATCAGAGCAATTCTCAGAGACACTGAGAACAAGCTCCGCAATTCCCTCCTGGCACTTTCCCTGTAGGAGATACCGCAAGACGTTTCTGTATATTGGGCACAGCGCTCTGCACGGTGTTAGCAGAGACTTTCCCGGGACAGTGAAACCCTATGTCAGAGACACTGAGAAGAAGCCCCAATGTTCCCTCCAGGCACTTTCAGTGTGGGTGCCTTCTCCACGTGGTTCCTGGTTTCACTGCGGCTCTGAAGAGAATGTTAGCAAAGAGGTAACCGGGACAGTGAAAACAGTACTCAAAGACAGGGAGAGCAAGCTCTCTCTTGGCACTTTGGATGTGGGACATACAGCGAGATGTTTGCTGCTTTTGCGTTTGGCTGTTGGGAGATTTACAGCACAAAGATATCTAGTTGATTTGAAGCAGTTCCGAGAAAGTCTAAACATAATCCCCACTTCTCCCTCCTGGCACTTTCCATGTGGGAGATATAGCAGGATGTATATTGGTTTTGAGGACAACTCAATGGACAGTGTAGGGAGAAAAGGTCCTGGCTCCTTGAATGCCGTTTCTGGAGACACTGCGATCAATGTGGGAGATATGTCAAGATGTGTGTTTGTTTTGAGGACGGCTCTCTGGAGAGTCTTAGCAAAGAGGTCACACAGATAATCAGAGCAATTCTCAGAGACACTGAGAACAAGCTCCGCAATTCCCTCCTGGCACTTTCCCTGTAGGAGATACCGCAAGACGTTTCTGTATATTGGGCACAGCGCTCTGCACGGTGTTAGCAGAGACTTTCCCGGGACAGTGAAACCCTATGTCAGAGACACTGAGAAGAAGCCCCAATGTTCCCTCCAGGCACTTTCAGTGTGGGTGCCTTCTCCACGTGGTTCCTGGTTTCACTGCAGCTCTGAAGAGAATGTTAGCAAAGAGGTAACCGGGACAGTGAAAACAGTACTCAAAGACAGGGAGAGCAAGCTCTCTCTTGGCACTTTGGATGTGGGACATACAGCGAGATGTTTGCTGCTTTTGCGTTTGGCTGTTGGGAGATTTACAGCACAAAGATATCTAGTTGATTTGAAGCAGTTCCGAGAAAGTCTAAACATAATCCCCACTTCTCCCTCCTGGCACTTTCCATGTGGGAGATATAGCAGGATGTATATTGGTTTTGAGGACAACTCAATGGACAGTGTAGGGAGAAAAGTTCCTGGCTCCTTGAATGCCGTTTCTGGAGACACTGCGATCAATGTGGGAGATATGTCAAGATGTGTGTTTGTTTTGAGGACGGCTCTCTGGAGAGTCTTAGCAAAGAGGTCACACAGATAATCAGAGCAATTCTCAGAGACACTGAGAACAAGCTCCGCAATTCCCTCCTGGCACTTTCCCTGTAGGAGATACCGCAAGACGTTTCTGTATATTGGGCACAGCGCTCTGCACGGTGTTAGCAGAGACTTTCCCGGGACAGTGAAACCCTATGTCAGAGACACTGAGAAGAAGCCCCAATGTTCCCTCCAGGCACTTTCAGTGTGGGTGCTTTCTCCACGTGGTTCCTGGTTTCACTGCGGCTCTGAAGAGAATGTTAGCAAAGAGGTAACCGGGACAGTGAAAACAGTACTCAAAGACAGGGAGAGCAAGCTCTCTCTTGGCACTTTGGATGTGGGACATACAGCGAGATGTTTGCTGCTTTTGCGTTTGGCTGTTGGGAGATTTACAGCACAAAGATATCTAGTTGATTTGAAGCAGTTCCGAGAAAGTCTAAACATAATCCCCACTTCTCCCTCCTGGCACTTTCCATGTGGGAGATATAGCAGGATGTATATTGGTTTTGAGGACAACTCAATGGACAGTGTAGGGAGAAAAGTTCCTGGCTCCTTGAATGCCGTTTCTGGAGACACTGCGATCAATGTGGGAGATATGTCAAGATGTGTGTTGGTTTTGAGGACGGCTCTCTGGAGAGTCTTAGCAAAGAGGTCACACAGATAATCAGAGCAATTCTCAGAGACACTGAGAACAAGCTCCGCAATTCCCTCCTGGCACTTTCCCTGTAGGAGATACCGCAAGACGTTTCTGTATATTGGGCACAGCGCTCTGCACGGTGTTAGCAGAGACTTTCCCGGGACAGTGAAACCCTATGTCAGAGACACTGAGAAGAAGCCCCAATGTTCCCTCCAGGCACTTTCAGTGTGGGTGCCTTCTCCACGTGGTTCCTGGTTTCACTGCAGCTCTGAAGAGAATGTTAGCAAAGAGGTAACCGGGACAGTGAAAACAGTACTCAAAGACAGGGAGAGCAAGCTCTACATTACTCTCTTGGCACTTTGGATGTGGGACATACATCGAGATGTTTGCTGCTTTTGCGTTTGGCTGTTGGGAGATTTACAGCACAAAGATATCTAGTTGATTTGAAGCAGTTCTGAGAAAGTCTAAACATAATCCCCACTTCTCCCTCCTGGCATTTTCCATGTGGGAGATATAGCAGGATGTATATTGGTTTTAAGGAACTGTCCCCGAAGAGTGTGGGCAGAAAAATTCCTGGCTCCTTGGATGCCGTTCCTGGAGACACTGCGATCAATGTGAAAGATATGTCAAGATGTGTGTTGGTTTTGAGGACGGCTCTCTGGAGAGTCTTAGCAAAGAGGTCACACAGATAATCAGAGCAATTCTCAGAGACACTGAGAACAAGCTCCGCAATTCCCTCCTGGCACTTTCCCTGTAGGAGATACCGCAAGACGTTTCTGTATATTGGGCACAGCGCTCTGCACGGTGTTAGCAGAGACTTTCCCGGGACAGTGAAACCCTATGTCAGAGACACTGAGAAGAAGCCCCAATGTTCCCTCCAGGCACTTTCAGTGTAGGTGCCTTCTCCACGTGGTTCCTGGTTTCACTGCAGCTCTGAAGAGAATGTTAGCAAAGAGGTAACCGGGACAGTGAAAACAGTACTCAAAGACAGGGAGAGCAAGCTCTCTCTTGGCACTTTGGATGTGGGCCATACAGCGAGATGTTTGCTGCTTTTGCGTTTGGCTGTTGGGAGATTTACAGCACAAAGATATCTAGTTGATTTGAAGCAGTTCCGAGAAAGTCTAAACATAATCCCCACTTCTCCCTCCTGGCACTTTCCATGTGGGAGATATAGCAGGATGTATATTGGTTTTGAGGACAACTCAATGGACAGTGTAGGGAGAAAAGTTCCTGGCTCCTTGAATGCCGTTTCTGGAGACACTGCGATCAATGTGGGAGATATGTCAAGATGTGTGTTTGTTTTGAGGACGGCTCTCTGGAGAGTCTTAGCAAAGAGGTCACACAGATAATCAGAGCAATTCTCAGAGACACTGAGAACAAGCTCCACAATTCCCTCCTGGCACTTTCCCTGTAGGAGATACCGCAAGACGTTTCTGTATATTGGGCACAGCGCTCTGCACGGTGTTAGCAGAGACTTTCCCGGGACAGTGAAACCCTATGTCAGAGACACTGAGAAGAAGCCCCAATGTTCCCTCCAGGCACTTTCAGTGTAGGTGCCTTCTCCACGTGGTTCCTGGTTTCACTGCAGCTCTGAAGAGAATGTTAGCAAAGAGGTAACCGGGACAGTGAAAACAGTACTCAAAGACAGGGAGAGCAAGCTCTACATTACTCTCTTGGCACTTTGGATGTGGGACATACATCGAGATGTTTGCTGCTTTTGCGTTTGGCTGTTGGGAGATTTACAGCACAAAGATATCTAGTTGATTTGAAGCAGTTCTGAGAAAGTCTAAACATAATCCCCACTTCTCCCTCCTGGCATTTTCCATGTGGGAGATATAGCAGGATGTATATTGGTTTTAAGGAACTGTCCCCGAAGAGTGTGGGCAGAAAAATTGCTGGCTCCTTGGATGCCGTTCCTGGAGACACTGCGATCAATGTGAAAGATATGTCAAGATGTGTGTTGGTTTTGAGGACGTCTCTCTGGAGAGTCTTAGCAAAGAGGTCACACAGATAATCAGAGCAATTCTCAGAGACACTGAGAACAAGCTCCACAATTCCTCCTGGCACTTTCCCTGTAGGAGATACCGCAAGATGTTTCTGTATATTGGGCACAGCGCTCTGCAGGGTGTTAGCAGAGACTTTCCCGGGACAGTGAAACCATATGTCAGAGACACTGAGAAGAAGCCCCAACGTTCCTTCCAGGCATCTTCAGTGTGGGTGCCTTCTCCACGTGGTTCCTGGTTTCACTGCAGCTCTGAAGAGAATGTTAGCAAAGAGGTAACCGGGACAGTGAAAACAGTACTCAAAGACAGGGAGAGCAAGCTCTGTCTTGGCGCTTTGGATGTGGGACATACAGCGAGATGTTTGCTGCTTTTGCGTTTGGCTGTTGGGAGATTTACAGCACAAAGATATCTAGTTGATTTGAAGCAGTTCCGAGAAAGTCTAAACATAATCCCCACTTCTCCCTCCTGGCACTTTCCATGTGGGAGATATAGCAGGATGTATATTGGTTTTGAGGACAACTCAATGGACAGTGTAGGGAGAAAAGGTCCTGGCTCCTTGAATGCCGTTTCTGGAGACACTGCGATCAATGTGGGAGATATGTCAAGATGTGTGTTGGTTTTGAGGACGGCTCTCTGGAGAGTCTTAGCAAAGAGGTCACACAGATAATCAGAGCAATTCTCAGAGACACTGAGAACAAGCTCCGCAATTCCCTCCTGGCACTTTCCCTGTAGGAGATACCGCAAGACGTTTCTGTATATTGGGCACAGCGCTCTGCACGGTGTTAGCAGAGACTTTCCCGGGACAGTGAAACCCTATGTCAGAGACACTGAGAAGAAGCCCCAATGTTCCCTCCAGGCACTTTCAGTGTGGGTGCCTTCTCCACGTGGTTCCTGGTTTCACTGCGGCTCTGAAGAGAATGTTAGCAAAGAGGTAACCGGGACAGTGAAAACAGTACTCAAAGACAGGGAGAGCAAGCTCTCTCTTGGCACTTTGGATGTGGGACATACAGCGAGATGTTTGCTGCTTTTGCGTTTGGCTGTTGGGAGATTTACAGCACAAAGATATCTAGTTGATTTGAAGCAGTTCCGAGAAAGTCTAAACATAATCCCCACTTCTCCCTCCTGGCACTTTCCATGTGGGAGATATAGCAGGATGTATATTGGTTTTGAGGACAACTCAATGGACAGTGTAGGGAGAAAAGGTCCTGGCTCCTTGAATGCCGTTTCTGGAGACACTGCGATCAATGTGGGAGATATGTCAAGATGTGTGTTGGTTTTGAGGATGGCTCTCTGGAGAGTCTTAGCAAAGAGGTCACAGGGATAATCAGAGCAATTCTCAGAGACACTGAGAACAAGCTCCGCAATTCCCTCCTGGCACTTTCCCTGTAGGAGATACCGCAAGACGTTTCTGTATATTGGGCACAGCGCTCTGCACGGTGTTAGCAGAGACTTTCCCGGGACAGTGAAACCCTATGTCAGAGACACTGAGAAGAAGCCCCAATGTTCCCTCCAGGCACTTTCAGTGTGGGTGCTTTCTCCACGTGGTTCCTGGTTTCACTGCGGCTCTGAAGAGAATGTTAGCAAAGAGGTAACCGGGACAGTGAAAACAGTACTCAAAGACAGGGAGAGCAAGCTCTCTCTTGGCACTTTGGATGTGGGACATACAGCGAGATGTTTGCTGCTTTTGCGTTTGGCTGTTGGGAGATTTACATCACAAAGATATCTAGTTGATTTGAAGCAGTTCTGAGAAAGTCTAAACATAATCCCCACTTCTCCCTCCTGGCACTTTCCATGTGGGAGATATAGCAGGATGTATATTGGTTTTGAGGACAACTCAATGGACAGTGTAGGGAGAAAACCTCCTGGCTCCTTGAATGCCGTTTCTGGAGACACTGCGATCAATGTGGCAGATATGTCAAGATGTGTGTTTGTTTTGAGGACGGCTCTCTGGAGAGTCTTCGCAAAGAGGTCACACAGATAATCAGAGCAATTCTCAGAGACACTGAGAACAAGCTCCGCAATTCCCTCCTGGCACTTTCCCTGTAGGAGATACCGCAAGACGTTTCTGTATATTGGGCACAGCGCTCTGCACGGTGTTAGCAGAGACTTTCCCGGGACAGTGAAACCCTATGTCAGAGACACTGAGAAGAAGCCCCAATGTTCCCTCCAGGCACTTTCAGTGTGGGTGCCTTCTCCACGTGGTTCCTGGTTTCACTGCAGCTCTGAAGAGAATGTTAGCAAAGAGGTAACCGGGACAGTGAAAACAGTACTCAAAGACAGGGAGAGCAAGCTCTACATTACTCTCTTGGCACTTTGGATGTGGGACATACATCGAGATGTTTGCTGCTTTTGCGTTTGGCTGTTGGGAGATTTACAGCACAAAGATATCTAGTTGATTTGAAGCAGTTCTGAGAAAGTCTAAACATAATCCCCACTTCTCCCTCCTGGCATTTTCCATGTGGGAGATATAGCAGGATGTATATTGGTTTTAAGGAACTGTCCCCGAAGAGTGTGGGCAGAAAAATTGCTGGCTCCTTGGATGCCGTTCCTGGAGACACTGCGATCAATGTGAAAGATATGTCAAGATGTGTGTTGGTTTTGAGGACGTCTCTCTGGAGAGTCTTAGCAAAGAGGTCACAGGGATAATCAGAGCAATTCTCAGAGACACTGAGAACAAGCTCCACAATTCCTCCTGGCACTTTCCCTGTAGGAGATACCGCAAGATGTTTCTGTATATTGGGCACAGCGCTCTGCAGGGTGTTAGCAGAGACTTTCCCGGGACAGTGAAACCCTATGTCAGAGACACTGAGAAGAAGCCCCAATGTTCCCTCCAGGCATCTTCAGTGTGGGTGCCTTATCCACATGGTTCCTGGTTTCACTGCAGCTCTGAAGAGAATGTTAGCAAAGAGGTAACCGGGACAGTGAAAACAGTACTCAAAGACAGGGAGAGCAAGCTCTCTCTTGGCACTTTGGATGTGGGACATACAGCGAGATGTTTGCTGCTTTTGCGTTTGGCTGTTGGGAGATTTACAGCACAAAGATATCTAGTTGATTTGAAGCAGTTCCGAGAAAGTCTAAGCATAATCCGCACTTTTCCCTCCAGGCACTTTCCATGTGGGAGATATAGCAGGATGTATATTGGTTTTGAGGACAACTCAATGGACAGTGTAGGGAGAAAAGTTCCTGGCTCCTTGAATGCCGTTTCTGGAGACACTGCGATCAATGTGGGAGATATGTCAAGATGTGTGTTTGTTTTGAGGACGGCTCTCTGGAGAGTCTTAGCAAAGAGGTCACACAGATAATCAGAGCAATTCTCAGAGACACTGAGAACAAGCTCCACAATTCCCTCCTGGCACTTTCCCTGTAGGAGATACCGCAAGACGTTTCTGTATATTGGGCACAGCGCTCTGCACGGTGTTAGCAGAGACTTTCCCGGGACAGTGAAACCCTATGTCAGAGACACTGAGAAGAAGCCCCAATGTTCCCTCCAGGCACTTTCAGTGTAGGTGCCTTCTCCACGTGGTTCCTGGTTTCACTGCAGCTCTGAAGAGAATGTTAGCAAAGAGGTAACCGGGACAGTGAAAACAGTACTCAAAGACAGGGAGAGCAAGCTCTCTCTTGGCACTTTGGATGTGGGACATACAGCGAGATGTTTGCTGCTTTTGCGTTTGGCTGTTGGGAGATTTACAGCACAAAGATATCTAGTTGATTTGAAGCAGTTCCGAGAAAGTCTAAACATAATCCCCACTTCTCCCTCCTGGCACTTTCCATGTGGGAGATATAGCAGGATGTATATTGGTTTTGAGGACAACTCAATGGACAGTGTAGGGAGAAAAGGTCCTGGCTCCTTGAATGCCGTTTCTGGAGACACTGCGATCAATGTGGGAGATATGTCAAGATGTGTGTTTGTTTTGAGGACGGCTCTCTGGAGAGTCTTAGCAAAGAGGTCACACAGATAATCAGAGCAATTCTCAGAGACACTGAGAACAAGCTCCACAATTCCCTCCTGGCACTTTCCCTGTAGGAGATACCGCAAGACGTTTCTGTATATTGGGCACAGCGCTCTGCACGGTGTTAGCAGAGACTTTCCCGGGACAGTGAAACCCTATGTCAGAGACACTGAGAAGAAGCCCCAATGTTCCCTCCAGGCACTTTCAGTGTGGGTGCCTTCTCCACGTGGTTCCTGGTTTCACTGCAGCTCTGAAGAGAATGTTAGCAAAGAGGTAACCGGGACAGTGAAAACAGTACTCAAAGACAGGGAGAGCAAGCTCTACATTACTCTCTTGGCACTTTGGATGTGGGACATACATCGAGATGTTTGCTGCTTTTGCGTTTGGCTGTTGGGAGATTTACAGCACAAAGATATCTAGTTGATTTGAAGCAGTTCTGAGAAAGTCTAAACATAATCCCCACTTCTCCCTCCTGGCATTTTCCATGTGGGAGATATAGCAGGATGTATATTGGTTTTAAGGAACTGTCCCCGAAGAGTGTGGGCAGAAAAATTCCTGGCTCCTTGGATGCCGTTCCTGGAGACACTGCGATCAATGTGGGAGATATGTCAAGATGTGTGTTGGTTTTGAGGACGGCTCTCTGGAGAGTCTTAGCAAAGAGGTCACACAGATAATCAGAGCAATTCTCAGAGACACTGAGAACAAGCTCCGCAATTCCCTCCTGGCACTTTCCCTGTAGGAGATACCGCAAGACGTTTCTGTATATTGGGCACAGCGCTCTGCACGGTGTTAGCAGAGACTTTCCCGGGACAGTGAAACCCTATGTCAGAGACACTGAGAAGAAGCCCCAATGTTCCCTCCAGGCACTTTCAGTGTGGGTGCCTTCTCCACGTGGTTCCTGGTTTCACTGCGGCTCTGAAGAGAATGTTAGCAAAGAGGTAACCGGGACAGTGAAAACAGTACTCAAAGACAGGGAGAGCAAGCTCTCTCTTGGCACTTTGGATGTGGGACATACAGCGAGATGTTTGCTGCTTTTGCGTTTGGCTGTTGGGAGATTTACAGCACAAAGATATCTAGTTGATTTGAAGCAGTTCCGAGAAAGTCTAAACATAATCCCCACTTCTCCCTCCTGGCACTTTCCATGTGGGAGATATAGCAGGATGTATATTGGTTTTGAGGACAACTCAATGGACAGTGTAGGGAGAAAAGGTCCTGGCTCCTTGAATGCCGTTTCTGGAGACACTGCGATCAATGTGGGAGATATGTCAAGATGTGTGTTTGTTTTGAGGACGGCTCTCTGGAGAGTCTTAGCAAAGAGGTCACACAGATAATCAGAGCAATTCTCAGAGACACTGAGAACAAGCTCCGCAATTCCCTCCTGGCACTTTCCCTGTAGGAGATACCGCAAGACGTTTCTGTATATTGGGCACAGCGCTCTGCACGGTGTTAGCAGAGACTTTCCCGGGACAGTGAAACCCTATGTCAGAGACACTGAGAAGAAGCCCCAATGTTCCCTCCAGGCACTTTCAGTGTGGGTGCCTTCTCCACGTGGTTCCTGGTTTCACTGCAGCTCTGAAGAGAATGTTAGCAAAGAGGTAACCGGGACAGTGAAAACAGTACTCAAAGACAGGGAGAGCAAGCTCTCTCTTGGCACTTTGGATGTGGGACATACAGCGAGATGTTTGCTGCTTTTGCGTTTGGCTGTTGGGAGATTTACAGCACAAAGATATCTAGTTGATTTGAAGCAGTTCCGAGAAAGTCTAAACATAATCCCCACTTCTCCCTCCTGGCACTTTCCATGTGGGAGATATAGCAGGATGTATATTGGTTTTGAGGACAACTCAATGGACAGTGTAGGGAGAAAAGTTCCTGGCTCCTTGAATGCCGTTTCTGGAGACACTGCGATCAATGTGGGAGATATGTCAAGATGTGTGTTTGTTTTGAGGACGGCTCTCTGGAGAGTCTTAGCAAAGAGGTCACACAGATAATCAGAGCAATTCTCAGAGACACTGAGAACAAGCTCCGCAATTCCCTCCTGGCACTTTCCCTGTAGGAGATACCGCAAGACGTTTCTGTATATTGGGCACAGCGCTCTGCACGGTGTTAGCAGAGACTTTCCCGGGACAGTGAAACCCTATGTCAGAGACACTGAGAAGAAGCCCCAATGTTCCCTCCAGGCACTTTCAGTGTGGGTGCTTTCTCCACGTGGTTCCTGGTTTCACTGCGGCTCTGAAGAGAATGTTAGCAAAGAGGTAACCGGGACAGTGAAAACAGTACTCAAAGACAGGGAGAGCAAGCTCTCTCTTGGCACTTTGGATGTGGGACATACAGCGAGATGTTTGCTGCTTTTGCGTTTGGCTGTTGGGAGATTTACAGCACAAAGATATCTAGTTGATTTGAAGCAGTTCCGAGAAAGTCTAAACATAATCCCCACTTCTCCCTCCTGGCACTTTCCATGTGGGAGATATAGCAGGATGTATATTGGTTTTGAGGACAACTCAATGGACAGTGTAGGGAGAAAAGTTCCTGGCTCCTTGAATGCCGTTTCTGGAGACACTGCGATCAATGTGGGAGATATGTCAAGATGTGTGTTGGTTTTGAGGACGGCTCTCTGGAGAGTCTTAGCAAAGAGGTCACACAGATAATCAGAGCAATTCTCAGAGACACTGAGAACAAGCTCCGCAATTCCCTCCTGGCACTTTCCCTGTAGGAGATACCGCAAGACGTTTCTGTATATTGGGCACAGCGCTCTGCACGGTGTTAGCAGAGACTTTCCCGGGACAGTGAAACCCTATGTCAGAGACACTGAGAAGAAGCCCCAATGTTCCCTCCAGGCACTTTCAGTGTGGGTGCCTTCTCCACGTGGTTCCTGGTTTCACTGCAGCTCTGAAGAGAATGTTAGCAAAGAGGTAACCGGGACAGTGAAAACAGTACTCAAAGACAGGGAGAGCAAGCTCTACATTACTCTCTTGGCACTTTGGATGTGGGACATACATCGAGATGTTTGCTGCTTTTGCGTTTGGCTGTTGGGAGATTTACAGCACAAAGATATCTAGTTGATTTGAAGCAGTTCTGAGAAAGTCTAAACATAATCCCCACTTCTCCCTCCTGGCATTTTCCATGTGGGAGATATAGCAGGATGTATATTGGTTTTAAGGAACTGTCCCCGAAGAGTGTGGGCAGAAAAATTCCTGGCTCCTTGGATGCCGTTCCTGGAGACACTGCGATCAATGTGAAAGATATGTCAAGATGTGTGTTGGTTTTGAGGACGGCTCTCTGGAGAGTCTTAGCAAAGAGGTCACACAGATAATCAGAGCAATTCTCAGAGACACTGAGAACAAGCTCCGCAATTCCCTCCTGGCACTTTCCCTGTAGGAGATACCGCAAGACGTTTCTGTATATTGGGCACAGCGCTCTGCACGGTGTTAGCAGAGACTTTCCCGGGACAGTGAAACCCTATGTCAGAGACACTGAGAAGAAGCCCCAATGTTCCCTCCAGGCACTTTCAGTGTAGGTGCCTTCTCCACGTGGTTCCTGGTTTCACTGCAGCTCTGAAGAGAATGTTAGCAAAGAGGTAACCGGGACAGTGAAAACAGTACTCAAAGACAGGGAGAGCAAGCTCTCTCTTGGCACTTTGGATGTGGGCCATACAGCGAGATGTTTGCTGCTTTTGCGTTTGGCTGTTGGGAGATTTACAGCACAAAGATATCTAGTTGATTTGAAGCAGTTCCGAGAAAGTCTAAACATAATCCCCACTTCTCCCTCCTGGCACTTTCCATGTGGGAGATATAGCAGGATGTATATTGGTTTTGAGGACAACTCAATGGACAGTGTAGGGAGAAAAGTTCCTGGCTCCTTGAATGCCGTTTCTGGAGACACTGCGATCAATGTGGGAGATATGTCAAGATGTGTGTTTGTTTTGAGGACGGCTCTCTGGAGAGTCTTAGCAAAGAGGTCACACAGATAATCAGAGCAATTCTCAGAGACACTGAGAACAAGCTCCACAATTCCCTCCTGGCACTTTCCCTGTAGGAGATACCGCAAGACGTTTCTGTATATTGGGCACAGCGCTCTGCACGGTGTTAGCAGAGACTTTCCCGGGACAGTGAAACCCTATGTCAGAGACACTGAGAAGAAGCCCCAATGTTCCCTCCAGGCACTTTCAGTGTAGGTGCCTTCTCCACGTGGTTCCTGGTTTCACTGCAGCTCTGAAGAGAATGTTAGCAAAGAGGTAACCGGGACAGTGAAAACAGTACTCAAAGACAGGGAGAGCAAGCTCTACATTACTCTCTTGGCACTTTGGATGTGGGACATACATCGAGATGTTTGCTGCTTTTGCGTTTGGCTGTTGGGAGATTTACAGCACAAAGATATCTAGTTGATTTGAAGCAGTTCTGAGAAAGTCTAAACATAATCCCCACTTCTCCCTCCTGGCATTTTCCATGTGGGAGATATAGCAGGATGTATATTGGTTTTAAGGAACTGTCCCCGAAGAGTGTGGGCAGAAAAATTGCTGGCTCCTTGGATGCCGTTCCTGGAGACACTGCGATCAATGTGAAAGATATGTCAAGATGTGTGTTGGTTTTGAGGACGTCTCTCTGGAGAGTCTTAGCAAAGAGGTCACACAGATAATCAGAGCAATTCTCAGAGACACTGAGAACAAGCTCCACAATTCCTCCTGGCACTTTCCCTGTAGGAGATACCGCAAGATGTTTCTGTATATTGGGCACAGCGCTCTGCAGGGTGTTAGCAGAGACTTTCCCGGGACAGTGAAACCATATGTCAGAGACACTGAGAAGAAGCCCCAACGTTCCTTCCAGGCATCTTCAGTGTGGGTGCCTTCTCCACGTGGTTCCTGGTTTCACTGCAGCTCTGAAGAGAATGTTAGCAAAGAGGTAACCGGGACAGTGAAAACAGTACTCAAAGACAGGGAGAGCAAGCTCTGTCTTGGCGCTTTGGATGTGGGACATACAGCGAGATGTTTGCTGCTTTTGCGTTTGGCTGTTGGGAGATTTACAGCACAAAGATATCTAGTTGATTTGAAGCAGTTCCGAGAAAGTCTAAACATAATCCCCACTTCTCCCTCCTGGCACTTTCCATGTGGGAGATATAGCAGGATGTATATTGGTTTTGAGGACAACTCAATGGACAGTGTAGGGAGAAAAGGTCCTGGCTCCTTGAATGCCGTTTCTGGAGACACTGCGATCAATGTGGGAGATATGTCAAGATGTGTGTTGGTTTTGAGGACGGCTCTCTGGAGAGTCTTAGCAAAGAGGTCACACAGATAATCAGAGCAATTCTCAGAGACACTGAGAACAAGCTCCGCAATTCCCTCCTGGCACTTTCCCTGTAGGAGATACCGCAAGACGTTTCTGTATATTGGGCACAGCGCTCTGCACGGTGTTAGCAGAGACTTTCCCGGGACAGTGAAACCCTATGTCAGAGACACTGAGAAGAAGCCCCAATGTTCCCTCCAGGCACTTTCAGTGTGGGTGCCTTCTCCACGTGGTTCCTGGTTTCACTGCGGCTCTGAAGAGAATGTTAGCAAAGAGGTAACCGGGACAGTGAAAACAGTACTCAAAGACAGGGAGAGCAAGCTCTCTCTTGGCACTTTGGATGTGGGACATACAGCGAGATGTTTGCTGCTTTTGCGTTTGGCTGTTGGGAGATTTACAGCACAAAGATATCTAGTTGATTTGAAGCAGTTCCGAGAAAGTCTAAACATAATCCCCACTTCTCCCTCCTGGCACTTTCCATGTGGGAGATATAGCAGGATGTATATTGGTTTTGAGGACAACTCAATGGACAGTGTAGGGAGAAAAGGTCCTGGCTCCTTGAATGCCGTTTCTGGAGACACTGCGATCAATGTGGGAGATATGTCAAGATGTGTGTTGGTTTTGAGGATGGCTCTCTGGAGAGTCTTAGCAAAGAGGTCACAGGGATAATCAGAGCAATTCTCAGAGACACTGAGAACAAGCTCCGCAATTCCCTCCTGGCACTTTCCCTGTAGGAGATACCGCAAGACGTTTCTGTATATTGGGCACAGCGCTCTGCACGGTGTTAGCAGAGACTTTCCCGGGACAGTGAAACCCTATGTCAGAGACACTGAGAAGAAGCCCCAATGTTCCCTCCAGGCACTTTCAGTGTGGGTGCTTTCTCCACGTGGTTCCTGGTTTCACTGCGGCTCTGAAGAGAATGTTAGCAAAGAGGTAACCGGGACAGTGAAAACAGTACTCAAAGACAGGGAGAGCAAGCTCTCTCTTGGCACTTTGGATGTGGGACATACAGCGAGATGTTTGCTGCTTTTGCGTTTGGCTGTTGGGAGATTTACATCACAAAGATATCTAGTTGATTTGAAGCAGTTCTGAGAAAGTCTAAACATAATCCCCACTTCTCCCTCCTGGCACTTTCCATGTGGGAGATATAGCAGGATGTATATTGGTTTTGAGGACAACTCAATGGACAGTGTAGGGAGAAAACCTCCTGGCTCCTTGAATGCCGTTTCTGGAGACACTGCGATCAATGTGGCAGATATGTCAAGATGTGTGTTTGTTTTGAGGACGGCTCTCTGGAGAGTCTTCGCAAAGAGGTCACACAGATAATCAGAGCAATTCTCAGAGACACTGAGAACAAGCTCCGCAATTCCCTCCTGGCACTTTCCCTGTAGGAGATACCGCAAGACGTTTCTGTATATTGGGCACAGCGCTCTGCACGGTGTTAGCAGAGACTTTCCCGGGACAGTGAAACCCTATGTCAGAGACACTGAGAAGAAGCCCCAATGTTCCCTCCAGGCACTTTCAGTGTGGGTGCCTTCTCCACGTGGTTCCTGGTTTCACTGCAGCTCTGAAGAGAATGTTAGCAAAGAGGTAACCGGGACAGTGAAAACAGTACTCAAAGACAGGGAGAGCAAGCTCTACATTACTCTCTTGGCACTTTGGATGTGGGACATACATCGAGATGTTTGCTGCTTTTGCGTTTGGCTGTTGGGAGATTTACAGCACAAAGATATCTAGTTGATTTGAAGCAGTTCTGAGAAAGTCTAAACATAATCCCCACTTCTCCCTCCTGGCATTTTCCATGTGGGAGATATAGCAGGATGTATATTGGTTTTAAGGAACTGTCCCCGAAGAGTGTGGGCAGAAAAATTGCTGGCTCCTTGGATGCCGTTCCTGGAGACACTGCGATCAATGTGAAAGATATGTCAAGATGTGTGTTGGTTTTGAGGACGTCTCTCTGGAGAGTCTTAGCAAAGAGGTCACAGGGATAATCAGAGCAATTCTCAGAGACACTGAGAACAAGCTCCACAATTCCTCCTGGCACTTTCCCTGTAGGAGATACCGCAAGATGTTTCTGTATATTGGGCACAGCGCTCTGCAGGGTGTTAGCAGAGACTTTCCCGGGACAGTGAAACCCTATGTCAGAGACACTGAGAAGAAGCCCCAATGTTCCCTCCAGGCATCTTCAGTGTGGGTGCCTTATCCACATGGTTCCTGGTTTCACTGCAGCTCTGAAGAGAATGTTAGCAAAGAGGTAACCGGGACAGTGAAAACAGTACTCAAAGACAGGGAGAGCAAGCTCTCTCTTGGCACTTTGGATGTGGGACATACAGCGAGATGTTTGCTGCTTTTGCGTTTGGCTGTTGGGAGATTTACAGCACAAAGATATCTAGTTGATTTGAAGCAGTTCCGAGAAAGTCTAAACATAATCCCCACTTCTCCCTCCTGGCACTTTCCATGTGGGAGATATAGCAGGATGTATATTGGTTTTGAGGACAACTCAATGGACAGTGTAGGGAGAAAAGGTCCTGGCTCCTTGAATGCCGTTTCTGGAGACACTGCGATCAATGTGGGAGATATGTCAAGATGTGTGTTTGTTTTGAGGACGGCTCTCTGGAGAGTCTTAGCAAAGAGGTCACACAGATAATCAGAGCAATTCTCAGAGACACTGAGAACAAGCTCGACAATTCCCTCCTGGCACTTTCCCTGTAGGAGATACCGCAAGACGTTTCTGTATATTGGGCACAGCGCTCTGCACGGTGTTAGCAGAGACTTTCCCGGGACAGTGAAACCCTATGTCAGAGACACTGAGAAGAAGCCCCAATGTTCCCTCCAGGCACTTTCAGTGTGGGTGCCTTCTCCACGTGGTTCCTGGTTTCACTGCGGCTCTGAAGAGAATGTTAGCAAAGAGGTAACCGGGACAGTGAAAACAGTACTCAAAGACAGGGAGAGCAAGCTCTCTCTTGGCACTTTGGATGTGGGACATACAGCGAGATGTTTGCTGCTTTTGCGTTTGGCTCTTGGGAGATTTACAGCACAAAGATATCTAGTTGATTTGAAGCAGTTCCGAGAAAGTCTAAACATAATCCCCACTTCTCCCTCCTGGCACTTTCCATGTGGGAGATATAGCAGGATGTATATTGGTTTTGAGGACAACTCAATGGACAGTGTAGGGAGAAAAGGTCCTGGCTCCTTGAATGCCGTTTCTGGAGACACTGCGATCAATGTGGGAGATATGTCAAGATGTGTGTTTGTTTTGAGGACGGCTCTCTGGAGAGTCTTAGCAAAGAGGTCACACAGATAATCAGAGCAATTCTCAGAGACACTGAGAACAAGCTCCACAATTCCCTCCTGGCACTTTCCCTGTAGGAGATACCGCAAGACGTTTCTGTATATTGGGCACAGCGCTCTGCAGGGTGTTAGCAGAGACTTTCCCGGGACAGTGAAACCCTATGTCAGAGACACTGAGAAGAAGCCCCAATGTTCCCTCCAGGCACTTTCAGTGTGGGTGCCTTCTCCACGTGGTTCCTGGTTTCACTGCAGCTCTGAAGAGAATGTTAGCAAAGAGGTAACCGGGACAGTGAAAACAGTACTCAAAGACAGGGAGAGCAAGCTCTCTCTTGGCACTTTGGATGTGGGACATACATCGAGATGTTTGCTGCTTTTGCGTTTGGCTGTTGGGAGATTTACAGCACAAAGATATCTAGTTGATTTGAAGCAGTTCCGAGAAAGTCTAAACATAATCCCCACTTCTCCCTCCTGGCACTTTCCATGTGGGAGATATAGCAGGATGTATATTGGTTTTGAGGACAACTCAATGGACAGTGTAGGGAGAAAAGGTCCTGGCTCCTTGAATGCCGTTTCTGGAGACACTGCGATCAATGTGGGAGATATGTCAAGATGTGTGTTGGTTTTGAGGACGGCTCTCTGGAGAGTCTTAGCAAAGAGGTCACACAGATAATCAGAGCAATTCTCAGAGACACTGAGAACAAGCTCCGCAATTCCCTCCTGGCACTTTCCCTGTAGGAGATACCGCAAGACGTTTCTGTATATTGGGCACAGCGCTCTGCACGGTGTTAGCAGAGACTTTCCCGGGACAGTGAAACCCTATGTCAGAGACACTGAGAAGAAGCCCCAATGTTCCCTCCAGGCACTTTCAGTGTGGGTGCCTTCTCCACGTGGTTCCTGGTTTCACTGCAGCTCTGAAGAGAATGTTAGCAAAGAGGTAACCGGGACAGTGAAAACAGTACTCAAAGACAGGGAGAGCAAGCTCTCTCTTGGCACTTTGGATGTGGGACATACAGCGAGATGTTTGCTGCTTTTGCGTTTGGCTGTTGGGAGATTTACAGCACAAAGATATCTAGTTGATTTGAAGCAGTTCCGAGAAAGTCTAAACATAATCCCCACTTCTCCCTCCTGGCACTTTCCATGTGGGAGATATAGCAGGATGTATATTGGTTTTGAGGACAACTCAATGGACAGTGTAGGGAGAAAAGGTCCTGGCTCCTTGGATGCCGTTTCTGGAGACACTGCGATCAATGTGGGAGATATGTCAAGATGTGTGTTTGTTTTGAGGACGGCTCTCTGGAGAGTCTTAGCAAAGAGGTCACACAGATAATCAGAGCAATTCTCAGAGACACTGAGAACAAGCTCCGCAATTCCCTCCAAGCACTTTCCCTGTAGGAGATACCGCAAGACGTTTCTGTATATTGGGCACAGCGCTCTGCACGGTGTTAGCAGAGACTTTCCCGGGACAGTGAAACCCTATGTCAGAGACACTGAGAAGAAGCCCCAATGTTCCCTCCAGGCACTTTCAGTGTGGGTGCCTTCTCCACGTGGTTCCTGGTTTCACTGCAGCTCTGAAGAGAATGTTAGCAAAGAGGTAACCGGGACAGTGAAAACAGTACTCAAAGACAGGGAGAGCAAGCTCTCTCTTGGCACTTTGGATGTGGGACATACATCGAGATGTTTGCTGCTTTTGCGTTTGGCTGTTGGGAGATTTACAGCACAAAGATATCTAGTTGATTTGAAGCAGTTCCGAGAAAGTCTAAACATAATCCCCACTTCTCCCTCCTGGCACTTTCCATGTGGGAGATATAGCAGGATGTATATTGGTTTTGAGGACAACTCAATGGACAGTGTAGGGAGAAAAGGTCCTGGCTCCTTGAATGCCGTTTCTGGAGACACTGCGATCAATGTGGGAGATATGTCAAGATGTGTGTTGGTTTTGAGGACGGCTCTCTGGAGAGTCTTAGCAAAGAGGTCACACAGATAATCAGAGCAATTCTCAGAGACACTGAGAACAAGCTCCGCAATTCCCTCCTGGCACTTTCCCTGTAGGAGATACCGCAAGACGTTTCTGTATATTGGGCACAGCGCTCTGCAGGGTGTTAGCAGAGACTTTCCCGGGACAGTGAAACCCTATGTCAGAGACACTGAGAAGAAGCCCCAATGTTCCCTCCAGGCACTTTCAGTGTGGGTGCCTTCTCCACGTGGTTCCTGGTTTCACTGCAGCTCTGAAGAGAATGTTAGCAAAGAGGTAACCGGGACAGTGAAAACAGTACTCAAAGACAGGGAGAGCAAGCTCTCTCTTGGCACTTTGGATGTGGGACATACAGCGAGATGTTTGCTGCTTTTGCGTTTGGCTGTTGGGAGATTTACAGCACAAAGATATCTAGTTGATTTGAAGCAGTTCCGAGAAAGTCTAAACATAATCCCCACTTCTCCCTCCTGGCACTTTCCATGTGGGAGATATAGCAGGATGTATATTGGTTTTGAGGACAACTCAATGGACAGTGTAGGGAGAAAAGGTCCTGGCTCCTTGGATGCCGTTTCTGGAGACACTGCGATCAATGTGGGAGATATGTCAAGATGTGTGTTTGTTTTGAGGACGGCTCTCTGGAGAGTCTTAGCAAAGAGGTCACACAGATAATCAGAGCAATTCTCAGAGACACTGAGAACAAGCTCCGCAATTCCCTCCAAGCACTTTCCCTGTAGGAGATACCGCAAGACGTTTCTGTATATTGGGCACAGCGCTCTGCACGGTGTTAGCAGAGACTTTCCCGGGACAGTGAAACCCTATGTCAGAGACACTGAGAAGAAGCCCCAATGTTCCCTCCAGGCACTTTCAGTGTGGGTGCTTTCTCCACGTGGTTCCTGGTTTCACTGCGGCTCTGAAGAGAATGTTAGCAAAGAGGTAACCGGGACAGTGAAAACAGTACTCAAAGACAGGGAGAGCAAGCTCTCTCTTGGCACTTTGGATGTGGGACATACAGCGAGATGTTTGCTGCTTTTGCGTTTGGCTGTTGGGAGATTTACAGCACAAAGATATCTAGTTGATTTGAAGCAGTTCCGAGAAAGTCTAAACATAATCCCCACTTCTCCCTCGTGGCACTTTCCATGTGGGAGATATAGCAGGATGTATATTGGTTTTGAGGACAACTCAATGGACAGTGTAGGGAGAAAAGGTCCTGGCTCCTTGAATGCCGTTTCTGGAGACACTGCGATCAATGTGGGAGATATGTCAAGATGTGTGTTGGTTTTGAGGACGGCTCTCTGGAGAGTCTTAGCAAAGAGGTCACAGGGATAATCAGAGCAATTCTCAGAGACACTGAGAACAAGCTCCGCAATTCCCTCCTGGCACTTTCCCTGTAGGAGATACCGCAAGACGTTTCTGTATATTGGGCACAGCGCTCTGCACGGTGTTAGCAGAGACTTTCCCGGGACAGTGAAACCCTATGTCAGAGACACTGAGAAGAAGCCCCAATGTTCCCTCCAGGCACTTTCAGTGTGGGTGCCTTCTCCACGTGGTTCCTGGTTTCACTGCAGCTCTGAAGAGAATGTTAGCAAAGAGGTAACCGGGACAGTGAAAACAGTACTCAAAGACAGGGAGAGCAAGCTCTCTCTTGGCACTTTGGATGTGGGACATACAGCGAGATGTTTGCTGCTTTTGCGTTTGGCTGTTGGGAGATTTACAGCACAAAGATATCTAGTTGATTTGAAGCAGTTCCGAGAAAGTCTAAACATAATCCCCACTTCTCCCTCCTGGCACTTTCCATGTGGGAGATATAGCAGGATGTATATTGGTTTTGAGGACAACTCAATGGACAGTGTAGGGAGAAAAGGTCCTGGCTCCTTGAATGCCGTTTCTGGAGACACTGCGATCAATGTGGGAGATATGTCAAGATGTGTGTTTGTTTTGAGGACGGCTCTCTGGAGAGTCTTAGCAAAGAGGTCACAGGGATAATCAGAGCAATTCTCAGAGACACTGAGAACAAGCTCCGCAATTCCCTCCTGGCACTTTCCCTGTAGGAGATACCGCAAGACGTTTCTGTATATTGGGCACAGCGCTCTGCACGGTGTTAGCAGAGACTTCCCCGGGACAGTGAAACCCTATGTCAGAGACACTGAGAAGAAGCCCCAATGTTCCCTCCAGGCACTTTCAGTGTGGGTGCTTTCTCCACGTGGTTCCTGGTTTCACTGCAGCTCTGAAGAGAATGTTAGCAAAGAGGTAACCGGGACAGTAAAAACAGTACTCAAAGACAGGGAGAGCAAGCTCTACATTACTCTCTTGGCACTTTGGATGTGGGACATACAGCGAGATGTTTGCTGCTTTTGCGTTTGGCTGTTGGGAGATTTACAGCACAAAGATATCTAGTTGATTTGAAGCAGTTCCGAGAAAGTCTAAACATAATCCCCACTTCTCCCTCCTGGCATTTTCCATGTGGGAGATATAGCAGGATGTATATTGGCTTTAAGGAACTGTCCCCGAAGAGTGTGGGCAGAAAAATTCCTGGCTCCTTGGATGCCGTTCCTGGAGACACTGCGATCAATGTGAAAGATATGTCAAGATGTGTGTTGGTTTTGAGGACGTCTCTCTGGAGAGTCTTAGCAAAGAGGTCACAGGGATAATCAGAGCAATTCTCAGAGACACTGAGAACAAGCTCCACAATTCCTCCTGGCACTTTCCCTGTAGGAGATACCGCAAGATGTTTCTGTATATTGGGCACAGCGCTCTGCAGGGTGTTAGCAGAGACTTTCCCGGGACAGTGAAACCATATGTCAGAGACACTGAGAAGAAGCCCCAACGTTCCTTCCAGGCATCTTCAGTGTGGGTGCCTTATCCACATGGTTCCTGGTTTCACTGCAGCTCTGAAGAGAATGTTAGCAAAGAGGTAACCGGGACAGTGAAAACAGTACTCAAAGACAGGGAGAGCAAGCTCTCTCTTGGCACTTTGGATGTGGGACATACAGCGAGATGTTTGCTGCTTTTGCGTTTGGCTGTTGGGAGATTTACAGCACAAAGATATCTAGTTGATTTGAAGCAGTTCCGAGAAAGTCTAAACATAATCCCCACTTCTCCCTCCTGGCACTTTCCATGTGGGAGATATAGCAGGATGTATATTGGTTTTGAGGACAACTCAATGGACAGTGTAGGGAGAAAAGGTCCTGGCTCCTTGAATGCCGTTTCTGGAGACACTGCGATCAATGTGGGAGATATGTCAAGATGTGTGTTTGTTTTGAGGACGGCTCTCTGGAGAGTCTTAGCAAAGAGGTCACACAGATAATCAGAGCAATTCTCAGAGACACTGAGAACAAGCTCCGCAATTCCCTCCTGGCACTTTCCCTGTAGGAGATACCGCAAGACGTTTCTGTATATTGGGCACAGCGCTCTGCACGGTGTTAGCAGAGACTTTCCCGGGACAGTGAAACCCTATGTCAGAGACACTGAGAAGAAGCCCCAATGTTCCCTCCAGGCACTTTCAGTGTGGGTGCCTTCTCCACGTGGTTCCTGGTTTCACTGCGGCTCTGAAGAGAATGTTAGCAAAGAGGTAACCGGGACAGTGAAAACAGTACTCAAAGACAGGGAGAGCAAGCTCTCTCTTGGCACTTTGGATGTGGGACATACAGCGAGATGTTTGCTGCTTTTGCGTTTGGCTGTTGGGAGATTTACAGCACAAAGATATCTAGTTGATTTGAAGCAGTTCCGAGAAAGTCTAAACATAATCCCCACTTCTCCCTCCTGGCACTTTCCATGTGGGAGATATAGCAGGATGTATATTGGTTTTGAGGACAACTCAATGGACAGTGTAGGGAGAAAAGGTCCTGGCTCCTTGAATGCCGTTTCTGGAGACACTGCGATCAATGTGGGAGATATGTCAAGATGTGTGTTTGTTTTGAGGACGGCTCTCTGGAGAGTCTTAGCAAAGAGGTCACACAGATAATCAGAGCAATTCTCAGAGACACTGAGAACAAGCTCCGCAATTCCCTCCTGGCACTTTCCCTGTAGGAGATACCGCAAGACGTTTCTGTATATTGGGCACAGCGCTCTGCACGGTGTTAGCAGAGACTTTCCCGGGACAGTGAAACCCTATGTCAGAGACACTGAGAAGAAGCCCCAATGTTCCCTCCAGGCACTTTCAGTGTGGGTGCCTTCTCCACGTGGTTCCTGGTTTCACTGCAGCTCTGAAGAGAATGTTAGCAAAGAGGTAACCGGGACAGTGAAAACAGTACTCAAAGACAGGGAGAGCAAGCTCTCTCTTGGCACTTTGGATGTGGGACATACAGCGAGATGTTTGCTGCTTTTGCGTTTGGCTGTTGGGAGATTTACAGCACAAAGATATCTAGTTGATTTGAAGCAGTTCCGAGAAAGTCTAAACATAATCCCCACTTCTCCCTCCTGGCACTTTCCATGTGGGAGATATAGCAGGATGTATATTGGTTTTGAGGACAACTCAATGGACAGTGTAGGGAGAAAAGGTCCTGGCTCCTTGAATGCCGTTTCTGGAGACACTGCGATCAATGTGGGAGATATGTCAAGATGTGTGTTTGTTTTGAGGACGGCTCTCTGGAGAGTCTTAGCAAAGAGGTCACACAGATAATCAAAGCAATTCTCAGAGACACTGAGAACAAGCTCCGCAATTCCCTCCTGGCACTTTCCCTGTAGGAGATACCGCAAGACGTTTCTGTATATTGGGCACAGCGCTCTGCACGGTGTTAGCAGAGACTTTCCCGGGACAGTGAAACCCTATGTCAGAGACACTGAGAAGAAGCCCCAATGTTCCCTCCAGGCACTTTCAGTGTGGGTGCCTTCTCCACGTGGTTCCTGGTTTCACTGCAGCTCTGAAGAGAATGTTAGCAAAGAGGTAACCGGGACAGTGAAAACAGTACTCAAAGACAGGGAGAGCAAGCTCTCTCTTGGCACTTTGGATGTGGGACATACAGCGAGATGTTTGCTGCTTTTGCGTTTGGCTGTTGGGAGATTTACAGCACAAAGATATCTAGTTGATTTGAAGCAGTTCCGAGAAAGTCTAAACATAATCCCCACTTCTCCCTCCTGGCACTTTCCATGTGGGAGATATAGCAGGATGTATATTGGTTTTGAGGACAACTCAATGGACAGTGTAGGGAGAAAAGGTCCTGGCTCCTTGAATGCCGTTTCTGGAGACACTGCGATCAATGTGGGAGATATGTCAAGATGTGTGTTTGTTTTGAGGACGGCTCTCTGGAGAGTCTTAGCAAAGAGGTCACAGGGATAATCAGAGCAATTCTCAGAGACACTGAGAACAAGCTCCGCAATTCCCTCCTGGCACTTTCCCTGTAGGAGATACCGCAAGACGTTTCTGTATATTGGGCACAGCGCTCTGCACGGTGTTAGCAGAGACTTCCCCGGGACAGTGAAACCCTATGTCAGAGACACTGAGAAGAAGCCCCAATGTTCCCTCCAGGCACTTTCAGTGTGGGTGCTTTCTCCACGTGGTTCCTGGTTTCACTGCAGCTCTGAAGAGAATGTTAGCAAAGAGGTAACCGGGACAGTGAAAACAGTACTCAAAGACAGGGAGAGCAAGCTCTACATTACTCTCTTGGCACTTTGGATGTGGGACATACAGCGAGATGTTTGCTGCTTTTGCGTTTGGCTGTTGGGAGATTTACAGCACAAAGATATCTAGTTGATTTGAAGCAGTTCCGAGAAAGTCTAAACATAATCCCCACTTCTCCCTCCTGGCATTTTCCATGTGGGAGATATAGCAGGATGTATATTGGTTTTAAGGAACTGTCCCCGAAGAGTGTGGGCAGAAAAATTCCTGGCTCCTTGGATGCCGTTCCTGGAGACACTGCGATCAATGTGAAAGATATGTCAAGATGTGTGTTGGTTTTGAGGACGTCTCTCTGGAGAGTCTTAGCAAAGAGGTCACAGGGATAATCAGAGCAATTCTCAGAGACACTGAGAACAAGCTCCACAATTCCTCCTGGCACTTTCCCTGTAGGAGATACCGCAAGATGTTTCTGTATATTGGGCACAGCGCTCTGCAGGGTGTTAGCAGAGACTTTCCCGGGACAGTGAAACCATATGTCAGAGACACTGAGAAGAAGCCCCAACGTTCCTTCCAGGCATCTTCAGTGTGGGTGCCTTATCCACATGGTTCCTGGTTTCACTGCAGCTCTGAAGAGAATGTTAGCAAAGAGGTAACCGGGACAGTGAAAACAGTACTCAAAGACAGGGAGAGCAAGCTCTCTCTTGGCACTTTGGATGTGGGACATACAGCGAGATGTTTGCTGCTTTTGCATTTGGCTGTTGGGAGATTTACAGCACAAAGATATCTAGTTGATTTGAAGCAGTTCCGAGAAAGTCTAAACATAATCCCCACTTCTCCCTCCTGGCACTTTCCATGTGGGAGATATAGCAGGATGTATATTGGTTTTGAGGACAACTCAATGGACAGTGTAGGGAGAAAAGGTCCTGGCTCCTTGAATGCCGTTTCTGGAGACACTGCGATCAATGTGGGAGATATGTCAAGATGTGTGTTTGTTTTGAGGACGGCTCTCTGGAGAGTCTTAGCAAAGAGGTCACACAGATAATCAGAGCAATTCTCAGAGACACTGAGAACAAGCTCCGCAATTCCCTCCTGGCACTTTCCCTGTAGGAGATACCGCAAGACGTTTCTGTATATTGGGCACAGCGCTCTGCACGGTGTTAGCAGAGACTTTCCCGGGACAGTGAAACCCTATGTCAGAGACACTGAGAAGAAGCCCCAATGTTCCCTCCAGGCACTTTCAGTGTGGGTGCCTTCTCCACGTGGTTCCTGGTTTCACTGCGGCTCTGAAGAGAATGTTAGCAAAGAGGTAACCGGGACAGTGAAAACAGTACTCAAAGACAGGGAGAGCAAGCTCTCTCTTGGCACTTTGGATGTGGGACATACAGCGAGATGTTTGCTGCTTTTGCGTTTGGCTGTTGGGAGATTTACAGCACAAAGATATCTAGTTGATTTGAAGCAGTTCCGAGAAAGTCTAAACATAATCCCCACTTCTCCCTCCTGGCACTTTCCATGTGGGAGATATAGCAGGATGTATATTGGTTTTGAGGACAACTCAATGGACAGTGTAGGGAGAAAAGGTCCTGGCTCCTTGAATGCCGTTTCTGGAGACACTGCGATCAATGTGGGAGATATGTCAAGATGTGTGTTTGTTTTGAGGACGGCTCTCTGGAGAGTCTTAGCAAAGAGGTCACACAGATAATCAGAGCAATTCTCAGAGACACTGAGAACAAGCTCCGCAATTCCCTCCTGGCACTTTCCCTGTAGGAGATACCGCAAGACGTTTCTGTATATTGGGCACAGCGCTCTGCACGGTGTTAGCAGAGACTTTCCCGGCACAGTGAAACCCTATGTCAGAGACACTGAGAAGAAGCCCCAATGTTCCCTCCAGGCACTTTCAGTGTGGGTGCCTTCTCCACGTGGTTCCTGGTTTCACTGCAGCTCTGAAGAGAATGTTAGCAAAGAGGTAACCGGGACAGTGAAAACAGTACTCAAAGACAGGGAGAGCAAGCCCTCTCTTGGCACTTTGGATGTGGGACATACAGCGAGATGTTTGCTGCTTTTGCGTTTGGCTGTTGGGAGATTTACAGCACAAAGATATCTAGTTGATTTGAAGCAGTTCCGAGAAAGTCTAAACATAATCCCCACTTCTCCCTCCTGGCACTTTCCATGTGGGAGATATAGCAGGATGTATATTGGTTTTGAGGACAACTCAATGGACAGTGTAGGGAGAAAAGGTCCTGGCTCCTTGAATGCCGTTTCTGGAGACACTGCGATCAATGTAGGAGATATGTCAAGATGTGTGTTTGTTTTGAGGACGGCTCTCTGGAGAGTCTTAGCAAAGAGGTCACACAGATAATCAGAGCAATTCTCAGAGACACTGAGAACAAGCTCCACAATTCCCTCCTGGCACTTTCCCTGTAGGAGATACCGCAAGACGTTTCTGTATATTGGGCACAGCGCTCTGCACGGTGTTAGCAGAGACTTTCCCGGGACAGTGAAACCCTATGTCAGAGACACTGAGAAGAAGCCCCAATGTTCCCTCCAGGCACTTTCAGTGTGGGTGCCTTCTCCACGTGGTTCCTGGTTTCACTGCGGCTCTGAAGAGAATGTTAGCAAAGAGGTAACCGGGACAGTGAAAACAGTACTCAAAGACAGGGAGAGCAAGCTCTCTCTTGGCACTTTGGATGTGGGACATACAGCGAGATGTTTGCTGCTTTTGCGTTTGGCTGTTGGGAGATTTACAGCACAAAGATATCTAGTTGATTTGAAGCAGTTCCGAGAAAGTCTAAACATAATCCCCACTTCTCCCTCCTGGCACTTTCCATGTGGGAGATATAGCAGGATGTATATTGGTTTTGAGGACAACTCAATGGACAGTGTAGGGAGAAAAGGTCCTGGCTCCTTGAATGCCGTTTCTGGAGACACTGCGATCAATGTGGGAGATATGTCAAGATGTGTGTTTGTTTTGAGGACGGCTCTCTGGAGAGTCTTAGCAAAGAGGTCACACAGATAATCAAAGCAATTCTCAGAGACACTGAGAACAAGCTCCGCAATTCCCTCCTGGCACTTTCCCTGTAGGAGATACCGCAAGACGTTTCTGTATATTGGGCACAGCGCTCTGCACGGTGTTAGCAGAGACTTTCCCGGGACAGTGAAACCCTATGTCAGAGACACTGAGAAGAAGCCCCAATGTTCCCTCCAGGCACTTTCAGTGTGGGTGCCTTCTCCACGTGGTTCCTGGTTTCACTGCAGCTCTGAAGAGAATGTTAGCAAAGAGGTAACCGGGACAGTGAAAACAGTACTCAAAGACAGGGAGAGCAAGCTCTCTCTTGGCACTTTGGATGTGGGACATACAGCGAGATGTTTGCTGCTTTTGCGTTTGGCTGTTGGGAGATTTACAGCACAAAGATATCTAGTTGATTTGAAGCAGTTCCGAGAAAGTCTAAACATAATCCCCACTTCTCCCTCCTGGCACTTTCCATGTGGGAGATATAGCAGGATGTATATTGGTTTTGAGGACAACTCAATGGACAGTGTAGGGAGAAAAGGTCCTGGCTCCTTGAATGCCGTTTCTGGAGACACTGCGATCAATGTGGGAGATATGTCAAGATGTGTGTTTGTTTTGAGGACGGCTCTCTGGAGAGTCTTAGCAAAGAGGTCACAGGGATAATCAGAGCAATTCTCAGAGACACTGAGAACAAGCTCCGCAATTCCCTCCTGGCACTTTCCCTGTAGGAGATACCGCAAGACGTTTCTGTATATTGGGCACAGCGCTCTGCACGGTGTTAGCAGAGACTTCCCCGGGACAGTGAAACCCTATGTCAGAGACACTGAGAAGAAGCCCCAATGTTCCCTCCAGGCACTTTCAGTGTGGGTGCTTTCTCCACGTGGTTCCTGGTTTCACTGCAGCTCTGAAGAGAATGTTAGCAAAGAGGTAACCGGGACAGTGAAAACACTACTCAAAGACAGGGAGAGCAAGCTCTACATTACTCTCTTGGCACTTTGGATGTGGGACATACAGCGAGATGTTTGCTGCTTTTGCGTTTGGCTGTTGGGAGATTTACAGCACAAAGATATCTAGTTGATTTGAAGCAGTTCCGAGAAAGTCTAAACATAATCCCCACTTCTCCCTCCTGGCATTTTCCATGTGGGAGATATAGCAGGATGTATATTGGCTTTAAGGAACTGTCCCCGAAGAGTGTGGGCAGAAAAATTCCTGGCTCCTTGGATGCCGTTCCTGGAGACACTGCGATCAATGTGAAAGATATGTCAAGATGTGTGTTGGTTTTGAGGACGTCTCTCTGGAGAGTCTTAGCAAAGAGGTCACAGGGATAATCAGAGCAATTCTCAGAGACACTGAGAACAAGCTCCACAATTCCTCCTGGCACTTTCCCTGTAGGAGATACCGCAAGATGTTTCTGTATATTGGGCACAGCGCTCTGCAGGGTGTTAGCAGAGACTTTCCCGGGACAGTGAAACCATATGTCAGAGACACTGAGAAGAAGCCCCAACGTTCCTTCCAGGCATCTTCAGTGTGGGTGCCTTATCCACGTGGTTCCTGGTTTCACTGCAGCTCTGAAGAGAATGTTAGCAAAGAGGTAACCGGGACAGTGAAAACAGTAGTCAAAGACAGGGAGAGCAAGCTCTCTCTTGGCACTTTGGATGTGGGACATACAGCGAGATGTTTGCTGCTTTTGCGTTTGGCTGTTGGGAGATTTACAGCACAAAGATATCTAGTTGATTTGAAGCAGTTCCGAGAAAGTCTAAACATAATCCCCACTTCTCCCTCCTGGCACTTTCCATGTGGGAGATATAGCAGGATGTATATTGGTTTTGAGGACAACTCAATGGACAGTGTAGGGAGAAAAGGTCCTGGCTCCTTGAATGCCGTTTCTGGAGACACTGCGATCAATGTGGGAGATATGTCAAGATGTGTGTTTGTTTTGAGGACGGCTCTCTGGAGAGTCTTAGCAAAGAGGTCACACAGATAATCAGAGCAATTCTCAGAGACACTGTGAACAAGCTCCGCAATTCCCTCCTGGCACTTTCCCTGTAGGAGATACCGCAAGACGTTTCTGTATATTGGGCACAGCGCTCTGCACGGTGTTAGCAGAGACTTTCCCGGGACAGTGAAACCCTATGTCAGAGACACTGAGAAGAAGCCCCAATGTTCCCTCCAGGCACTTTCAGTGTGGGTGCCTTCTCCACGTGGTTCCTGGTTTCACTGCGGCTCTGAAGAGAATGTTAGCAAAGAGGTAACCGGGACAGTGAAAACAGTACTCAAAGACAGGGAGAGCAAGCTCTCTCTTGGCACTTTGGATGTGGGACATACAGCGAGATGTTTGCTGCTTTTGCGTTTGGCTGTTGGGAGATTTACAGCACAAAGATATCTAGTTGATTTGAAGCAGTTCCGAGAAAGTCTAAACATAATCCCCACTTCTCCCTCCTGGCACTTTCCATGTGGGAGATATAGCAGGATGTATATTGGTTTTGAGGACAACTCAATGGACAGTGTAGGGAGAAAAGGTCCTGGCTCCTTGAATGCCGTTTCTGGAGACACTGCGATCAATGTGGGAGATATGTCAAGATGTGTGTTTGTTTTGAGGACGGCTCTCTGGAGAGTCTTAGCAAAGAGGTCACACAGATAATCAAAGCAATTCTCAGAGACACTGAGAACAAGCTCCGCAATTCCCTCCTGGCACTTTCCCTGTAGGAGATACCGCAAGACGTTTCTGTATATTGGGCACAGCGCTCTGCACGGTGTTAGCAGAGACTTTCCCGGGACAGTGAAACCCTATGTCAGAGACACTGAGAAGAAGCCCCAATGTTCCCTCCAGGCACTTTCAGTGTGGGTGCCTTCTCCACGTGGTTCCTGGTTTCACTGCAGCTCTGAAGAGAATGTTAGCAAAGAGGTAACCGGGACAGTGAAAACAGTACTCAAAGACAGGGAGAGCAAGCTCTCTCTTGGCACTTTGGATGTGGGACATACAGCGAGATGTTTGCTGCTTTTGCGTTTGGCTGTTGGGAGATTTACAGCACAAAGATATCTAGTTGATTTGAAGCAGTTCCGAGAAAGTCTAAACATAATCCCCACTTCTCCCTCCTGGCACTTTCCATGTGGGAGATATAGCAGGATGTATATTGGTTTTGAGGACAACTCAATGGACAGTGTAGGGAGAAAAGGTCCTGGCTCCTTGAATGCCGTTTCTGGAGACACTGCGATCAATGTGGGAGATATGTCAAGATGTGTGTTTGTTTTGAGGACGGCTCTCTGGAGAGTCTTAGCAAAGAGGTCACAGGGATAATCAGAGCAATTCTCAGAGACACTGAGAACAAGCTCCGCAATTCCCTCCTGGCACTTTCCCTGTAGGAGATACCGCAAGACGTTTCTGTATATTGGGCACAGCGCTCTGCACGGTGTTAGCAGAGACTTCCCCGGGACAGTGAAACCCTATGTCAGAGACACTGAGAAGAAGCCCCAATGTTCCCTCCAGGCACTTTCAGTGTGGGTGCTTTCTCCACGTGGTTCCTGGTTTCACTGCAGCTCTGAAGAGAATGTTAGCAAAGAGGTAACCGGGACAGTGAAAACACTACTCAAAGACAGGGAGAGCAAGCTCTACATTACTCTCTTGGCACTTTGGATGTGGGACATACAGCGAGATGTTTGCTGCTTTTGCGTTTGGCTGTTGGGAGATTTACAGCACAAAGATATCTAGTTGATTTGAAGCAGTTCCGAGAAAGTCTAAACATAATCCCCACTTCTCCCTCCTGGCATTTTCCATGTGGGAGATATAGCAGGATGTATATTGGCTTTAAGGAACTGTCCCCGAAGAGTGTGGGCAGAAAAATTCCTGGCTCCTTGGATGCCGTTCCTGGAGACACTGCGATCAATGTGAAAGATATGTCAAGATGTGTGTTGGTTTTGAGGACGTCTCTCTGGAGAGTCTTAGCAAAGAGGTCACAGGGATAATCAGAGCAATTCTCAGAGACACTGAGAACAAGCTCCACAATTCCTCCTGGCACTTTCCCTGTAGGAGATACCGCAAGATGTTTCTGTATATTGGGCACAGCGCTCTGCAGGGTGTTAGCAGAGACTTTCCCGGGACAGTGAAACCATATGTCAGAGACACTGAGAAGAAGCCCCAACGTTCCTTCCAGGCATCTTCAGTGTGGGTGCCTTATCCACGTGGTTCCTGGTTTCACTGCAGCTCTGAAGAGAATGTTAGCAAAGAGGTAACCGGGACAGTGAAAACAGTAGTCAAAGACAGGGAGAGCAAGCTCTCTCTTGGCACTTTGGATGTGGGACATACAGCGAGATGTTTGCTGCTTTTGCGTTTGGCTGTTGGGAGATTTACAGCACAAAGATATCTAGTTGATTTGAAGCAGTTCCGAGAAAGTCTAAACATAATCCCCACTTCTCCCTCCTGGCACTTTCCATGTGGGAGATATAGCAGGATGTATATTGGTTTTGAGGACAACTCAATGGACAGTGTAGGGAGAAAAGGTCCTGGCTCCTTGAATGCCGTTTCTGGAGACACTGCGATCAATGTGGGAGATATGTCAAGATGTGTGTTTGTTTTGAGGACGGCTCTCTGGAGAGTCTTAGCAAAGAGGTCACACAGATAATCAGAGCAATTCTCAGAGACACTGTGAACAAGCTCCGCAATTCCCTCCTGGCACTTTCCCTGTAGGAGATACCGCAAGACGTTTCTGTATATTGGGCACAGCGCTCTGCACGGTGTTAGCAGAGACTTTCCCGGGACAGTGAAACCCTATGTCAGAGACACTGAGAAGAAGCCCCAATGTTCCCTCCAGGCACTTTCAGTGTGGGTGCCTTCTCCACGTGGTTCCTGGTTTCACTGCAGCTCTGAAGAGAATGTTAGCAAAGAGGTAACCGGGACAGTGAAAACAGTACTCAAAGACAGGGAGAGCAAGCTCTCTCTTGGCACTTTGGATGTGGGACATACAGCGAGATGTTTGCTGCTTTTGCGTTTGGCTGTTGGGAGATTTACAGCACAAAGATATCTAGTTGATTTGAAGCAGTTCCGAGAAAGTCTAAACATAATCCCCACTTCTCCCTCCTGGCACTTTCCATGTGGGAGATATAGCAGGATGTATATTGGTTTTGAGGACAACTCAATGGACAGTGTAGGGAGAAAAGTTCCTGGCTCCTTGAATGCCGTTTCTGGAGACACTGCGATCAATGTAGGAGATATGTCAAGATGTGTGTTTGTTTTGAGGACGGCTCTCTGGAGAGTCTTAGCAAAGAGGTCACACAGATAATCAGAGCAATTCTCAGAGACACTGAGAACAAGCTCCACAATTCCCTCCTGGCACTTTCCCTGTAGGAGATACCGCAAGACGTTTCTGTATATTGGGCACAGCGCTCTGCACGGTGTTAGCAGAGACTTTCCCGGGACAGTGAAACCCTATGTCAGAGACACTGAGAAGAAGCCCCAATGTTCCCTCCAGGCACTTTCAGTGTGGGTGCCTTCTCCACGTGGTTCCTGGTTTCACTGCGGCTCTGAAGAGAATGTTAGCAAAGAGGTAACCGGGACAGTGAAAACAGTACTCAAAGACAGGGAGAGCAAGCTCTCTCTTGGCACTTTGGATGTGGGACATACAGCGAGATGTTTGCTGCTTTTGCGTTTGGCTGTTGGGAGATTTACAGCACAAAGATATCTAGTTGATTTGAAGCAGTTCCGAGAAAGTCTAAACATAATCCCCACTTCTCCCTCCTGGCACTTTCCATGTGGGAGATATAGCAGGATGTATATTGGTTTTGAGGACAACTCAATGGACAGTGTAGGGAGAAAAGGTCCTGGCTCCTTGAATGCCGTTTCTGGAGACACTGCGATCAATGTGGGAGATATGTCAAGATGTGTGTTTGTTTTGAGGACGGCTCTCTGGAGAGTCTTAGCAAAGAGGTCACACAGATAATCAAAGCAATTCTCAGAGACACTGAGAACAAGCTCCGCAATTCCCTCCTGGCACTTTCCCTGTAGGAGATACCGCAAGACGTTTCTGTATATTGGGCACAGCGCTCTGCACGGTGTTAGCAGAGACTTTCCCGGGACAGTGAAACCCTATGTCAGAGACACTGAGAAGAAGCCCCAATGTTCCCTCCAGGCACTTTCAGTGTGGGTGCCTTCTCCACGTGGTTCCTGGTTTCACTGCGGCTCTGAAGAGAATGTTAGCAAAGAGGTAACCGGGACAGTGAAAACAGTACTCAAAGACAGGGAGAGCAAGCTCTACATTACTCTCTTGGCACTTTGGATGTGGGACATACATCGAGATGTTTGCTGCTTTTGCGTTTGGCTGTTGGGAGATTTACAGCACAAAGATATCTAGTTGATTTGAAGCAGTTCTGAGAAAGTCTAAACATAATCCCCACTTCTCCCTCCTGGCACTTTCCATGTGGGAGATATAGCAGGATGTATATTGGTTTTAAGGAACTGTCCCCGAAGAGTGTGGGCAGAAAAATTCCTGGCTCTTTGAATGCCGTTCCTGCAGACACTGCGATCAATGTGGGAGATATGTCAAGATGTGTGTTGGTTTTGAGGACGTCTCTCTGGAGAGTCTTAGCAAAGAGGTCACAGGGATAATCAGAGCAATTCTCAGAGACACTGAGAACAAGCTCCGCAATTCCCTCCTGGCACTTTCCCTGTAGGAGATACCGCAAGACGTTTCTGTATATTGGGCACAGCGCTCTGCACGGTGTTAGCAGAGACTTTCCCGGGACAGTGAAACCCTATGTCAGAGACACTGAGAAGAAGCCCCAATGTTCCCTCCAGGCACTTTCAGTGTGGGTGCTTTCTCCACGTGGTTCCTGGTTTCACTGCAGCTCTGAAGAGAATGTTAGCAAAGAGGTAACCGGGACAGTGAAAACAGTACTCAAAGACAGGGAGAGCAAGCTCTCTCTTGGCACTTTGGATGTGGGACATACAGCGAGATGTTTGCTGCTTTTGCGTTTGGCTGTTGGGAGATTTACAGCACAAAGATATCTAGTTGATTTGAAGCAGTTCCGAGAAAGTCTAAACATAATCCCCACTTCTCCCTCCTGGCACTTTCCATGTGGGAGATATAGCAGGATGTATATTGGTTTTGAGGACAACTCAATGGACAGTGTAGGGAGAAAAGGTCCTGGCTCCTTGAATGCCGTTTCTGGAGACACTGCGATCAATGTGGGAGATATGTCAAGATGTGTGTTTGTTTTGAGGACGGCTCTCTGGAGAGTCTTAGCAAAGAGGTCACACAGATAATCAGAGCAATTCTCAGAGACACTGAGAACAAGCTCCGCAATTCCCTCCTGGCACTTTCCCTGTAGGAGATACCGCAAGACGTTTCTGTATATTGGGCACAGCGCTCTGCAGGGTGTTAGCAGAGACTTTCCCGGGACAGTGAAACCCTATGTCAGAGACACTGAGAAGAAGCCCCAATGTTCCCTCCAGGCACTTTCAGTGTGGGTGCTTTCTCCACGTGGTTCCTGGTTTCACTGCAGCTCTGAAGAGAATGTTAGCAAAGAGGTAACCGGGACAGTGAAAACAGTACTCAAAGACAGGGAGAGCAAGCTCTCTCTTGGCACTTTGGATGTGGGACATACAGCGAGATGTTTGCTGCTTTTGCGTTTGGCTGTTGGGAGATTTACAGCACAAAGATATCTAGTTGATTTGAAGCAGTTCCGAGAAAGTCTAAACATAATCCCCACTTCTCCCTCCTGGCACTTTCCATGTGGGAGATATAGCAGGATGTATATTGGTTTTGAGGACAACTCAATGGACAGTGTAGGGAGAAAAGGTCCTGGCTCCTTGAATGCCGTTTCTGGAGACACTGCGATCAATGTGGGAGATATGTCAAGATGTGTGTTTGTTTTGAGGACGGCTCTCTGGAGAGTCTTAGCAAAGAGGTCACACAGATAATCAAAGCAATTCTCAGAGACACTGAGAACAAGCTCCGCAATTCCCTCCTGGCACTTTCCCTGTAGGAGATACCGCAAGACGTTTCTGTATATTGGGCACAGCGCTCTGCACGGTGTTAGCAGAGACTTTCCCGGGACAGTGAAACCCTATGTCAGAGACACTGAGAAGAAGCCCCAATGTTCCCTCCAGGCACTTTCAGTGTGGGTGCCTTCTCCACGTGGTTCCTGGTTTCACTGCGGCTCTGAAGAGAATGTTAGCAAAGAGGTAACCGGGACAGTGAAAACAGTACTCAAAGACAGGGAGAGCAAGCTCTACATTACTCTCTTGGCACTTTGGATGTGGGACATACATCGAGATGTTTGCTGCTTTTGCGTTTGGCTGTTGGGAGATTTACAGCACAAAGATATCTAGTTGATTTGAAGCAGTTCTGAGAAAGTCTAAACATAATCCCCACTTCTCCCTCCTGGCACTTTCCATGTGGGAGATATAGCAGGATGTATATTGGTTTTAAGGAACTGTCCCCGAAGAGTGTGGGCAGAAAAATTCCTGGCTCTTTGAATGCCGTTCCTGCAGACACTGCGATCAATGTGGGAGATATGTCAAGATGTGTGTTGGTTTTGAGGACGTCTCTCTGGAGAGTCTTAGCAAAGAGGTCACAGGGATAATCAGAGCAATTCTCAGAGACACTGAGAACAAGCTCCGCAATTCCCTCCTGGCACTTTCCCTGTAGGAGATACCGCAAGACGTTTCTGTATATTGGGCACAGCGCTCTGCACGGTGTTAGCAGAGACTTTCCCGGGACAGTGAAACCCTATGTCAGAGACACTGAGAAGAAGCCCCAATGTTCCCTCCAGGCACTTTCAGTGTGGGTGCTTTCTCCACGTGGTTCCTGGTTTCACTGCAGCTCTGAAGAGAATGTTAGCAAAGAGGTAACCGGGACAGTGAAAACAGTACTCAAAGACAGGGAGAGCAAGCTCTCTCTTGGCACTTTGGATGTGGGACATACAGCGAGATGTTTGCTGCTTTTGCGTTTGGCTGTTGGGAGATTTACAGCACAAAGATATCTAGTTGATTTGAAGCAGTTCCGAGAAAGTCTAAACATAATCCCCACTTCTCCCTCCTGGCACTTTCCATGTGGGAGATATAGCAGGATGTATATTGGTTTTGAGGACAACTCAATGGACAGTGTAGGGAGAAAAGGTCCTGGCTCCTTGAATGCCGTTTCTGGAGACACTGCGATCAATGTGGGAGATATGTCAAGATGTGTGTTTGTTTTGAGGACGGCTCTCTGGAGAGTCTTAGCAAAGAGGTCACACAGATAATCAGAGCAATTCTCAGAGACACTGAGAACAAGCTCCGCAATTCCCTCCTGGCACTTTCCCTGTAGGAGATACCGCAAGACGTTTCTGTATATTGGGCACAGCGCTCTGCAGGGTGTTAGCAGAGACTTTCCCGGGACAGTGAAACCCTATGTCAGAGACACTGAGAAGAAGCCCCAATGTTCCCTCCAGGCACTTTCAGTGTGGGTGCTTTCTCCACGTGGTTCCTGGTTTCACTGCAGCTCTGAAGAGAATGTTAGCAAAGAGGTAACCGGGACAGTGAAAACAGTACTCAAAGACAGGGAGAGCAAGCTCTCTCTTGGCACTTTGGATGTGGGACATACAGCGAGATGTTTGCTGCTTTTGCGTTTGGCTGTTGGGAGATTTACAGCACAAAGATATCTAGTTGATTTGAAGCAGTTCCGAGAAAGTCTAAACATAATCCCCACTTCTCCCTCCTGGCACTTTCCATGTGGGAGATATAGCAGGATGTATATTGGTTTTGAGGACAACTCAATGGACAGTGTAGGGAGAAAAGGTCCTGGCTCCTTGAATGCCGTTTCTGGAGACACTGCGATCAATGTGGGAGATATGTCAAGATGTGTGTTGGTTTTGAGGACGGCTCTCTGGAGAGTCTTAGCAAAGAGGTCACACAGATAATCAGAGCAATTCTCAGAGACACTGAGAACAAGCTCCGCAATTCCCTCCCGGCACTTTCCCTGTAGGAGATACCGCAAGACGTTTCTGTATATTGGGCACAGCGCTCTGCACGGTGTTAGCAGAGACTTTCCCGGGACAGTGAAACCCTATGTCAGAGACACTGAGAAGAAGCCCCAATGTTCCCTCCAGGCACTTTCAGTGTGGGTGCTTTCTCCACGTGGTTCCTGGTTTCACTGCAGCTCTGAAGAGAATGTTAGCAAAGAGGTAACCGGGACAGTGAAAACAGTACTCAAAGACAGGGAGAGCAAGCTCTCTCTTGGCACTTTGGATGTGGGACATACAGCGAGATGTTTGCTGCTTTTGCGTTTGGCTGTTGGGAGATTTACAGCACAAAGATATCTAGTTGATTTGAAGCAGTTCCGAGAAAGTCTAAACATAATCCCCACTTCTCCCTCCTGGCACTTTCCATGTGGGAGATATAGCAGGATGTATATTGGTTTTGAGGACAACTCAATGGACAGTGTAGGGAGAAAAGGTCCTGGCTCCTTGAATGCCGTTTCTGGAGACACTGCGATCAATGTGGGAGATATGTCAAGATGTGTGTTTGTTTTGAGGACGGCTCTCTGGAGAGTCTTAGCAAAGAGGTCACACAGATAATCAAAGCAATTCTCAGAGACACTGAGAACAAGCTCCGCAATTCCCTCCTGGCACTTTCCCTGTAGGAGATACCGCAAGACGTTTCTGTATATTGGGCACAGCGCTCTGCACGGTGTTAGCAGAGACTTTCCCGGGACAGTGAAACCCTATGTCAGAGACACTGAGAAGAAGCCCCAATGTTCCCTCCAGGCACTTTCAGTGTGGGTGCCTTCTCCACGTGGTTCCTGGTTTCACTGCGGCTCTGAAGAGAATGTTAGCAAAGAGGTAACCGGGACAGTGAAAACAGTACTCAAAGACAGGGAGAGCAAGCTCTACATTACTCTCTTGGCACTTTGGATGTGGGACATACATCGAGATGTTTGCTGCTTTTGCGTTTGGCTGTTGGGAGATTTACAGCACAAAGATATCTAGTTGATTTGAAGCAGTTCTGAGAAAGTCTAAACATAATCCCCACTTCTCCCTCCTGGCATTTTCCATGTGGGAGATATAGCAGGATGTATATTGGTTTTAAGGAACTGTCCCCGAAGAGTGTGGGCAGAAAAATTCCTGGCTCTTTGAATGCCGTTCCTGCAGACACTGCGATCAATGTGGCAGATATGTCAAGATGTGTGTTGGTTTTGAGGACGGCTCTCTGGAGAGTCTTAGCAAAGAGGTCACAGGGATAATCAGAGCAATTCTCAGAGACACTGAGAACAAGCTCCGCAATTCCCTCCTGGCACTTTCCCTGTAGGAGATACCGCAAGACGTTTCTGTATATTGGGCACAGCGCTCTGCACGGTGTTAGCAGAGACTTTCCCGGGACAGTGAAACCCTATGTCAGAGACACTGAGAAGAAGCCCCAATGTTCCCTCCAGGCACTTTCAGTGTGGGTGCTTTCTCCACGTGGTTCCTGGTTTCACTGCAGCTCTGAAGAGAATGTTAGCAAAGAGGTAACCGGGACAGTGAAAACAGTACTCAAAGACAGGGAGAGCAAGCTCTCTCTTGGCACTTTGGATGTGGGACATACAGCGAGATGTTTGCTGCTTTTGCGTTTGGCTGTTGGGAGATTTACAGCACAAAGATATCTAGTTGATTTGAAGCAGTTCCGAGAAAGTCTAAACATAATCCCCACTTCTCCCTCCTGGCACTTTCCATGTGGGAGATATAGCAGGATGTATATTGGTTTTGAGGACAACTCAATGGACAGTGTAGGGAGAAAAGGTCCTGGCTCCTTGAATGCCGTTTCTGGAGACACTGCGATCAATGTGGGAGATATGTCAAGATGTGTGTTTGTTTTGAGGACGGCTCTCTGGAGAGTCTTAGCAAAGAGGTCACACAGATAATCAGAGCAATTCTCAGAGACACTGAGAACAAGCTCCGCAATTCCCTCCTGGCACTTTCCCTGTAGGAGATACCGCAAGACGTTTCTGTATATTGGGCACAGCGCTCTGCAGGGTGTTAGCAGAGACTTCCCCGGGACAGTGAAACCCTATGTCAGAGACACTGAGAAGAAGCCCCAATGTTCCCTCCAGGCACTTTCAGTGTGGGTGCCTTCTCCACGTGGTTCCTGGTTTCACTGCGGCTCTGAAGAGAATGTTAGCAAAGAGGTAACCGGGACAGTGAAAACAGTACTCAAAGACAGGGAGAGCAAGCTCTACATTACTCTCTTGGCACTTTGGATGTGGGACATACATCGAGATGTTTGCTGCTTTTGCGTTTGGCTGTTGGGAGATTTACAGCACAAAGATATCTAGTTGATTTGAAGCAGTTCTGAGAAAGTCTAAACATAATCCCCACTTCTCCCTCCTGGCATTTTCCATGTGGGAGATATAGCAGGATGTATATTGGTTTTAAGGAACTGTCCCCGAAGAGTGTGGGCAGAAAAATTCCTGGCTCTTTGAATGCCGTTCCTGCAGACACTGCGATCAATGTGGCAGATATGTCAAGATGTGTGTTGGTTTTGAGGACGGCTCTCTGGAGAGTCTTAGCAAAGAGGTCACAGGGATAATCAGAGCAATTCTCAGAGACACTGAGAACAAGCTCCGCAATTCCCTCCTGGCACTTTCCCTGTAGGAGATACCGCAAGACGTTTCTGTATATTGGGCACAGCGCTCTGCACGGTGTTAGCAGAGACTTTCCCGGGACAGTGAAACCCTATGTCAGAGACACTGAGAAGAAGCCCCAATGTTCCCTCCAGGCACTTTCAGTGTGGGTGCTTTCTCCACGTGGTTCCTGGTTTCACTGCAGCTCTGAAGAGAATGTTAGCAAAGAGGTAACCGGGACAGTGAAAACAGTACTCAAAGACAGGGAGAGCAAGCTCTCTCTTGGCACTTTGGATGTGGGACATACAGCGAGATGTTTGCTGCTTTTGCGTTTGGCTGTTGGGAGATTTACAGCACAAAGATATCTAGTTGATTTGAAGCAGTTCCGAGAAAGTCTAAACATAATCCCCACTTCTCCCTCCTGGCACTTTCCATGTGGGAGATATAGCAGGATGTATATTGGTTTTGAGGACAACTCAATGGACAGTGTAGGGAGAAAAGGTCCTGGCTCCTTGAATGCCGTTTCTGGAGACACTGCGATCAATGTGGGAGATATGTCAAGATGTGTGTTTGTTTTGAGGACGGCTCTCTGGAGAGTCTTAGCAAAGAGGTCACACAGATAATCAGAGCAATTCTCAGAGACACTGAGAACAAGCTCCGCAATTCCCTCCTGGCACTTTCCCTGTAGGAGATACCGCAAGACGTTTCTGTATATTGGGCACAGCGCTCTGCAGGGTGTTAGCAGAGACTTTCCCGGGACAGTGAAACCCTATGTCAGAGACACTGAGAAGAAGCCCCAATGTTCCCTCCAGGCACTTTCAGTGTGGGTGCTTTCTCCACGTGGTTCCTGGTTTCACTGCAGCTCTGAAGAGAATGTTAGCAAAGAGGTAACCGGGACAGTGAAAACAGTACTCAAAGACAGGGAGAGCAAGCTCTCTCTTGGCACTTTGGATGTGGGACATACAGCGAGATGTTTGCTGCTTTTGCGTTTGGCTGTTGGGAGATTTACAGCACAAAGATATCTAGTTGATTTGAAGCAGTTCCGAGAAAGTCTAAACATAATCCCCACTTCTCCCTCCTGGCACTTTCCATGTGGGAGATATAGCAGGATGTATATTGGTTTTGAGGACAACTCAATGGACAGTGTAGGGAGAAAAGGTCCTGGCTCCTTGAATGCCGTTTCTGGAGACACTGCGATCAATGTGGGAGATATGTCAAGATGTGTGTTGGTTTTGAGGACGGCTCTCTGGAGAGTCTTAGCAAAGAGGTCACACAGATAATCAGAGCAATTCTCAGAGACACTGAGAACAAGCTCCGCAATTCCCTCCCGGCACTTTCCCTGTAGGAGATACCGCAAGACGTTTCTGTATATTGGGCACAGCGCTCTGCACGGTGTTAGCAGAGACTTTCCCGGGACAGTGAAACCCTATGTCAGAGACACTGAGAAGAAGCCCCAATGTTCCCTCCAGGCACTTTCAGTGTGGGTGCTTTCTCCACGTGGTTCCTGGTTTCACTGCAGCTCTGAAGAGAATGTTAGCAAAGAGGTAACCGGGACAGTGAAAACAGTACTCAAAGACAGGGAGAGCAAGCTCTCTCTTGGCACTTTGGATGTGGGACATACAGCGAGATGTTTGCTGCTTTTGCGTTTGGCTGTTGGGAGATTTACAGCACAAAGATATCTAGTTGATTTGAAGCAGTTCCGAGAAAGTCTAAACATAATCCCCACTTCTCCCTCCTGGCACTTTCCATGTGGGAGATATAGCAGGATGTATATTGGTTTTGAGGACAACTCAATGGACAGTGTAGGGAGAAAAGGTCCTGGCTCCTTGAATGCCGTTTCTGGAGACACTGCGATCAATGTGGGAGATATGTCAAGATGTGTGTTTGTTTTGAGGACGGCTCTCTGGAGAGTCTTAGCAAAGAGGTCACACAGATAATCAAAGCAATTCTCAGAGACACTGAGAACAAGCTCCGCAATTCCCTCCTGGCACTTTCCCTGTAGGAGATACCGCAAGACGTTTCTGTATATTGGGCACAGCGCTCTGCACGGTGTTAGCAGAGACTTTCCCGGGACAGTGAAACCCTATGTCAGAGACACTGAGAAGAAGCCCCAATGTTCCCTCCAGGCACTTTCAGTGTGGGTGCTTTCTCCACGTGGTTCCTGGTTTCACTGCAGCTCTGAAGAGAATGTTAGCAAAGAGGTAACCGGGACAGTGAAAACAGTACTCAAAGACAGGGAGAGCAAGCTCTCTCTTGGCACTTTGGATGTGGGACATACAGCGAGATGTTTGCTGCTTTTGCGTTTGGCTGTTGGGAGCTTTACGGCACAAAGATATCTAGTTGATTTGAAGCAGTTCCGAGAAAGTCTAAACATAATCCCCACTTCTCCCTCCTGGCACTTTCCATGTGGGAGATATAGCAGGATGTATATTGGTTTTGAGGACAACTCAATGGACAGTGTAGGGAGAAAAGGTCCTGGCTCCTTGAATGCCGTTTCTGGAGACACTGCGATCAATGTGGGAGATATGTCAAGATGTGTGTTTGTTTTGAGGACGGCTCTCTGGAGAGTCTTAGCAAAGAGGTCACAGGGATAATCAGAGCAATTCTCAGAGACACTGAGAACAAGCTCCACAATTCCCTCCTGGCACTTTCCCTGTAGGAGATACCGCAAGACGTTTCTGTATATTGGGCACAGCGCTCTGCACGGTGTTAGCAGAGACTTTCCCGGGACAGTGAAACCCTATGTCAGAGACACTGAGAAGAAGCCCCAATGTTCCCTCCAGGCACTTTCAGTGTGGGTGCCTTCTCCACGTGGTTCCTGGTTTCACTGCAGCTCTGAAGAGAATGTTAGCAAAGAGGTAACCGGGACAGTGAAAACAGTACTCAAAGACAGGGAGAGCAAGCTCTCTCTTGGCACTTTGGATGTGGGACATACAGCGAGATGTTTGCTGCTTTTGCGTTTGGCTGTTGGGAGATTTACGGCACAAAGATATCTAGTTGATTTGAAGCAGTTCCAAGAAAGTCTAAACATAATCCCCACTTCTCCCTCCTGGCACTTTCCATGTGGGAGATATAGCAGGATGTATATTGGTTTTGAGGACAACTCAATGGACAGTGTAGGGAGAAAAGGTCCTGGCTCCTTGAATGCCGTTTCTGGAGACACTGCGATCAATGTGGGAGATATGTCAAGATGTGTGTTTGTTTTGAGGATGGCTCTCTGGAGAGTCTTAGCAAAGAGGTCACACAGATAATCAGAGCAATTCTCAGAGACACTGAGAACAAGCTCCGCAATTCCCTCCTGGCACTTTCCCTGTAGGAGATACCGCAAGACGTTTCTGTATATTGGGCACAGCGCTCTGCACGGTGTTAGCAGAGACTTTCCCGGGACAGTGAAACCCTATGTCAGAGACACTGAGAAGAAGCCCCAATGTTCCCTCCAGGCACTTTCAGTGTGGGTGCTTTCTCCACGTGGTTCCTGGTTTCACTGCAGCTCTGAAGAGAATGTTAGCAAAGAGGTAACCGGGACAGTGAAAACAGTACTCAAAGACAGGGAGAGCAAGCTCTCTCTTGGCACTTTGGATGTGGGACATACAGCGAGATGTTTGCTGCTTTTGCGTTTGGCTGTTGGGAGATTTACAGCACAAAGATATCTAGTTGATTTGAAGCAGTTCCGAGAAAGTCTAAACATAATCCCCACTTCTCCCTCCTGGCACTTTCCATGTGGGAGATATAGCAGGATGTATATTGGTTTTGAGGACAACTCAATGGACAGTGTAGGGAGAAAAGGTCCTGGCTCCTTGAATGCCGTTTCTGGAGACACTGCGATCAATGTGGGAGATATGTCAAGATGTGTGTTTGTTTTGAGGACGGCTCTCTGGAGAGTCTTAGCAAAGAGGTCACACAGATAATCAGAGCAATTCTCAGAGACACTGAGAACAAGCTCCGCAATTCCCTCCTGGCACTTTCCCTGTAGGAGATACCGCAAGACGTTTCTGTATATTGGGCACAGCGCTCTGCACGGTGTTAGCAGAGACTTTCCCGGGACAGTGAAACCCTATGTCAGAGACACTGAGAAGAAGCCCCAATGTTCCCTCCAGGCACTTTCAGTGTGGGTGCTTTCTCCACGTGGTTCCTGGTTTCACTGCAGCTCTGAAGAGAATGTTAGCAAAGAGGTAACCGGGACAGTGAAAACAGTACTCAAAGACAGGGAGAGCAAGCTCTCTCTTGGCACTTTGGATGTGGGACATACAGCGAGATGTTTGCTGCTTTTGCGTTTGGCTGTTGGGAGATTTACAGCACAAAGATATCTAGTTGATTTGAAGCAGTTCCGAGAAAGTCTAAACATAATCCCCACTTCTCCCTCCTGGCACTTTCCATGTGGGAGATATAGCAGGATGTAGATTGGTTTTGAGGACAACTCAATGGACAGTGTAGGGAGAAAAGGTCCTGGCTCCTTGAATGCCGTTTCTGGAGACACTGCGATCAATGTGGGAGATATGTCAAGATGTGTGTTTGTTTTGAGGACGGCTCTCTGGAGAGTCTTAGCAAAGAGGTCACACAGATAATCAGAGCAATTCTCAGAGACACTGAGAACAAGCTCCGCAATTCCCTCCTGGCACTTTCCCTGTAGGAGATACCGCAAGACGTTTCTGTATATTGGGCACAGCGCTCTGCAGGGTGTTAGCAGAGACTTTCCCGGGACAGTGAAACCCTATGTCAGAGACACTGAGAAGAAGCCCCAATGTTCCCTCCAGGCACTTTCAGTGTGGGTGCTTTCTCCACGTGGTTCCTGGTTTCACTGCAGCTCTGAAGAGAATGTTAGCAAAGAGGTAACCGGGACAGTGAAAACAGTACTCAAAGACAGGGAGAGCAAGCTCTCTCTTGGCACTTTGGATGTGGGACATACAGCGAGATGTTTGCTGCTTTTGCGTTTGGCTGTTGGGAGATTTACAGCACAAAGATATCTAGTTGATTTGAAGCAGTTCCGAGAAAGTCTAAACATAATCCCCACTTCTCCCTCCTGGCACTTTCCATGTGGGAGATATAGCAGGATGTAGATTGGTTTTGAGGACAACTCAATGGACAGTGTAGGGAGAAAAGGTCCTGGCTCCTTGAATGCCGTTTCTGGAGACACTGCGATCAATGTGGGAGATATGTCAAGATGTGTGTTGGTTTTGAGGACGGCTCTCTGGAGAGTCTTAGCAAAGAGGTCACACAGATAATCAGAGCAATTCTCAGAGACACTGAGAACAAGCTCCGCAATTCCCTCCCGGCACTTTCCCTGTAGGAGATACCGCAAGACGTTTCTGTATATTGGGCACAGCGCTCTGCACGGTGTTAGCAGAGACTTTCCCGGGACAGTGAAACCCTATGTCAGAGACACTGAGAAGAAGCCCCAATGTTCCCTCCAGGCACTTTCAGTGTGGGTGCTTTCTCCACGTGGTTCCTGGTTTCACTGCAGCTCTGAAGAGAATGTTAGCAAAGAGGTAACCGGGACAGTGAAAACAGTACTCAAAGACAGGGAGAGCAAGCTCTCTCTTGGCACTTTGGATGTGGGACATACAGCGAGATGTTTGCTGCTTTTGCGTTTGGCTGTTGGGAGATTTACAGCACAAAGATATCTAGTTGATTTGAAGCAGTTCCGAGAAAGTCTAAACATAATCCCCACTTCTCCCTCCTGGCACTTTCCATGTGGGAGATATAGCAGGATGTATATTGGTTTTGAGGACAACTCAATGGACAGTGTAGGGAGAAAAGGTCCTGGCTCCTTGAATGCCGTTTCTGGAGACACTGCGATCAATGTGGGAGATATGTCAAGATGTGTGTTTGTTTTGAGGACGGCTCTCTGGAGAGTCTTAGCAAAGAGGTCACACAGATAATCAAAGCAATTCTCAGAGACACTGAGAACAAGCTCCGCAATTCCCTCCTGGCACTTTCCCTGTAGGAGATACCGCAAGACGTTTCTGTATATTGGGCACAGCGCTCTGCACGGTGTTAGCAGAGACTTTCCCGGGACAGTGAAACCCTATGTCAGAGACACTGAGAAGAAGCCCCAATGTTCCCTCCAGGCACTTTCAGTGTGGGTGCCTTCTCCACGTGGTTCCTGGTTTCACTGCGGCTCTGAAGAGAATGTTAGCAAAGAGGTAACCGGGACAGTGAAAACAGTACTCAAAGACAGGGAGAGCAAGCTCTACATTACTCTCTTGGCACTTTGGATGTGGGACATACAGCGAGATGTTTGCTGCTTTTGCGTTTGGCTGTTGGGAGATTTACAGCACAAAGATATCTAGTTGATTTGAAGCAGTTCTGAGAAAGTCTAAACATAATCCCCACTTCTCCCTCCTGGCATTTTCCATGTGGGAGATATAGCAGGATGTATATTGGTTTTAAGGAACTGTCCCCGAAGAGTGTGGGCAGAAAAATTCCTGGCTCTTTGAATGCCGTTCCTGCAGACACTGCGATCAATGTGGCAGATATGTCAAGATGTGTGTTGGTTTTGAGGACGGCTCTCTGGAGAGTCTTAGCAAAGAGGTCACAGGGATAATCAGAGCAATTCTCAGAGACACTGAGAACAAGCTCCGCAATTCCCTCCTGGCACTTTCCCTGTAGGAGATACCGCAAGACGTTTCTGTATATTGGGCACAGCGCTCTGCACGGTGTTAGCAGAGACTTTCCCGGGACAGTGAAACCCTATGTCAGAGACACTGAGAAGAAGCCCCAATGTTCCCTCCAGGCACTTTCAGTGTGGGTGCTTTCTCCACGTGGTTCCTGGTTTCACTGCAGCTCTGAAGAGAATGTTAGCAAAGAGGTAACCGGGACAGTGAAAACAGTACTCAAAGACAGGGAGAGCAAGCTCTCTCTTGGCACTTTGGATGTGGGACATACAGCGAGATGTTTGCTGCTTTTGCGTTTGGCTGTTGGGAGATTTACAGCACAAAGATATCTAGTTGATTTGAAGCAGTTCCGAGAAAGTCTAAACATAATCCCCACTTCTCCCTCCTGGCACTTTCCATGTGGGAGATATAGCAGGATGTATATTGGTTTTGAGGACAACTCAATGGACAGTGTAGGGAGAAAAGGTCCTGGCTCCTTGAATGCCGTTTCTGGAGACACTGCGATCAATGTGGGAGATATGTCAAGATGTGTGTTTGTTTTGAGGACGGCTCTCTGGAGAGTCTTAGCAAAGAGGTCACACAGATAATCAGAGCAATTCTCAGAGACACTGAGAACAAGCTCCGCAATTCCCTCCTGGCACTTTCCCTGTAGGAGATACCGCAAGACGTTTCTGTATATTGGGCACAGCGCTCTGCAGGGTGTTAGCAGAGACTTTCCCGGGACAGTGAAACCCTATGTCAGAGACACTGAGAAGAAGCCCCAATGTTCCCTCCAGGCACTTTCAGTGTGGGTGCTTTCTCCACGTGGTTCCTGGTTTCACTGCAGCTCTGAAGAGAATGTTAGCAAAGAGGTAACCGGGACAGTGAAAACAGTACTCAAAGACAGGGAGAGCAAGCTCTCTCTTGGCACTTTGGATGTGGGACATACAGCGAGATGTTTGCTGCTTTTGCGTTTGGCTGTTGGGAGATTTACAGCACAAAGATATCTAGTTGATTTGAAGCAGTTCCGAGAAAGTCTAAACATAATCCCCACTTCTCCCTCCTGGCACTTTCCATGTGGGAGATATAGCAGGATGTATATTGGTTTTGAGGACAACTCAATGGACAGTGTAGGGAGAAAAGGTCCTGGCTCCTTGAATGCCGTTTCTGGAGACACTGCGATCAATGTGGGAGATATGTCAAGATGTGTGTTGGTTTTGAGGACGGCTCTCTGGAGAGTCTTAGCAAAGAGGTCACACAGATAATCAGAGCAATTCTCAGAGACACTGAGAACAAGCTCCGCAATTCCCTCCCGGCACTTTCCCTGTAGGAGATACCGCAAGACGTTTCTGTATATTGGGCACAGCGCTCTGCACGGTGTTAGCAGAGACTTTCCCGGGACAGTGAAACCCTATGTCAGAGACACTGAGAAGAAGCCCCAATGTTCCCTCCAGGCACTTTCAGTGTGGGTGCTTTCTCCACGTGGTTCCTGGTTTCACTGCAGCTCTGAAGAGAATGTTAGCAAAGAGGTAACCGGGACAGTGAAAACAGTACTCAAAGACAGGGAGAGCAAGCTCTCTCTTGGCACTTTGGATGTGGGACATACAGCGAGATGTTTGCTGCTTTTGCGTTTGGCTGTTGGGAGATTTACAGCACAAAGATATCTAGTTGATTTGAAGCAGTTCCGAGAAAGTCTAAACATAATCCCCACTTCTCCCTCCTGGCACTTTCCATGTGGGAGATATAGCAGGATGTATATTGGTTTTGAGGACAACTCAATGGACAGTGTAGGGAGAAAAGGTCCTGGCTCCTTGAATGCCGTTTCTGGAGACACTGCGATCAATGTGGGAGATATGTCAAGATGTGTGTTTGTTTTGAGGACGGCTCTCTGGAGAGTCTTAGCAAAGAGGTCACACAGATAATCAAAGCAATTCTCAGAGACACTGAGAACAAGCTCCGCAATTCCCTCCTGGCACTTTCCCTGTAGGAGATACCGCAAGACGTTTCTGTATATTGGGCACAGCGCTCTGCACGGTGTTAGCAGAGACTTTCCCGGGACAGTGAAACCCTATGTCAGAGACACTGAGAAGAAGCCCCAATGTTCCCTCCAGGCACTTTCAGTGTGGGTGCTTTCTCCACGTGGTTCCTGGTTTCACTGCAGCTCTGAAGAGAATGTTAGCAAAGAGGTAACCGGGACAGTGAAAACAGTACTCAAAGACAGGGAGAGCAAGCTCTCTCTTGGCACTTTGGATGTGGGACATACAGCGAGATGTTTGCTGCTTTTGCGTTTGGCTGTTGGGAGCTTTACGGCACAAAGATATCTAGTTGATTTGAAGCAGTTCCGAGAAAGTCTAAACATAATCCCCACTTCTCCCTCCTGGCACTTTCCATGTGGGAGATATAGCAGGATGTATATTGGTTTTGAGGACAACTCAATGGACAGTGTAGGGAGAAAAGGTCCTGGCTCCTTGAATGCCGTTTCTGGAGACACTGCGATCAATGTGGGAGATATGTCAAGATGTGTGTTTGTTTTGAGGACGGCTCTCTGGAGAGTCTTAGCAAAGAGGTCACAGGGATAATCAGAGCAATTCTCAGAGACACTGAGAACAAGCTCCACAATTCCCTCCTGGCACTTTCCCTGTAGGAGATACCGCAAGACGTTTCTGTATATTGGGCACAGCGCTCTGCACGGTGTTAGCAGAGACTTTCCCGGGACAGTGAAACCCTATGTCAGAGACACTGAGAAGAAGCCCCAATGTTCCCTCCAGGCACTTTCAGTGTGGGTGCCTTCTCCACGTGGTTCCTGGTTTCACTGCAGCTCTGAAGAGAATGTTAGCAAAGAGGTAACCGGGACAGTGAAAACAGTACTCAAAGACAGGGAGAGCAAGCTCTCTCTTGGCACTTTGGATGTGGGACATACAGCGAGATGTTTGCTGCTTTTGCGTTTGGCTGTTGGGAGATTTACGGCACAAAGATATCTAGTTGATTTGAAGCAGTTCCAAGAAAGTCTAAACATAATCCCCACTTCTCCCTCCTGGCACTTTCCATGTGGGAGATATAGCAGGATGTATATTGGTTTTGAGGACAACTCAATGGACAGTGTAGGGAGAAAAGGTCCTGGCTCCTTGAATGCCGTTTCTGGAGACACTGCGATCAATGTGGGAGATATGTCAAGATGTGTGTTTGTTTTGAGGATGGCTCTCTGGAGAGTCTTAGCAAAGAGGTCACACAGATAATCAGAGCAATTCTCAGAGACACTGAGAACAAGCTCCGCAATTCCCTCCTGGCACTTTCCCTGTAGGAGATACCGCAAGACGTTTCTGTATATTGGGCACAGCGCTCTGCACGGTGTTAGCAGAGACTTTCCCGGGACAGTGAAACCCTATGTCAGAGACACTGAGAAGAAGCCCCAATGTTCCCTCCAGGCACTTTCAGTGTGGGTGCTTTCTCCACGTGGTTCCTGGTTTCACTGCAGCTCTGAAGAGAATGTTAGCAAAGAGGTAACCGGGACAGTGAAAACAGTACTCAAAGACAGGGAGAGCAAGCTCTCTCTTGGCACTTTGGATGTGGGACATACAGCGAGATGTTTGCTGCTTTTGCGTTTGGCTGTTGGGAGATTTACAGCACAAAGATATCTAGTTAATTTGAAGCAGTTCCGAGAAAGTCTAAACATAATCCCCACTTCTCCCTCCTGGCACTTTCCATGTGGGAGATATAGCAGGATGTATATTGGTTTTGAGGACAACTCAATGGACAGTGTAGGGAGAAAAGGTCCTGGCTCCTTGAATGCCGTTTCTGGAGACACTGCGATCAATGTGGGAGATATGTCAAGATGTGTGTTGGTTTTGAGGACGGCTCTCTGGAGAGTCTTAGCAAAGAGGTCACACAGATAATCAGAGCAATTCTCAGAGACACTGAGAACAAGCTCCACAATTCCCTCCTGGCACTTTCCCTGTAGGAGATACCGCAAGACGTTTCTGTATATTGGGCACAGCGCTCTGCACAGTGTTAGCAGAGACTTTCCCGGGACAGTGAAACCCTATGTCAGAGACACTGAGAAGAAGCCCCAATGTTCCCTCCAGGCACTTTCAGTGTGGGTGCTTTCTCCACGTGGTTCCTGGTTTCACTGCAGCTCTGAAGAGAATGTTAGCAAAGAGGTAACCGGGACAGTGAAAACAGTACTCAAAGACAGGGAGAGCAAGCTCTCTCTTGGCACTTTGGATGTGGGACATACAGCGAGATGTTTGCTGCTTTTGCGTTTGGCTGTTGGGAGATTTACAGCACAAAGATATCTAGTTGATTTGAAGCAGTTCCGAGAAAGTCTAAACATAATCCCCACTTCTCCCTCCTGGCACTTTCCATGTGGGAGATATAGCAGGATGTATATTGGTTTTGAGGACAACTCAATGGACAGTGTAGGGAGAAAAGGTCCTGGCTCCTTGAATGCCGTTTCTGGAGACACTGCGATCAATGTGGGAGATATGTCAAGATGTGTGTTTGTTTTGAGGACGGCTCTCTGGAGAGTCTTAGCAAAGAGGTCACACAGATAATCAGAGCAATTCTCAGAGACACTGAGAACAAGCTCCACAATTCCCTCCTGGCACTTTCCCTGTAGGAGATACCGCAAGACGTTTCTGTATATTGGGCACAGCGCTCTGCACGGTGTTAGCAGAGACTTTCCCGGGACAGTGAAACCCTATGTCAGAGACACTGAGAAGAAGCCCCAATGTTCCCTCCAGGCACTTTCAGTGTGGGTGCCTTCTCCACGTGGTTCCTGGTTTCACTGCAGCTCTGAAGAGAATGTTAGCAAAGAGGTAACCGGGACAGTGAAAACAGTACTCAAAGACAGGGAGAGCAAGCTCTCTCTTGGCACTTTGGATGTGGGACATACAGCGAGATGTTTGCTGCTTTTGCGTTTGGCTGTTGGGAGATTTACGGCACAAAGATATCTAGTTGATTTGAAGCAGTTCCGAGAAAGTCTAAACATAATCCCCACTTCTCCCTCCTGGCACTTTCCATGTGGGAGATATAGCAGGATGTATATTGGTTTTGAGGACAACTCAATGGACAGTGTAGGGAGAAAAGGTCCTGGCTCCTTGAATGCCGTTTCTGGAGACACTGCGATCAATGTGGGAGATATGTCAAGATGTGTGTTTGTTTTGAGGACGGCTCTCTGGAGAGTCTTAGCAAAGAGGTCACACAGATAATCAGAGCAATTCTCAGAGACACTGAGAACAAGCTCCGCAATTCCCTCCTGGCACTTTCCCTGTAGGAGATACCGCAAGACGTTTCTGTATATTGGGCACAGCGCTCTGCACGGTGTTAGCAGAGACTTTCCCGGGACAGTGAAACCCTATGTCAGAGACACTGAGAAGAAGCCCCAATGTTCCCTCCAGGCACTTTCAGTGTGGGTGCTTTCTCCACGTGGTTCCTGGTTTCACTGCAGCTCTGAAGAGAATGTTAGCAAAGAGGTAACCGGGACAGTGAAAACAGTACTCAAAGACAGGGAGAGCAAGCTCTCTCTTGGCACTTTGGATGTGGGACATACAGCGAGATGTTTGCTGCTTTTGCGTTTGGCTGTTGGGAGATTTACAGCACAAAGATATCTAGTTGATTTGAAGCAGTTCCGAGAAAGTCTAAACATAATCCCCACTTCTCCCTCCTGGCACTTTCCATGTGGGAGATATAGCAGGATGTAGATTGGTTTTGAGGACAACTCAATGGACAGTGTAGGGAGAAAAGGTCCTGGCTCCTTGAATGCCGTTTCTGGAGACACTGCGATCAATGTGGGAGATATGTCAAGATGTGTGTTGGTTTTGAGGACGGCTCTCTGGAGAGTCTTAGCAAAGAGGTCACAGGGATAATCAGAGCAATTCTCAGAGACACTGAGAACAAGCTCCGCAATTCCCTCCTGGCACTTTCCCTGTAGGAGATACCGCAAGACGTTTCTGTATATTGGGCACAGCGCTCTGCACGGTGTTAGCAGAGACTTTCCCGGGACAGTGAAACCCTATGTCAGAGACACTGAGAAGAAGCCCCAATGTTCCCTCCAGGCACTTTCAGTGTGGGTGCTTTCTCCACGTGGTTCCTGGTTTCACTGCAGCTCTGAAGAGAATGTTAGCAAAGAGGTAACCGGGACAGTGAAAACAGTACTCAAAGACAGGGAGAGCAAGCTCTCTCTTGGCACTTTGGATGTGGGACATACAGCGAGATGTTTGCTGCTTTTGCGTTTGGCTGTTGGGAGATTTACAGCACAAAGATATCTAGTTGATTTGAAGCAGTTCCGAGAAAGTCTAAACATAATCCCCACTTCTCCCTCCTGGCACTTTCCATGTGGGAGATATAGCAGGATGTAGATTGGTTTTGAGGACAACTCAATGGACAGTGTAGGGAGAAAAGGTCCTGGCTCCTTGAATGCCGTTTCTGGAGACACTGCGATCAATGTGGGAGATATGTCAAGATGTGTGTTGGTTTTGAGGACGGCTCTCTGGAGAGTCTTAGCAAAGAGCTCACACAGATAATCAGAGCAATTCTCAGAGACACTGAGAACAAGCTCCGCAATTCCCTCCTGGCACTTTCCCTGTAGGAGATACCGCAAGACGTTTCTGTATATTGGGCACAGCGCTCTGCACAGTGTTAGCAGAGACTTTCCCGGGACAGTGAAACCCTATGTCAGAGACACTGAGAAGAAGCCCCAATGTTCCCTCCAGGCACTTTCAGTGTGGGTGCTTTCTCCACGTGGTTCCTGGTTTCACTGCAGCTCTGAAGAGAATGTTAGCAAAGAGGTAACCGGGACAGTGAAAACAGTACTCAAAGACAGGGAGAGCAAGCTCTCTCTTGGCACTTTGGATGTGGGACATACAGCGAGATGTTTGCTGCTTTTGCGTTTGGCTGTTGGGAGATTTACAGCACAAAGATATCTAGTTGATTTGAAGCAGTTCCGAGAAAGTCTAAACATAATCCCCACTTCTCCCTCCTGGCACTTTCCATGTGGGAGATATAGCAGGATGTATATTGGTTTTGAGGACAACTCAATGGACAGTGTAGGGAGAAAAGGTCCTGGCTCCTTGAATGCCGTTTCTGGAGACACTGCGATCAATGTGGGAGATATGTCAAGATGTGTGTTTGTTTTGAGGACGGCTCTCTGGAGAGTCTTAGCAAAGAGCTCACACAGATAATCAGAGCAATTCTCAGAGACACTGAGAACAAGCTCCGCAATTCCCTCCTGGCACTTTCCCTGTAGGAGATACCGCAAGACGTTTCTGTATATTGGGCACAGCGCTCTGCACGGTGTTAGCAGAGACTTTCCCGGGACAGTGAAACCCTATGTCAGAGACACTGAGAAGAAGCCCCAATGTTCCCTCCAGGCACTTTCAGTGTGGGTGCTTTCTCCACGTGGTTCCTGGTTTCACTGCAGCTCTGAAGAGAATGTTAGCAAAGAGGTAACCGGGACAGTGAAAACAGTACTCAAAGACAGGGAGAGCAAGCTCTCTCTTGGCACTTTGGATGTGGGACATACAGCGAGATGTTTGCTGCTTTTGCGTTTGGCTGTTGGGAGATTTACAGCACAAAGATATCTAGTTGATTTGAAGCAGTTCCGAGAAAGTCTAAACATAATCCCCACTTCTCCCTCCTGGCACTTTCCATGTGGGAGATATAGCAGGATGTATATTGGTTTTGAGGACAACTCAATGGACAGTGTAGGGAGAAAAGGTCCTGGCTCCTTGAATGCCGTTTCTGGAGACACTGCGATCAATGTGGGAGATATGTCAAGATGTGTGTTTGTTTTGAGGACGGCTCTCTGGAGAGTCTTAGCAAAGAGGTCACAGGGATAATCAGAGCAATTCTCAGAGACACTGAGAACAAGCTCCGCAATTCCCTCCTGGCACTTTCCCTGTAGGAGATACCGCAAGACGTTTCTGTATATTGGGCACAGCGCTCTGCACGGTGTTAGCAGAGACTTTCCCGGGACAGTGAAACCCTATGTCAGAGACACTGAGAAGAAGCCCCAATGTTCCCTCCAGGCACTTTCAGTGTGGGTGCTTTCTCCACGTGGTTCCTGGTTTCACTGCAGCTCTGAAGAGAATGTTAGCAAAGAGGTAACCGGGACAGTGAAAACAGTACTCAAAGACAGGGAGAGCAAGCTCTCTCTTGGCACTTTGGATGTGGGACATACAGCGAGATGTTTGCTGCTTTTGCGTTTGGCTGTTGGGAGATTTACAGCACAAAGATATCTAGTTGATTTGAAGCAGTTCCGAGAAAGTCTAAACATAATCCCCACTTCTCCCTCCTGGCACTTTCCATGTGGGAGATATAGCAGGATGTATATTGGTTTTGAGGACAACTCAATGGACAGTGTAGGGAGAAAAGGTCCTGGCTCCTTGAATGCCGTTTCTGGAGACACTGCGATCAATGTGGGAGATATGTCAAGATGTGTGTTGGTTTTGAGGACGGCTCTCTGGAGAGTCTTAGCAAAGAGGTCACAGGGATAATCAGAGCAATTCTCAGAGACACTGAGAACAAGCTCCGCAATTCCCTCCTGGCACTTTCCCTGTAGGAGATACCGCAAGACGTTTCTGTATATTGGGCACAGCGCTCTGCACGGTGTTAGCAGAGACTTTCCCGGGACAGTGAAACCCTATGTCAGAGACACTGAGAAGAAGCCCCAATGTTCCCTCCAGGCACTTTCAGTGTGGGTGCTTTCTCCACGTGGTTCCTGGTTTCACTGCAGCTCTGAAGAGAATGTTAGCAAAGAGGTAACCGGGACAGTGAAAACAGTACTCAAAGACAGGGAGAGCAAGCTCTCTCTTGGCACTTTGGATGTGGGACATACAGCGAGATGTTTGCTGCTTTTGCGTTTGGCTGTTGGGAGATTTACAGCACAAAGATATCTAGTTGATTTGAAGCAGTTCCGAGAAAGTCTAAACATAATCCCCACTTCTCCCTCCTGGCACTTTCCATGTGGGAGATATAGCAGGATGTAGATTGGTTTTGAGGACAACTCAATGGACAGTGTAGGGAGAAAAGGTCCTGGCTCCTTGAATGCCGTTTCTGGAGACACTGCGATCAATGTGGGAGATATGTCAAGATGTGTGTTGGTTTTGAGGACGGCTCTCTGGAGAGTCTTAGCAAAGAGCTCACACAGATAATCAGAGCAATTCTCAGAGACACTGAGAACAAGCTCCGCAATTCCCTCCTGGCACTTTCCCTGTAGGAGATACCGCAAGACGTTTCTGTATATTGGGCACAGCGCTCTGCACAGTGTTAGCAGAGACTTTCCCGGGACAGTGAAACCCTATGTCAGAGACACTGAGAAGAAGCCCCAATGTTCCCTCCAGGCACTTTCAGTGTGGGTGCTTTCTCCACGTGGTTCCTGGTTTCACTGCAGCTCTGAAGAGAATGTTAGCAAAGAGGTAACCGGGACAGTGAAAACAGTACTCAAAGACAGGGAGAGCAAGCTCTCTCTTGGCACTTTGGATGTGGGACATACAGCGAGATGTTTGCTGCTTTTGCGTTTGGCTGTTGGGAGATTTACAGCACAAAGATATCTAGTTGATTTGAAGCAGTTCCGAGAAAGTCTAAACATAATCCCCACTTCTCCCTCCTGGCACTTTCCATGTGGGAGATATAGCAGGATGTATATTGGTTTTGAGGACAACTCAATGGACAGTGTAGGGAGAAAAGGTCCTGGCTCCTTGAATGCCGTTTCTGGAGACACTGCGATCAATGTGGGAGATATGTCAAGATGTGTGTTTGTTTTGAGGACGGCTCTCTGGAGAGTCTTAGCAAAGAGCTCACACAGATAATCAGAGCAATTCTCAGAGACACTGAGAACAAGCTCCGCAATTCCCTCCTGGCACTTTCCCTGTAGGAGATACCGCAAGACGTTTCTGTATATTGGGCACAGCGCTCTGCACGGTGTTAGCAGAGACTTTCCCGGGACAGTGAAACCCTATGTCAGAGACACTGAGAAGAAGCCCCAATGTTCCCTCCAGGCACTTTCAGTGTGGGTGCTTTCTCCACGTGGTTCCTGGTTTCACTGCAGCTCTGAAGAGAATGTTAGCAAAGAGGTAACCGGGACAGTGAAAACAGTACTCAAAGACAGGGAGAGCAAGCTCTCTCTTGGCACTTTGGATGTGGGACATACAGCGAGATGTTTGCTGCTTTTGCGTTTGGCTGTTGGGAGATTTACAGCACAAAGATATCTAGTTGATTTGAAGCAGTTCCGAGAAAGTCTAAACATAATCCCCACTTCTCCCTCCTGGCACTTTCCATGTGGGAGATATAGCAGGATGTATATTGGTTTTGAGGACAACTCAATGGACAGTGTAGGGAGAAAAGGTCCTGGCTCCTTGAATGCCGTTTCTGGAGACACTGCGATCAATGTGGGAGATATGTCAAGATGTGTGTTTGTTTTGAGGACGGCTCTCTGGAGAGTCTTAGCAAAGAGGTCACAGGGATAATCAGAGCAATTCTCAGAGACACTGAGAACAAGCTCCGCAATTCCCTCCTGGCACTTTCCCTGTAGGAGATACCGCAAGACGTTTCTGTATATTGGGCACAGCGCTCTGCACGGTGTTAGCAGAGACTTTCCCGGGACAGTGAAACCCTATGTCAGAGACACTGAGAAGAAGCCCCAATGTTCCCTCCAGGCACTTTCAGTGTGGGTGCTTTCTCCACGTGGTTCCTGGTTTCACTGCAGCTCTGAAGAGAATGTTAGCAAAGAGGTAACCGGGACAGTGAAAACAGTACTCAAAGACAGGGAGAGCAAGCTCTCTCTTGGCACTTTGGATGTGGGACATACAGCGAGATGTTTGCTGCTTTTGCGTTTGGCTGTTGGGAGATTTACAGCACAAAGATATCTAGTTGATTTGAAGCAGTTCCGAGAAAGTCTAAACATAATCCCCACTTCTCCCTCCTGGCACTTTCCATGTGGGAGATATAGCAGGATGTATATTGGTTTTGAGGACAACTCAATGGACAGTGTAGGGAGAAAAGGTCCTGGCTCCTTGAATGCCGTTTCTGGAGACACTGCGATCAATGTGGGAGATATGTCAAGATGTGTGTTGGTTTTGAGGACGGCTCTCTGGAGAGTCTTAGCAAAGAGCTCACACAGATAATCAGAGCAATTCTCAGAGACACTGAGAACAAGCTCCGCAATTCCCTCCTGGCACTTTCCCTGTAGGAGATACCGCAAGACGTTTCTGTATATTGGGCACAGCGCTCTGCACGGTGTTAGCAGAGACTTTCCCGGGACAGTGAAACCCTATGTCAGAGACACTGAGAAGAAGCCCCAATGTTCCCTCCAGGCACTTTCAGTGTGGGTGCTTTCTCCACGTGGTTCCTGGTTTCACTGCAGCTCTGAAGAGAATGTTAGCAAAGAGGTAACCGGGACAGTGAAAACAGTACTCAAAGACAGGGAGAGCAAGCTCTCTCTTGGCACTTTGGATGTGGGACATACAGCGAGATGTTTGCTGCTTTTGCGTTTGGCTGTTGGGAGATTTACAGCACAAAGGTATCTAGTTGATTTGAAGCAGTTCCGAGAAAGTCTAAACATAATCCCCACTTCTCCCTCCTGGCACTTTCCATGTGGGAGATATAGCAGGATGTATATTGGTTTTGAGGACAACTCAATGGACAGTGTAGGGAGAAAAGGTCCTGGCTCCTTGAATGCCGTTTCTGGAGACACTGCGATCAATGTGGGAGATATGTCAAGATGTGTGTTGGTTTTGAGGACGGCTCTCTGGAGAGTCTTAGCAAAGAGGTCACAGGGATAATCAGAGCAATTCTCAGAGACACTGAGAACAAGCTCCGCAATTCCCTCCTGGCACTTTCCCTGTAGGAGATACCGCAAGACGTTTCTGTATATTGGGCACAGCGCTCTGCACGGTGTTAGCAGAGACTTTCCCGGGACAGTGAAACCCTATGTCAGAGACACTGAGAAGAAGCCCCAATGTTCCCTCCAGGCACTTTCAGTGTGGGTGCTTTCTCCACGTGGTTCCTGGTTTCACTGCAGCTCTGAAGAGAATGTTAGCAAAGAGGTAACCGGGACAGTGAAAACAGTACTCAAAGACAGGGAGAGCAAGCTCTCTCTTGGCACTTTGGATGTGGGACATACAGCGAGATGTTTGCTGCTTTTGCGTTTGGCTGTTGGGAGATTTACAGCACAAAGATATCTAGTTGATTTGAAGCAGTTCCGAGAAAGTCTAAACATAATCCCCACTTCTCCCTCCTGGCACTTTCCATGTGGGAGATATAGCAGGATGTAGATTGGTTTTGAGGACAACTCAATGGACAGTGTAGGGAGAAAAGGTCCTGGCTCCTTGAATGCCGTTTCTGGAGACACTGCGATCAATGTGGGAGATATGTCAAGATGTGTGTTGGTTTTGAGGACGGCTCTCTGGAGAGTCTTAGCAAAGAGGTCACACAGATAATCAGAGCAATTCTCAGAGACACTGAGAACAAGCTCCGCAATTCCCTCCTGGCACTTTCCCTGTAGGAGATACCGCAAGACGTTTCTGTATATTGGGCACAGCGCTCTGCACGGTGTTAGCAGAGACTTTCCCGGGACAGTGAAACCCTATGTCAGAGACACTGAGAAGAAGCCCCAATGTTCCCTCCAGGCACTTTCAGTGTGGGTGCTTTCTCCACGTGGTTCCTGGTTTCACTGCAGCTCTGAAGAGAATGTTAGCAAAGAGGTAACCGGGACAGTGAAAACAGTACTCAAAGACAGGGAGAGCAAGCTCTCTCTTGGCACTTTGGATGTGGGACATACAGCGAGATGTTTGCTGCTTTTGCGTTTGGCTGTTGGGAGATTTACAGCACAAAGGTATCTAGTTGATTTGAAGCAGTTCCGAGAAAGTCTAAACATAATCCCCACTTCTCCCTCCTGGCACTTTCCATGTGGGAGATATAGCAGGATGTATATTGGTTTTGAGGACAACTCAATGGACAGTGTAGGGAGAAAAGGTCCTGGCTCCTTGAATGCCGTTTCTGGAGACACTGCGATCAATGTGGGAGATATGTCAAGATGTGTGTTGGTTTTGAGGACGGCTCTCTGGAGAGTCTTAGCAAAGAGGTCACAGGGATAATCAGAGCAATTCTCAGAGACACTGAGAACAAGCTCCGCAATTCCCTCCTGGCACTTTCCCTGTAGGAGATACCGCAAGACGTTTCTGTATATTGGGCACAGCGCTCTGCAGGGTGTTAGCAGAGACTTTCCCGGGACAGTGAAACCCTATGTCAGAGACACTGAGAAGAAGCCCCAATGTTCCCTCCAGGCACTTTCAGTGTGGGTGCTTTCTCCACGTGGTTCCTGGTTTCACTGCAGCTCTGAAGAGAATGTTAGCAAAGAGGTAACCGGGACAGTGAAAACAGTACTCAAAGACAGGGAGAGCAAGCTCTCTCTTGGCACTTTGGATGTGGGACATACAGCGAGATGTTTGCTGCTTTTGCGTTTGGCTGTTGGGAGATTTACAGCACAAAGATATCTAGTTGATTTGAAGCAGTTCCGAGAAAGTCTAAACATAATCCCCACTTCTCCCTCCTGGCACTTTCCATGTGGGAGATATAGCAGGATGTAGATTGGTTTTGAGGACAACTCAATGGACAGTGTAGGGAGAAAAGGTCCTGGCTCCTTGAATGCCGTTTCTGGAGACACTGCGATCAATGTGGGAGATATGTCAAGATGTGTGTTGGTTTTGAGGACGGCTCTCTGGAGAGTCTTAGCAAAGAGGTCACACAGATAATCAGAGCAATTCTCAGAGACACTGAGAACAAGCTCCGCAATTCCCTCCTGGCACTTTCCCTGTAGGAGATACCGCAAGACGTTTCTGTATATTGGGCACAGCGCTCTGCACGGTGTTAGCAGAGACTTTCCCGGGACAGTGAAACCCTACGTCAGAGACACTGAGAAGAAGCCCCAATGTTCCCTCCAGGCACTTTCAGTGTGGGTGCTTTCTCCACGTGGTTCCTGGTTTCACTGCAGCTCTGAAGAGAATGTTAGCAAAGAGGTAACCGGGACAGTGAAAACAGTACTCAAAGACAGGGAGAGCAAGCTCTCTCTTGGCACTTTGGATGTGGGACATACAGCGAGATGTTTGCTGCTTTTGCGTTTGGCTGTTGGGAGATTTACAGCACAAAGGTATCTAGTTGATTTGAAGCAGTTCCGAGAAAGTCTAAACATAATCCCCACTTCTCCCTCCTGGCACTTTCCATGTGGGAGATATAGCAGGATGTATATTGGTTTTGAGGACAACTCAATGGACAGTGTAGGGAGAAAAGGTCCTGGCTCCTTGAATGCCGTTTCTGGAGACACTGCGATCAATGTGGGAGATATGTCAAGATGTGTGTTGGTTTTGAGGACGGCTCTCTGGAGAGTCTTAGCAAAGAGCTCACACAGATAATCAGAGCAATTCTCAGAGACACTGAGAACAAGCTCCGCAATTCCCTCCTGGCACTTTCCCTGTAGGAGATACCGCAAGACGTTTCTGTATATTGGGCACAGCGCTCTGCACGGTGTTAGCAGAGACTTTCCCGGGACAGTGAAACCCTATGTCAGAGACACTGAGAAGAAGCCCCAATGTTCCCTCCAGGCACTTTCAGTGTGGGTGCTTTCTCCACGTGGTTCCTGGTTTCACTGCAGCTCTGAAGAGAATGTTAGCAAAGAGGTAACCGGGACAGTGAAAACAGTACTCAAAGACAGGGAGAGCAAGCTCTCTCTTGGCACTTTGGATGTGGGACATACAGCGAGATGTTTGCTGCTTTTGCGTTTGGCTGTTGGGAGATTTACAGCACAAAGATATCTAGTTGATTTGAAGCAGTTCCGAGAAAGTCTAAACATAATCCCCACTTCTCCCTCCTGGCACTTTCCATGTGGGAGATATAGCAGGATGTAGATTGGTTTTGAGGACAACTCAATGGACAGTGTAGGGAGAAAAGGTCCTGGCTCCTTGAATGCCGTTTCTGGAGACACTGCGATCAATGTGGGAGATATGTCAAGATGTGTGTTGGTTTTGAGGACGGCTCTCTGGAGAGTCTTAGCAAAGAGGTCACAGGGATAATCAGAGCAATTCTCAGAGACACTGAGAACAAGCTCCGCAATTCCCTCCTGGCACTTTCCCTGTAGGAGATACCGCAAGACGTTTCTGTATATTGGGCACAGCGCTCTGCACGGTGTTAGCAGAGACTTTCCCGGGACAGTGAAACCCTATGGCAGAGACACTGAGAAGAAGCCCCAATGTTCCCTCCAGGCACTTTCAGTGTGGGTGCTTTCTCCACGTGGTTCCTGGTTTCACTGCAGCTCTGAAGAGAATGTTAGCAAAGAGGTAACCGGGACAGTGAAAACAGTACTCAAAGACAGGGAGAGCAAGCTCTCTCTTGGCACTTTGGATGTGGGACATACAGTGAGATGATTGCTGCTTTTGCGTTTGGCTGTTGGGAGATTTACAGCACAAAGATATCTAGTTGATTTGAAGCAGTTCCGAGAAAGTCTAAACATAATCCCCACTTCTCCCTCCTGGCACTTTCCATGTGGGAGATATAGCAGGATGTATATTGGTTTTGAGGACAACTCAATGGACAGTGTAGGGAGAAAAGGTCCTGGCTCCTTGAATGCCGTTTCTGGAGACACTGCGATCAATGTGGGAGATATGTCAAGATGTGTGTTTGTTTTGAGGACGGCTCTCTGGAGAGTCTTAGCAAAGAGGTCACACAGATAATCAGAGCAATTCTCAGAGACACTGAGAACAAGCTCCACAATTCCCTCCTGGCACTTTCCCTGTAGGAGATACCGCAAGACGTTTCTGTATATTGGGCACAGCGCTCTGCACGGTGTTAGCAGAGACTTTCCCGGGACAGTGAAACCCTATGTCAGAGACACTGAGAAGAAGCCCCAATGTTCCCTCCAGGCACTTTCAGTGTGGGTGCTTTCTCCACGTGGTTCCTGGTTTCACTGCGGCTCTGAAGAGAATGTTAGCAAAGAGGTAACCGGGACAGTGAAAACAGTACTCAAAGACAGGGAGAGCAAGCTCTCTCTTGGCACTTTGGATGTGGGACATACAGCGAGATGTTTGCTGCTTTTGCGTTTGGCTGTTGGGAGATTTACAGCACAAAGGTATCTAGTTGATTTGAAGCAGTTCCGAGAAAGTCTAAACATAATCCCCACTTCTCCCTCCTGGCACTTTCCATGTGGGAGATATAGCAGGATGTATATTGGTTTTGAGGACAACTCAATGGACAGTGTAGGGAGAAAAGGTCCTGGCTCCTTGAATGCCGTTTCTGCAGACACTGCGATCAATGTGGGAGATATGTCAAGATGTGTGTTTGTTTTGAGGACGGCTCTCTGGAGAGTCTTAGCAAAGAGGTCACAGGGATAATCAGAGCAATTCTCAGAGACACTGAGAACAAGCTCTGCAATTCCCTCCTGGCACTTTCCCTGTAGGAGATACCGCAAGACGTTTCTGTATATTGGGCACAGCGCTCTGCACGGTGTTAGCAGAGACTTTCCCGGGACAGTGAAACCCTATGTCAGAGACACTGAGAAGAAGCCCCAATGTTCCCTCCAGGCACTTTCAGTGTGGGTGCTTTCTCCACGTGGTTCCTGGTTTCACTGCAGCTCTGAAGAGAATGTTAGCAAAGAGGTAACCGGGACAGTGAAAACAGTACTCAAAGACAGGGAGAGCAAGCTCTCTCTTGGCACTTTGGATGTGGGACATACAGCGAGATGTTTGCTGCTTTTGCGTTTGGCTGTTGGGAGATTTACAGCACAAAGATATCTAGTTGATTTGAAGCAGTTCCGAGAAAGTCTAAACATAATCCCCACTTCTCCCTCCTGGCACTTTCCATGTGGGAGATATAGCAGGATGTATATTGGTTTTGAGGACAACTCAATGGACAGTGTAGGGAGAAAAGGTCCTGGCTCCTTGAATGCCGTTTCTGGAGACACTGCGATCAATGTGGGAGATATGTCAAGATGTGTGTTTGTTTTGAGGACGGCTCTCTGGAGAGTCTTAGCAAAGAGGTCACACAGATAATCAGAGCAATTCTCAGAGACACTGAGAACAAGCTCCGCGATTCCCTCCTGGCACTTTCCCTGTAGGAGATACCGCAAGACGTTTCTGTATATTGGGCACAGCACTCTGCAGGGTGTTAGCAGAGACTTTCCCGGGACAGTGAAACCCTATGTCAGAGACACTGAGAAGAAGCCCCAATGTTCCCTCCAGGCACTTTCAGTGTGGGTGCTTTCTCCACGTGGTTCCTGGTTTCACTGCAGCTCTGAAGAGAATGTTAGCAAAGAGGTAACCGGGACAGTGAAAACAGTACTCAAAGACAGGGAGAGCAAGCTCTCTCTTGGCACTTTGGATGTGGGACATACAGCGAGATGTTTGCTGCTTTTGCGTTTGGCTGTTGGGAGATTTACAGCACAAAGATATCTAGTTGATTTGAAGCAGTTCCGAGAAAGTCTAAACATAATCCCCACTTCTCCCTCCTGGCACTTTCCATGTGGGAGATATAGCAGGATGTATATTGGTTTTGAGGACAACTCAATGGACAGTGTAGGGAGAAAAGGTCCTGGCTCCTTGAATGCCGTTTCTGGAGACACTGCGATCAATGTGGGAGATATGTCAAGATGTGTGTTTGTTTTGAGGACGGCTCTCTGGAGAGTCTTAGCAAAGAGCTCACACAGATAATCAGAGCAATTCTCAGAGACACTGAGAACAAGCTCCGCAATTCCCTCCTGGCACTTTCCCTGTAGGAGATACCGCAAGACGTTTCTGTATATTGGGCACAGCGCTCTGCACGGTGTTAGCAGAGACTTTCCCGGCAGAGTGAAACCCTATGTCAGAGACACTGAGAAGAAGCCCCAATGTTCCCTCCAGGCACTTTCAGTGTGGGTGCTTTCTCCACGTGGTTCCTGGTTTCACTGCGGCTCTGAAGAGAATGTTAGCAAAGAGGTAACCGGGACAGTGAAAACAGTACTCAAAGACAGGGAGAGCAAGCTCTCTCTTGGCACTTTGGATGTGGGACATACAGCGAGATGTTTGCTGCTTTTGCGTTTGGCTGTTGGGAGATTTACAGCACAAAGATATCTAGTTGATTTGAAGCAGTTCCGAGAAAGTCTAAACATAATCCCCACTTCTCCCTCCTGGCACTTTCCATGTGGGAGATATAGCAGGATGTATATTGGTTTTGAGGACAACTCAATGGACAGTGTAGGGAGAAAAGGTCCTGGCTCCTTGAATGCCGTTTCTGGAGACACTGCGATCAATGTGGGAGATATGTCAAGATGTGTGTTGGTTTTGAGGACGGCTCTCTGGAGAGTCTTAGCAAAGAGGTCACACAGATAATCAGAGCAATTCTCAGAGACACTGAGAACAAGCTCCAGAATTCCCTCCTGGCACTTTCCCTGTAGGAGATACCGCAAGACGTTTCTGTATATTGGGCACAGCGCTCTGCACGGTGTTAGCAGAGACTTTCCCGGGACAGTGAAACCCTATGTCAGAGACACTGAGAAGAAGCCCCAATGTTCCCTCCAGGCACTTTCAGTGTGGGTGCCTTCTCCACGTGGTTCCTGGTTTCACTGCGGCTCTGAAGAGAATGTTAGCAAAGAGGTAACCGGGACAGTGAAAACAGTACTCAAAGACAGGGAGAGCAAGCTCTCTCTTGGCACTTTGGATGTGGGACATACAGCGAGATGTTTGCTGCTTTTGCGTTTGGCTGTTGGGAGATTTACAGCACAAAGATATCTAGTTGATTTGAAGCAGTTCCGAGAAAGTCTAAACATAATCCCCACTTCTCCCTCCTGGCACTTTCCATGTGGGAGATATAGCAGGATGTATATTGGTTTTGAGGACAACTCAATGGACAGTGTAGGGAGAAAAGGTCCTGGCTCCTTGAATGCCGTTTCTGGAGACACTGCGATCAATGTGGGAGATATGTCAAGATGTGTGTTTGTTTTGAGGACGGCTCTCTGGAGAGTCTTAGCAAAGAGGTCACACAGATAATCAGAGCAATTCTCAGAGACACTGAGAACAAGCTCCGCAATTCCCTCCTGGCACTTTCCCTGTAGGAGATACCGCAAGACGTTTCTGTATATTGGGCACAGCGCTCTGCAGGGTGTTAGCAGAGACTTTCCCGGGACAGTGAAACCCTATGTCAGAGACACTGAGAAGAAGCCCCAATGTTCCCTCCAGGCACTTTCAGTGTGGGTGCTTTCTCCACGTGGTTCCTGGTTTCACTGCAGCTCTGAAGAGAATGTTAGCAAAGAGGTAACCGGGACAGTGAAAACAGTACTCAAAGACAGGGAGAGCAAGCTCTCTCTTGGCACTTTGGATGTGGGACATACAGCGAGATGTTTGCTGCTTTTGCGTTTGGCTGTTGGGAGATTTACAGCACAAAGATATCTAGTTGATTTGAAGCAGTTCCGAGAAAGTCTAAACATAATCCCCACTTCTCCCTCCTGGCACTTTCCATGTGGGAGATATAGCAGGATGTATATTGGTTTTGAGGACAACTCAATGGACAGTGTAGGGAGAAAAGGTCCTGGCTCCTTGAATGCCGTTTCTGGAGACACTGCGATCAATGTGGCAGATATGTCAAGATGTGTGTTTGTTTTGAGGACGGCTCTCTGGAGAGTCTTAGCAAAGAGGTCACACAGATAATCAGAGCAATTCTCAGAGACACTGAGAACAAGCTCCGCAATTCCCTCCTGGCACTTTCCCTGTAGGAGATACCGCAAGACGTTTCTGTATATTGGGCACAGCGCTCTGCACGGTGTTAGCAGAGACTTTCTTGGGACAGTGAAACCCTATGTCAGAGACACTGAGAAGAAGCCCCAATGTTCCCTCCAGGCACTTTCAGTGTGGGTGCTTTCTCCACGTGGTTCCTGGTTTCACTGCAGCTCTGAAGAGAATGTTAGCAAAGAGGTAACCGGGACAGTGAAAACAGTACTCAAAGACAGGGAGAGCAAGCTCTCTCTTGGCACTTTGGATGTGGGACATACAGCGAGATGTTTGCTGCTTTTGCGTTTGGCTGTTGGGAGATTTACAGCACAAAGATATCTAGTTGATTTGAAGCAGTTCCGAGAAAGTCTAAACATAATCCCCACTTCTCCCTCCTGGCACTTTCCATGTGGGAGATATAGCAGGATGTATATTGGTTTTGAGGACAACTCAATGGACAGTGTAGGGAGAAAAGGTCCTGGCTCCTTGAATGCCGTTTCTGGAGACACTGCGATCAATGTGGGAGATATGTCAAGATGTGTGTTTGTTTTGAGGACGGCTCTCTGGAGAGTCTTAGCAAAGAGCTCACACAGATAATCAGAGCAATTCTCAGAGACACTGAGAACAAGCTCCGCAATTCCCTCCTGGCACTTTCCCTGTAGGAGATACCGCAAGACGTTTCTGTATATTGGGCACAGCGCTCTGCACGGTGTTAGCAGAGACTTTCCCGGGACAGTGAAACCCTATGTCAGAGACACTGAGAAGAAGCCCCAATGTTCCCTCCAGGCACTTTCAGTGTGGGTGCTTTCTCCACGTGGTTCCTGGTTTCACTGCGGCTCTGAAGAGAATGTTAGCAAAGAGGTAACCGGGACAGTGAAAACAGTACTCAAAGACAGGGAGAGCAAGCTCTCTCTTGGCACTTTGGATGTGGGACATACAGCGAGATGTTTGCTGCTTTTGCGTTTGGCTGTTGGGAGATTTACAGCACAAAGATATCTAGTTGATTTGAAGCAGTTCCGAGAAAGTCTAAACATAATCCCCACTTCTCCCTCCTGGCACTTTCCATGTGGGAGATATAGCAGGATGTATATTGGTTTTGAGGACAACTCAATGGACAGTGTAGGGAGAAAAGGTCCTGGCTCCTTGAATGCCGTTTCTGGAGACACTGCGATCAATGTGGGAGATATGTCAAGATGTGTGTTGGTTTTGAGGACGGCTCTCTGGAGAGTCTTAGCAAAGAGGTCACACAGATAATCAGAGCAATTCTCAGAGACACTGAGAACAAGCTCCGCAATTCCCTCCTGGCACTTTCCCTGTAGGAGATACCGCAAGACGTTTCTGTATATTGGGCACAGCGCTCTGCACGGCGTTAGCAGAGACTTTCCCGGGACAGTGAAACCCTATGTCAGAGACACTGAGAAGAAGCCCCAATGTTCCCTCCATGCACTTTCAGTGTGGATGCTTTCTCCACGTGGTTCCTGGTTTCACTGCGGCTCTGAAGAGAATGTTAGCAAAGAGGTAACCGGGACAGTGAAAACAGTACTCAAAGACAGGGAGAGCAAGCTCTCTCTTGGCACTTTGGATGTGGGACATACAGCGAGATGTTTGCTGCTTTTGCGTTTGGCTGTTGGGAGATTTACAGCACAAAGGTATCTAGTTGATTTGAAGCAGTTCCGAGAAAGTCTAAACATAATCCCCACTTCTCCCTCCTGGCACTTTCCATGTGGGAGATATAGCAGGATGTATATTGGTTTTGAGGACAACTCAATGGACAGTGTAGGGAGAAAAGGTCCTGGCTCCTTGAATGCCGTTTCTGGAGACACTGCGATCAATGTGGGAGATATGTCAAGATGTGTGTTTGTTTTGAGGACGGCTCTCTGGAGAGTCTTAGCAAAGAGGTCACACAGATAATCAGAGCAATTCTCAGAGACACTGAGAACAAGCTCCGCAATTCCCTCCTGGCACTTTCCCTGTAGGAGATACCGCAAGACGTTTCTGTATATTGGGCACAGCGCTCTGCAGGGTGTTAGCAGAGACTTTCCCGGGACAGTGAAACCCTATGTCAGAGACACTGAGAAGAAGCCCCAATGTTCCCTCCAGGCACTTTCAGTGTGGGTGCTTTCTCCACGTGGTTCCTGGTTTCACTGCAGCTCTGAAGAGAATGTTAGCAAAGAGGTAACCGGGACAGTGAAAACAGTACTCAAAGACAGGGAGAGCAAGCTCTCTCTTGGCACTTTGGATGTGGGACATACAGCGAGATGTTTGCTGCTTTTGCGTTTGGCTGTTGGGAGATTTACAGCACAAAGATATCTAGTTGATTTGAAGCAGTTCCGAGAAAGTCTAAACATAATCCCCACTTCTCCCTCCTGGCACTTTCCATGTGGGAGATATAGCAGGATGTATATTGGTTTTGAGGACAACTCAATGGACAGTGTAGGGAGAAAAGGTCCTGGCTCCTTGAATGCCGTTTCTGGAGACACTGCGATCAATGTGGGAGATATGTCAAGATGTGTGTTTGTTTTGAGGACGGCTCTCTGGAGAGTCTTAGCAAAGAGGTCACACAGATAATCAGAGCAATTCTCAGAGACACTGAGAACAAGCTCCGCAATTCCCTCCTGGCACTTTCCCTGTAGGAGATACCGCAAGACGTTTCTGTATATTGGGCACAGCGCTCTGCAGGGTGTTAGCAGAGACTTTCCCGGGACAGTGAAACCCTATGTCAGAGACACTGAGAAGAAGCCCCAATGTTCCCTCCAGGCACTTTCAGTGTGGGTGCTTTCTCCACGTGGTTCCTGGTTTCACTGCAGCTCTGAAGAGAATGTTAGCAAAGAGGTAACCGGGACAGTGAAAACAGTACTCAAAGACAGGGAGAGCAAGCTCTCTCTTGGCACTTTGGATGTGGGACATACAGCGAGATGTTTGCTGCTTTTGCGTTTGGCTGTTGGGAGATTTACAGCACAAAGATATCTAGTTGATTTGAAGCAGTTCCGAGAAAGTCTAAACATAATCCCCACTTCTCCCTCCTGGCACTTTCCATGTGGGAGATATAGCAGGATGTATATTGGTTTTGAGGACAACTCAATGGACAGTGTAGGGAGAAAAGGTCCTGGCTCCTTGAATGCCGTTTCTGGAGACACTGCGATCAATGTGGGAGATATGTCAAGATGTGTGTTGGTTTTGAGGACGGCTCTCTGGAGAGTCTTAGCAAAGAGGTCACACAGATAATCAGAGCAATTCTCAGAGACACTGAGAACAAGCTCCGCAATTCCCTCCTGGCACTTTCCCTGTAGGAGATACCGCAAGACGTTTCTGTATATTGGGCACAGCGCTCTGCACGGTGTTAGCAGAGACTTTCCCGGGACAGTGAAACCCTACGTCAGAGACACTGAGAAGAAGCCCCAATGTTCCCTCCAGGCACTTTCAGTGTGGGTGCTTTCTCCACGTGGTTCCTGGTTTCACTGCAGCTCTGAAGAGAATGTTAGCAAAGAGGTAACCGGGACAGTGAAAACAGTACTCAAAGACAGGGAGAGCAAGCTCTCTCTTGGCACTTTGGATGTGGGACATACAGCGAGATGTTTGCTGCTTTTGCGTTTGGCTGTTGGGAGATTTACGGCACAAAGATATCTAGTTGATTTGAAGCAGTTCCGAGAAAGTCTAAACATAATCCCCACTTCTCCCTCCTGGCACTTTCCATGTGGGAGATATAGCAGGATGTATATTGGTTTTGAGGACAACTCAATGGACAGTGTAGGGAGAAAAGGTCCTGGCTCCTTGAATGCCGTTTCTGCAGACACTGCGATCAATGTGGGAGATATGTCAAGATGTGTGTTTGTTTTGAGGACGGCTCTCTGGAGAGTCTTAGCAAAGAGGTCACACAGATAATCAGAGCAATTCTCAGAGACACTGAGAACAAGCTCTGCAATTCCCTCCTGGCACTTTCCCTGTAGGAGATACCGCAAGACGTTTCTGTATATTGGGCACAGCGCTCTGCACGGTGTTAGCAGAGACTTTCCCGGGACAGTGAAACCCTATGTCAGAGACACTGAGAAGAAGCCCCAATGTTCCCTCCAGGCACTTTCAGTGTGGGTGCTTTCTCCACGTGGTTCCTGGTTTCACTGCAGCTCTGAAGAGAATGTTAGCAAAGAGGTAACCGGGACAGTGAAAACAGTACTCAAAGACAGGGAGAGCAAGCTCTCTCTTGGCACTTTGGATGTGGGACATACAGCGAGATGTTTGCTGCTTTTGCGTTTGGCTGTTGGGAGATTTACAGCACAAAGATATCTAGTTAATTTGAAGCAGTTCCGAGAAAGTCTAAACATAATCCCCACTTCTCCCTCCTGGCACTTTCCATGTGGGAGATATAGCAGGATGTATATTGGTTTTGAGGACAACTCAATGGACAGTGTAGGGAGAAAAGGTCCTGGCTCCTTGAATGCCGTTTCTGGAGACACTGCGATCAATGTGGGAGATATGTCAAGATGTGTGTTGGTTTTGAGGACGGCTCTCTGGAGAGTCTTAGCAAAGAGGTCACACAGATAATCAGAGCAATTCTCAGAGACACTGAGAACAAGCTCCAGAATTCCCTCCTGGCACTTTCCCTGTAGGAGATACCGCAAGACGTTTCTGTATATTGGGCACAGCGCTCTGCACGGTGTTAGCAGAGACTTTCCCGGGACAGTGAAACCCTATGTCAGAGACACTGAGAAGAAGCCCCAATGTTCCCTCCAGGCACTTTCAGTGTGGGTGCTTTCTCCACGTGGTTCCTGGTTTCACTGCGGCTCTGAAGAGAATGTTAGCAAAGAGGTAACCGGGACAGTGAAAACAGTACTCAAAGACAGGGAGAGCAAGCTCTCTCTTGGCACTTTGGATGTGGGACATACAGCGAGATGTTTGCTGCTTTTGCGTTTGGCTGTTGGGAGATTTACAGCACAAAGATATCTAGTTGATTTGAAGCAGTTCCGAGAAAGTCTAAACATAATCCCCACTTCTCCCTCCTGGCACTTTCCATGTGGGAGATATAGCAGGATGTATATTGGTTTTGAGGACAACTCAATGGACAGTGTAGGGAGAAAAGGTCCTGGCTCCTTGAATGCCGTTTCTGGAGACACTGCGATCAATGTGGGAGATATGTCAAGATGTGTGTTTGTTTTGAGGACGGCTCTCTGGAGAGTCTTAGCAAAGAGGTCACACAGATAATCAGAGCAATTCTCAGAGACACTGAGAACAAGCTCCACAATTCCCTCCTGGCACTTTCCCTGTAGGAGATACCGCAAGACGTTTCTGTATATTGGGCACAGCGCTCTGCAGGGTGTTAGCAGAGACTTTCCCGGGACAGTGAAACCCTATGTCAGAGACACTGAGAAGAAGCCCCAATGTTCCCTCCAGGCACTTTCAGTGTGGGTGCTTTCTCCACGTGGTTCCTGGTTTCACTGCAGCTCTGAAGAGAATGTTAGCAAAGAGGTAACCGGGACAGTGAAAACAGTACTCAAAGACAGGGAGAGCAAGCTCTCTCTTGGCACTTTGGATGTGGGACATACAGCGAGATGTTTGCTGCTTTTGCGTTTGGCTGTTGGGAGATTTACAGCACAAAGATATCTAGTTGATTTGAAGCAGTTCCGAGAAAGTCTAAACATAATCCCCACTTCTCCCTCCTGGCACTTTCCATGTGGGAGATATAGCAGGATGTATATTGGTTTTGAGGACAACTCAATGGACAGTGTAGGGAGAAAAGGTCCTGGCTCCTTGAATGCCGTTTCTGGAGACACTGCGATCAATGTGGGAGATATGTCAAGATGTGTGTTTGTTTTGAGGACGGCTCTCTGGAGAGTCTTAGCAAAGAGGTCACACAGATAATCAGAGCAATTCTCAGAGACACTGAGAACAAGCTCCGCAATTCCCTCCTGGCACTTTCCCTGTAGGAGATACCGCAAGACGTTTCTGTATATTGGGCACAGCGCTCTGCACGGTGTTAGCAGAGACTTTCCCGGCAGAGTGAAACCCTATGTCAGAGACACTGAGAAGAAGCCCCAATGTTCCCTCCAGGCACTTTCAGTGTGGGTGCTTTCTCCACGTGGTTCCTGGTTTCACTGCGGCTCTGAAGAGAATGTTAGCAAAGAGGTAACCGGGACAGTGAAAACAGTACTCAAAGACAGGGAGAGCAAGCTCTCTCTTGGCACTTTGGATGTGGGACATACAGCGAGATGTTTGCTGCTTTTGCGTTTGGCTGTTGGGAGATTTACAGCACAAAGATATCTAGTTGATTTGAAGCAGTTCCGAGAAAGTCTAAACATAATCCCCACTTCTCCCTCCTGGCACTTTCCATGTGGGAGATATAGCAGGATGTATATTGGTTTTGAGGACAACTCAATGGACAGTGTAGGGAGAAAAGGTCCTGGCTCCTTGAATGCCGTTTCTGGAGACACTGCGATCAATGTGGGAGATATGTCAAGATGTGTGTTGGTTTTGAGGACGGCTCTCTGGAGAGTCTTAGCAAAGAGGTCACACAGATAATCAGAGCAATTCTCAGAGACACTGAGAACAAGCTCCGCAATTCCCTCCTGGCACTTTCCCTGTAGGAGATACCGCAAGACGTTTCTGTATATTGGGCACAGCGCTCTGCACGGCGTTAGCAGAGACTTTCCCGGGACAGTGAAACCCTATGTCAGAGACACTGAGAAGAAGCCCCAATGTTCCCTCCAGGCACTTTCAGTGTGGATGCTTTCTCCACGTGGTTCCTGGTTTCACTGCGGCTCTGAAGAGAATGTTAGCAAAGAGGTAACCGGGACAGTGAAAACAGTACTCAAAGACAGGGAGAGCAAGCTCTCTCTTGGCACTTTGGATGTGGGACATACAGCGAGATGTTTGCTGCTTTTGCGTTTGGCTGTTGGGAGATTTACAGCACAAAGATATCTAGTTGATTTGAAGCAGTTCCGAGAAAGTCTAAACATAATCCCCACTTCTCCCTCCTGGCACTTTCCATGTGGGAGATATAGCAGGATGTATATTGGTTTTGAGGACAACTCAATGGACAGTGTAGGGAGAAAAGGTCCTGGCTCCTTGAATGCCGTTTCTGGAGACACTGCGATCAATGTGGGAGATATGTCAAGATGTGTGTTTGTTTTGAGGACGGCTCTCTGGAGAGTCTTAGCAAAGAGGTCACACAGATAATCAGAGCAATTCTCAGAGACACTGAGAACAAGCTCCGCAATTCCCTCCTGGCACTTTCCCTGTAGGAGATACCGCAAGACGTTTCTGTATATTGGGCACAGCGCTCTGCACGGTGTTAGCAGAGACTTTCCCGGCACAGTGAAACCCTATGTCAGAGACACCGAGAAGAAGCCCCAATGTTCCCTCCAGGCACTTTCAGTGTGGGTGCTTTCTCCACGTGGTTCCTGGTTTCACTGCAGCTCTGAAGAGAATGTTAGCAAAGAGGTAACCGGGACAGTGAAAACAGTACTCAAAGACAGGGAGAGCAAGCTCTCTCTTGGCACTTTGGATGTGGGACATACAGCGAGATGTTTGCTGCTTTTGCGTTTGGCTGTTGGGAGATTTACAGCACAAAGATATCTAGTTGATTTGAAGCAGTTCCGAGAAAGTCTAAACATAATCCCCACTTCTCCCTCCTGGCACTTTCCATGTGGGAGATATAGCAGGATGTATATTGGTTTTGAGGACAACTCAATGGACAGTGTAGGGAGAAAAGGTCCTGGCTCCTTGAATGCCGTTTCTGGAGACACTGCGATCAATGTGGGAGATATGTCAAGATGTGTGTTGGTTTTGAGGACGGCTCTCTGGAGAGTCTTAGCAAAGAGGTCACACAGATAATCAGAGCAATTCTCAGAGACACTGAGAACAAGCTCCGCAATTCCCTCCTGGCACTTTCCCTGTAGGAGATACCGCAAGACGTTTCTGTATATTGGGCACAGCGCTCTGCACGGTGTTAGCAGAGACTTTCCCGGGACAGTGAAACCCTATGTCAGAGACACTGAGAAGAAGCCCCAATGTTCCCTCCAGGCACTTTCAGTGTGGGTGCTTTCTCCACGTGGTTCCTGGTTTCACTGCGACTCTGAAGAGAATGTTAGCAAAGAGGTAACCGGGACAGTGAAAACAGTACTCAAAGACAGGGAGAGCAAGCTCTCTCTTGGCACTTTGGATGTGGGACATACAGCGAGATGTTTGCTGCTTTTGCATTTGGCTGTTGGGAGATTTACAGCACAAAGATATCTAGTTGATTTGAAGCAGTTCCGAGAAAGTCTAAACATAATCCCCACTTCTCCCTCCTGGCACTTTCCATGTGGGAGATATAGCAGGATGTATATTGGTTTTGAGGACAACTCAATGGACAGTGTAGGGAGAAAAGGTCCTGGCTCCTTGAATGCCGTTTCTGGAGACACTGCGATCAATGTGGGAGATATGTCAAGATGTGTGTTGGTTTTGAGGACGGCTCTCTGGAGAGTCTTAGCAAAGAGGTCACACAGATAATCAGAGCAATTCTCAGAGACACTGAGAACAAGCTCCGCAATTCCCTCCTGGCACTTTCCCTGTAGGAGATACCGCAAGACGTTTCTGTATATATTGGGCACAGCGCTCTGCACGGTGTTAGCAGAGACTTTCCCGGGACAGTGAAACCCTATGTCAGAGACACTGAGAAGAAGCCCCAATGTTCCCTCCAGGCACTTTCAGTGTGGGTGCTTTCTCCACGTGGTTCCTGGTTTCACTGCAGCTCTGAAGAGAATGTTAGCAAAGAGGTAACCGGGACAGTGAAAACAGTACTCAAAGACAGGGAGAGCAAGCTCTCTCTTGGCACTTTGGATGTGGGACATACAGCGAGATGTTTGCTGCTTTTGCGTTTGGCTGTTGGGAGATTTACAGCACAAAGATATCTAGTTGATTTGAAGCAGTTCCGAGAAAGTCTAAACATAATCCCCACTTCTCCCTCCTGGCACTTTCCATGTGGGAGATATAGCAGGATGTATATTGGTTTTGAGGACAACTCAATGGACAGTGTAGGGAGAAAAGGTCCTGGCTCCTTGAATGCCGTTTCTGGAGACACTGCGATCAATGTGGGAGATATGTCAAGATGTGTGTTTGTTTTGAGGACGGCTCTCTGGAGAGTCTTAGCAAAGAGGTCACACAGATAATCAGAGCAATTCTCAGAGACACTGAGAACAAGCTCCGCAATTCCCTCCTGGCACTTTCCCTGTAGGAGATACCGCAAGACGTTTCTGTATATTGGGCACAGCGCTCTGCACGGTGTTAGCAGAGACTTTCCCGGGACAGTGAAACCCTATGTCAGAGACACTGAGAAGAAGCCCCAATGTTCCCTCCAGGCACTTTCAGTGTGGGTGCTTTCTCCACGTGGTTCCTGGTTTCACTGCGGCTCTGAAGAGAATGTTAGCAAAGAGGTAACCGGGACAGTGAAAACAGTACTCAAAGACAGGGAGAGCAAGCTCTCTCTTGGCACTTTGGATGTGGGACATACAGCGAGATGTTTGCTGCTTTTGCATTTGGCTGTTGGGAGATTTACAGCACAAAGATATCTAGTTGATTTGAAGCAGTTCCGAGAAAGTCTAAACATAATCCCCACTTCTCCCTCCTGGCACTTTCCATGTGGGAGATATAGCAGGATGTATATTGGTTTTGAGGACAACTCAATGGACAGTGTAGGGAGAAAAGGTCCTGGCTCCTTGAATGCCGTTTCTGGAGACACTGCGATCAATGTGGCAGATATGTCAAGATGTGTGTTTGTTTTGAGGACGGCTCTCTGGAGAGTCTTAGCAAAGAGGTCACACAGATAATCAGAGCAATTCTCAGAGACACTGAGAACAAGCTCCGCAATTCCCTCCTGGCACTTTCCCTGTAGGAGATACCGCAAGACGTTTCTGTACATTGGGCACAGCGCTCTGCACGGTGTTAGCAGAGACTTTCCCGGGACAGTGAAACCCTATGTCAGAGACACTGAGAAGAAGCCCCAATGTTCCCTCCAGGCACTTTCAGTGTGGGTGCTTTCTCCACGTGGTTCCTGGTTTCACTGCAGCTCTGAAGAGAATGTTAGCAAAGAGGTAACCGGACAGTGAAAACAGTACTCAAAGACAGGGAGAGCAAGCTCTCTCTTGGCACTTTGGATGTGGGACATACAGCGAGATGTTTGCTGCTTTTGCGTTTGGCTGTTGGGAGATTTACAGCACAAAGATATCTAGTTGATTTGAAGCAGTTCCGAGAAAGTCTAAACATAATCCCCACTTCTCCCTCCTGGCACTTTCCATGTGGGAGATATAGCAGGATGTATATTGGTTTTGAGGACAACTCAATGGACAGTGTAGGGAGAAAAGGTCCTGGCTCCTTGAATGCCGTTTCTGGAGACACTGCGATCAATGTGGCAGATATGTCAAGATGTGTGTTTGTTTTGAGGACGGCTCTCTGGAGAGTCTTAGCAAAGAGGTCACACAGATAATCAGAGCAATTCTCAGAGACACTGAGAACAAGCTCCGCAATTCCCTCCTGGCACTTTCCCTGTAGGAGATACCGCAAGACGTTTCTGTACATTGGGCACAGCGCTCTGCACGGTGTTAGCAGAGACTTTCCCGGGACAGTGAAACCCTATGTCAGAGACACTGAGAAGAAGCCCCAATGTTCCCTCCAGGCACTTTCAGTGTGGGTGCTTTCTCCACGTGGTTCCTGGTTTCACTGCAGCTCTGAAGAGAATGTTAGCAAAGAGGTAACCGGGACAGTGAAAACAGTACTCAAAGACAGGGAGAGCAAGCTCTCTCTTGGCACTTTGGATGTGGGACATACAGCGAGATGTTTGCTGCTTTTGCGTTTGGCTGTTGGGAGATTTACAGCACAAAGATATCTAGTTGATTTGAAGCAGTTCCGAGAAAGTCTAAACATAATCCCCACTTCTCCCTCCTGGCACTTTCCATGTGGGAGATATAGCAGGATGTATATTGGTTTTGAGGACAACTCAATGGACAGTGTAGGGAGAAAAGGTCCTGGCTCCTTGAATGCCGTTTCTGGAGACACTGCGATCAATGTGGGAGATATGTCAAGATGTGTGTTTGTTTTGAGGACGGCTCTCTGGAGAGTCTTAGCAAAGAGGTCACAGGGATAATCAGAGCAATTCTCAGAGACACTGAGAACAAGCTCCGCAATTCCCTCCTGGCACTTTCCCTGTAGGAGATACCGCAAGACGTTTCTGTATATTGGGCACAGCGCTCTGCACGGTGTTAGCAGAGACTTTCCCGGGACAGTGAAACCCTATGTCAGAGACACTGAGAAGAAGCCCCAATGTTCCCTCCAGGCACTTTCAGTGTGGGTGCTTTCTCCACGTGGTTCCTGGTTTCACTGCAGCTCTGAAGAGAATGTTAGCAAAGAGGTAACCGGGACAGTGAAAACAGTACTCAAAGACAGGGAGAGCAAGCTCTCTCTTGGCACTTTGGATGTGGGACATACAGCGAGATGTTTGCTGCTTTTGCGTTTGGCTGTTGGGAGATTTACAGCACAAAGATATCTAGTTGATTTGAAGCAGTTCCGAGAAAGTCTAAACATAATCCCCACTTCTCCCTCCTGGCACTTTCCATGTGGGAGATATAGCAGGATGTATATTGGTTTTGAGGACAACTCAATGGACAGTGTAGGGAGAAAAGGTCCTGGCTCCTTGAATGCCGTTTCTGGAGACACTGCGATCAATGTGGGAGATATGTCAAGATGTGTGTTTGTTTTGAGGACGGCTCTCTGGAGAGTCTTAGCAAAGAGGTCACACAGATAATCAGAGCAATTCTCAGAGACACTGAGAACAAGCTCCGCAATTCCCTCCTGGCACTTTCCCTGTAGGAGATACCGCAAGACGTTTCTGTATATTGGGCACAGCGCTCTGCACGGTGTTAGCAGAGACTTTCCCGGGACAGTGAAACCCTATGTCAGAGACACTGAGAAGAAGCCCCAATGTTCCCTCCAGGCACTTTCAGTGTGGGTGCTTTCTCCACGTGGTTCCTGGTTTCACCGCAGCTCTGAAGAGAATGTTAGCAAAGAGGTAACCGGGACAGTGAAAACAGTACTCAAAGACAGGGAGAGCAAGCTCTCTCTTGGCACTTTGGATGTGGGACATACAGCGAGATGTTTGCTGCTTTTGCGTTTGGCTGTTGGGAGATTTACAGCACAAAGATATCTAGTTGATTTGAAGCAGTTCCGAGAAAGTCTAAACATAATCCCCACTTCTCCCTCCTGGCACTTTCCATGTGGGAGATATAGCAGGATGTATATTGGTTTTGAGGACAACTCAATGGACAGTGTAGGGAGAAAAGGTCCTGGCTCCTTGAATGCCGTTTCTGGAGACACTGCGATCAATGTGGCAGATATGTCAAGATGTGTGTTTGTTTTGAGGACGGCTCTCTGGAGAGTCTTAGCAAAGAGGTCACACAGATAATCAGAGCAATTCTCAGAGACACTGAGAACAAGCTCCGCAATTCCCTCCTGGCACTTTCCCTGTAGGAGATACCGCAAGACGTTTCTGTACATTGGGCACAGCGCTCTGCACGGTGTTAGCAGAGACTTTCCCGGGACAGTGAAACCCTATGTCAGAGACACTGAGAAGAAGCCCCAATGTTCCCTCCAGGCACTTTCAGTGTGGGTGCTTTCTCCACGTGGTTCCTGGTTTCACCGCAGCTCTGAAGAGAATGTTAGCAAAGAGGTAACCGGGACAGTGAAAACAGTACTCAAAGACAGGGAGAGCAAGCTCTCTCTTGGCACTTTGGATGTGGGACATACAGCGAGATGTTTGCTGCTTTTGCGTTTGGCTGTTGGGAGATTTACAGCACAAAGATATCTAGTTGATTTGAAGCAGTTCCGAGAAAGTCTAAACATAATCCCCACTTCTCCCTCCTGGCACTTTCCATGTGGGAGATATAGCAGGATGTATATTGGTTTTGAGGACAACTCAATGGACAGTGTAGGGAGAAAAGGTCCTGGCTCCTTGAATGCCGTTTCTGGAGACACTGCGATCAATGTGGGAGATATGTCAAGATGTGTGTTTGTTTTGAGGACGGCTCTCTGGAGAGTCTTAGCAAAGAGGTCACAGGGATAATCAGAGCAATTCTCAGAGACACTGAGAACAAGCTCCGCAATTCCCTCCTGGCACTTTCCCTGTAGGAGATACTGCAAGACGTTTCTGTATATTGGGCACAGCGCTCTGCACGGTGTTAGCAGAGACTTTCCCGGGACAGTGAAACCCTATGTCAGAGACACTGAGAAGAAGCCCCAATGTTCCCTCCAGGCACTTTCAGTGTGGGTGCTTTCTCCACGTGGTTCCTGGTTTCACTGCAGCTCTGAAGAGAATGTTAGCAAAGAGGTAACCGGGACAGTGAAAACAGTACTCAAAGACAGGGAGAGCAAGCTCTCTCTTGGCACTTTGGATGTGGGACATACAGCGAGATGTTTGCTGCTTTTGCGTTTGGCTGTTGGGAGATTTACAGCACAAAGATATCTAGTTGATTTGAAGCAGTTCCGAGAAAGTCTAAACATAATCCCCACTTCTCCCTCCTGGCACTTTCCATGTGGGAGATATAGCAGGATGTATATTGGTTTTGAGGACAACTCAATGGACAGTGTAGGGAGAAAACCTCCTGGCTCCTTGAATGCCGTTTCTGGAGACACTGCGATCAATGTGGGAGATATGTCAAGATGTGTGTTTGTTTTGAGGACGGCTCTCTGGAGAGTCTTAGCAAAGAGGTCACACAGATAATCAGAGCAATTCTCAGAGACACTGAGAACAAGCTCCGCAATTCCCTCCTGGCACTTTCCCTGTAGGAGATACCGCAAGACGTTTCTGTATATTGGGCACAGCGCTCTGCACGGTGTTAGCAGAGACTTTCCCGGGACAGTGAAACCCTATGTCAGAGACACTGAGAAGAAGCCCCAATGTTCCCTCCAGGCACTTTCAGTGTGGGTGCTTTCTCCACGTGGTTCCTGGTTTCACTGCAGCTCTGAAGAGAATGTTAGCAAAGAGGTAACCGGGACAGTGAAAACAGTACTCAAAGACAGGGAGAGCAAGCTCTCTCTTGGCACTTTGGATGTGGGACATACAGCGAGATGTTTGCTGCTTTTGCGTTTGGCTGTTGGGAGATTTACAGCACAAAGATATCTAGTTGATTTGAAGCAGTTCCGAGAAAGTCTAAACATAATCCCCACTTCTCCCTCCTGGCACTTTCCATGTGGGAGATATAGCAGGATGTATATTGGTTTTGAGGACAACTCAATGGACAGTGTAGGGAGAAAACCTCCTGGCTCCTTGAATGCCGTTTCTGGAGACACTGCGATCAATGTGGGAGATATGTCAAGATGTGTGTTTGTTTTGAGGACGGCTCTCTGGAGAGTCTTAGCAAAGAGGTCACACAGATAATCAGAGCAATTCTCAGAGACACTGAGAACAAGCTCCGCAATTCCCTCCTGGCACTTTCCCTGTAGGAGATACCGCAAGACGTTTCTGTATATTGGGCACAGCGCTCTGCACGGTGTTAGCAGAGACTTTCCCGGGACAGTGAAACCCTATGTCAGAGACACTGAGAAGAAGCCCCAATGTTCCCTCCAGGCACTTTCAGTGTGGGTGCTTTCTCCACGTGGTTCCTGGTTTCACTGCAGCTCTGAAGAGAATGTTAGCAAAGAGGTAACCGGGACAGTGAAAACAGTACTCAAAGACAGGGAGAGCAAGCTCTCTCTTGGCACTTTGGATGTGGGACATACAGCGAGATGTTTGCTGCTTTTGCGTTTGGCTGTTGGGAGATTTACAGCACAAAGATATCTAGTTGATTTGAAGCAGTTCCGAGAAAGTCTAAACATAATCCCCACTTCTCCCTCCTGGCACTTTCCATGTGGGAGATATAGCAGGATGTATATTGGTTTTGAGGACAACTCAATGGACAGTGTAGGGAGAAAAGGTCCTGGCTCCTTGAATGCCGTTTCTGGAGACACTGCGATCAATGTGGGAGATATGTCAAGATGTGTGTTTGTTTTGAGGACGGCTCTCTGGAGAGTCTTAGCAAAGAGGTCACACAGATAATCAGAGCAATTCTCAGAGACACTGAGAACAAGCTCCGCAATTCCCTCCTGGCACTTTCCCTGTAGGAGATACCGCAAGACGTTTCTGTATATTGGGCACAGCGCTCTGCACGGTGTTAGCAGAGACTTTCCCGGGACAGTGAAACCCTATGTCAGAGACACTGAGAAGAAGCCCCAATGTTCCCTCCAGGCACTTTCAGTGTGGGTGCTTTCTCCACGTGGTTCCTGGTTTCACCGCAGCTCTGAAGAGAATGTTAGCAAAGAGGTAACCGGGACAGTGAAAACAGTACTCAAAGACAGGGAGAGCAAGCTCTCTCTTGGCACTTTGGATGTGGGACATACAGCGAGATGTTTGCTGCTTTTGCGTTTGGCTGTTGGGAGATTTACAGCACAAAGATATCTAGTTGATTTGAAGCAGTTCCGAGAAAGTCTAAACATAATCCCCACTTCTCCCTCCTGGCACTTTCCATGTGGGAGATATAGCAGGATGTATATTGGTTTTGAGGACAACTCAATGGACAGTGTAGGGAGAAAAGGTCCTGGCTCCTTGAATGCCGTTTCTGGAGACACTGCGATCAATGTGGGAGATATGTCAAGATGTGTGTTTGTTTTGAGGACGGCTCTCTGGAGAGTCTTAGCAAAGAGGTCACACAGATAATCAGAGCAATTCTCAGAGACACTGAGAACAAGCTCCGCAATTCCCTCCTGGCACTTTCCCTGTAGGAGATACCGCAAGACGTTTCTGTATATTGGGCACAGCGCTCTGCACAGTGTTAGCAGAGACTTTCCCGGGACAGTGAAACCCTATGTCAGAGACACTGAGAAGAAGCCCCAATGTTCCCTCCAGGCACTTTCAGTGTGGGTGCTTTCTCCACGTGGTTCCTGGTTTCACTGCAGCTCTGAAGAGAATGTTAGCAAAGAGGTAACCGGGACAGTGAAAACAGTACTCAAAGACAGGGAGAGCAAGCTCTCTCTTGGCACTTTGGATGTGGGACATACAGCGAGATGTTTGCTGCTTTTGCGTTTGGCTGTTGGGAGATTTACAGCACAAAGATATCTAGTTGATTTGAAGCAGTTCCGAGAAAGTCTAAACATAATCCCCACTTCTCCCTCCTGGCACTTTCCATGTGGGAGATATAGCAGGATGTATATTGGTTTTGAGGACAACTCAATGGACAGTGTAGGGAGAAAAGGTCCTGGCTCCTTGAATGCCGTTTCTGGAGACACTGCGATCAATGTGGGAGATATGTCAAGATGTGTGTTTGTTTTGAGGACGGCTCTCTGGAGAGTCTTAGCAAAGAGGTCACAGGGATAATCAGAGCAATTCTCAGAGACACTGAGAACAAGCTCCGCAATTCCCTCCTGGCACTTTCCCTGTAGGAGATACCGCAAGACGTTTCTGTATATTGGGCACAGCGCTCTGCACGGTGTTAGCAGAGACTTTCCCGGGACAGTGAAACCCTATGTCAGAGACACTGAGAAGAAGCCCCAATGTTCCCTCCAGGCACTTTCAGTGTGGGTGCTTTCTCCACGTGGTTCCTGGTTTCACTGCAGCTCTGAAGAGAATGTTAGCAAAGAGGTAACCGGGACAGTGAAAACAGTACTCAAAGACAGGGAGAGCAAGCTCTCTCTTGGCACTTTGGATGTGGGACATACAGCGAGATGTTTGCTGCTTTTGCGTTTGGCTGTTGGGAGATTTACAGCACAAAGATATCTAGTTGATTTGAAGCAGTTCCGAGAAAGTCTAAACATAATCCCCACTTCTCCCTCCTGGCACTTTCCATGTGGGAGATATAGCAGGATGTATATTGGTTTTGAGGACAACTCAATGGACAGTGTAGGGAGAAAACCTCCTGGCTCCTTGAATGCCGTTTCTGGAGACACTGCGATCAATGTGGGAGATATGTCAAGATGTGTGTTTGTTTTGAGGACGGCTCTCTGGAGAGTCTTAGCAAAGAGGTCACAGGGATAATCAGAGCAATTCTCAGAGACACTGAGAACAAGCTCCGCAATTCCCTCCTGGCACTTTCCCTGTAGGAGATACCGCAAGACGTTTCTGTATATTGGGCACAGCGCTCTGCACGGTGTTAGCAGAGACTTTCCCGGGACAGTGAAACCCTATGTCAGAGACACTGAGAAGAAGCCCCAATGTTCCCTCCAGGCACTTTCAGTGTGGGTGCTTTCTCCACGTGGTTCCTGGTTTCACTGCAGCTCTGAAGAGAATGTTAGCAAAGAGGTAACCGGGACAGTGAAAACAGTACTCAAAGACAGGGAGAGCAAGCTCTCTCTTGGCACTTTGGATGTGGGACATACAGCGAGATGTTTGCTGCTTTTGCGTTTGGCTGTTGGGAGATTTACAGCACAAAGATATCTAGTTGATTTGAAGCAGTTCCGAGAAAGTCTAAACATAATCCCCACTTCTCCCTCCTGGCACTTTCCATGTGGGAGATATAGCAGGATGTATATTGGTTTTGAGGACAACTCAATGGACAGTGTAGGGAGAAAAGGTCCTGGCTCCTTGAATGCCGTTTCTGGAGACACTGCGATCAATGTGGGAGATATGTCAAGATGTGTGTTTGTTTTGAGGACGGCTCTCTGGAGAGTCTTAGCAAAGAGGTCACACAGATAATCAGAGCAATTCTCAGAGACACTGAGAACAAGCTCCGCAATTCCCTCCTGGCACTTTCCCTGTAGGAGTTACCGCAAGACGTTTCTGTATATTGGGCACAGCGCTCTGCACGGTGTTAGCAGAGACTTTCCCGGGACAGTGAAACCCTATGTCAGAGACACTGAGAAGAAGCCCCAATGTTCCCTCCAGGCACTTTCAGTGTGGGTGCTTTCTCCACGTGGTTCCTGGTTTCACCGCAGCTCTGAAGAGAATGTTAGCAAAGAGGTAACCGGGACAGTGAAAACAGTACTCAAAGACAGGGAGAGCAAGCTCTCTCTTGGCACTTTGGATGTGGGACATACAGCGAGATGTTTGCTGCTTTTGCGTTTGGCTGTTGGGAGATTTACAGCACAAAGATATCTAGTTGATTTGAAGCAGTTCCGAGAAAGTCTAAACATAATCCCCACTTCTCCCTCCTGGCACTTTCCATGTGGGAGATATAGCAGGATGTATATTGGTTTTGAGGACAACTCAATGGACAGTGTAGGGAGAAAAGTTCCTGGCTCCTTGAATGCCGTTTCTGGAGACACTGCGATCAATGTGGGAGATATGTCAAGATGTGTGTTTGTTTTGAGGACGGCTCTCTGGAGAGTCTTAGCAAAGAGGTCACACAGATAATCAGAGCAATTCTCAGAGACACTGAGAACAAGCTCCGCAATTCCCTCCTGGCACTTTCCCTGTAGGAGATACCGCAAGACGTTTCTGTATATTGGGCACAGCGCTCTGCAGGGTGTTAACAGAGACTTTCCCAGGACAGTGAAACCCTATGTCAGAGACACTGAGAAGAAGCCCCAATGTTCCCTCCAGGCACTTTCAGTGTGGGTGCTTTCTCCACGTGGTTCCTGGTTTCACTGCAGCTCTGAAGAGAATGTTAGCAAAGAGGTAACCGGGACAGTGAAAACAGTACTCAAAGACAGGGAGAGCAAGCTCTCTCTTGGCACTTTGGATGTGGGACATACAGCGAGATGTTTGCTGCTTTTGCGTTTGGCTGTTGGGAGATTTACAGCACAAAGATATCTAGTTGATTTGAAGCAGTTCCGAGAAAGTCTAAACATAATCCCCACTTCTCCCTCCTGGCACTTTCCATGTGGGAGATATAGCAGGATGTATATTGGTTTTGAGGACAACTCAATGGACAGTGTAGGGAGAAAAGGTCCTGGCTCCTTGAATGCCGTTTCTGGAGACACTGCGATCAATGTGGGAGATATGTCAAGATGTGTGTTTGTTTTGAGGACGGCTCTCTGGAGAGTCTTAGCAAAGAGGTCACACAGATAATCAGAGCAATTCTCAGAGACACTGAGAACAAGCTCCGCAATTCCCTCCTGGCACTTTCCCTGTAGGAGATACCGCAAGACGTTTCTGTATATTGGGCACAGCGCTCTGCACGGTGTTAGCAGAGACTTTCCCGGGACAGTGAAACCCTATGTCAGAGACACTGAGAAGAAGCCCCAATGTTCCCTCCAGGCACTTTCAGTGTGGGTGCTTTCTCCACGTGGTTCCTGGTTTCACCGCAGCTCTGAAGAGAATGTTAGCAAAGAGGTAACCGGGACAGTGAAAACAGTACTCAAAGACAGGGAGAGCAAGCTCTCTCTTGGCACTTTGGATGTGGGACATACAGCGAGATGTTTGCTGCTTTTGCGTTTGGCTGTTGGGAGATTTACAGCACAAAGATATCTAGTTGATTTGAAGCAGTTCCGAGAAAGTCTAAACATAATCCCCACTTCTCCCTCCTGGCACTTTCCATGTGGGAGATATAGCAGGATGTATATTGGTTTTGAGGACAACTCAATGGACAGTGTAGGGAGAAAAGGTCCTGGCTCCTTGAATGCCGTTTCTGGAGACACTGCGATCAATGTGGGAGATATGTCAAGATGTGTGTTTGTTTTGAGGACGGCTCTCTGGAGAGTCTTAGCAAAGAGGTCACACAGATAATCAGAGCAATTCTCAGAGACACTGAGAACAAGCTCCAAATACCCTCCTGGCACTTTCCCTGTAGGAGATACCGCAAGACGTTTCTGTATATTGGGCACAGCGCTCTGCACGGTGTTAGCAGAGACTTTCCCGGGACAGTGAAACCCTATGGCAGAGACACTGAGAAGAAGCCCCAATGTTCCCTCCAGGCACTTTCAGTGTGGGTGCTTTCTCCACGTGGTTCCTGGTTTCACTGCAGCTCTGAAGAGAATGTTAGCAAAGAGGTAACCGGGACAGTGAAAACAGTACTCAAAGACAGGGAGAGCAAGCTCTCTCTTGGCACTTTGGATGTGGGACATACAGCGAGATGTTTGCTGCTTTTGCGTTTGGCTGTTGGGAGATTTACAGCACAAAGATATCTAGTTGATTTGAAGCAGTTCCGAGAAAGTCTAAACATAATCCCCACTTCTCCCTCCTGGCACTTTCCATGTGGGAGATATAGCAGGATGTATATTGGTTTTGAGGACAACTCAATGGACAGTGTAGGGAGAAAAGGTCCTGGCTCCTTGAATGCCGTTTCTGGAGACACTGCGATCAATGTGGGAGATATGTCAAGATGTGTGTTTGTTTTGAGGACGGCTCTCTGGAGAGTCTTAGCAAAGAGGTCACACAGATAATCAGAGCAATTCTCAGAGACACTGAGAACAAGCTCCGCAATTCCCTCCTGGCACTTTCCCTGTAGGAGATACCGCAAGACGTTTCTGTATATTGGGCACAGCGCTCTGCACGGTGTTAGCAGAGACTTTCCCGGGACAGTGAAACCCTATGTCAGAGACACTGAGAAGAAGCCCCAATGTTCCCTCCAGGCACTTTCAGTGTGGGTGCTTTCTCCACGTGGTTCCTGGTTTCACTGCGGCTCTGAAGAGAATGTTAGCAAAGAGGTAACCGGGACAGTGAAAACAGTACTCAAAGACAGGGAGAGCAAGCTCTCTCTTGGCACTTTGGATGTGGGACATACAGCGAGATGTTTGCTGCTTTTGCGTTTGGCTGTTGGGAGATTTACAGCACAAAGATATCTAGTTGATTTGAAGCAGTTCCGAGAAAGTCTAAACATAATCCCCACTTCTCCCTCCTGGCACTTTCCATGTGGGAGATATAGCAGGATGTATATTGGTTTTGAGGACAACTCAATGGACAGTGTAGGGAGAAAAGGTCCTGGCTCCTTGAATGCCGTTTCTGGAGACACTGCGATCAATGTGGGAGATATGTCAAGATGTGTGTTGGTTTTGAGGACGGCTCTCTGGAGAGTCTTAGCAAAGAGGTCACACAGATAATCAGAGCAATTCTCAGAGACACTGAGAACAAGCTCCGCAATTCCCTCCTGGCACTTTCCCTGTAGGAGATACCGCAAGACGTTTCTGTATATTGGGCACAGCGCTCTGCACGGTGTTAGCAGAGACTTTCCCGGGACAGTGAAACCCTATGTCAGAGACACTGAGAAGAAGCCCCAATGTTCCCTCCAGGCACTTTCAGTGTGGGTGCTTTCTCCACGTGGTTCCTGGTTTCACTGCGGCTCTGAAGAGAATGTTAGCAAAGAGGTAACCGGGACAGTGAAAACAGTACTCAAAGACAGGGAGAGCAAGCTCTCTCTTGGCACTTTGGATGTGGGACATACAGCGAGATGTTTGCTGCTTTTGCGTTTGGCTGTTGGGAGATTTACAGCACAAAGATATCTAGTTGATTTGAAGCAGTTCCGAGAAAGTCTAAACATAATCCCCACTTCTCCCTCCTGGCACTTTCCATGTGGGAGATATAGCAGGATGTATATTGGTTTTGAGGACAACTCAATGGACAGTGTAGGGAGAAAACCTCCTGGCTCCTTGAATGCCGTTTCTGGAGACACTGCGATCAATGTGGCAGATATGTCAAGATGTGTGTTTGTTTTGAGGACGGCTCTCTGGAGAGTCTTAGCAAAGAGGTCACAGGGATAATCAGAGCAATTCTCAGAGACACTGAGAACAAGCTCCGCAATTCCCTCCTGGCACTTTCCCTGTAGGAGATACCGCAAGACGTTTCTGTATATTGGGCACAGCGCTCTGCACGGTGTTAGCAGAGACTTTCCCGGGACAGTGAAACCCTATGTCAGAGACACTGAGAAGAAGCCCCAATGTTCCCTCCAGGCACTTTCAGTGTGGGTGCTTTCTCCACGTGGTTCCTGGTTTCACTGCAGCTCTGAAGAGAATGTTAGCAAAGAGGTAACCGGGACAGTGAAAACAGTACTCAAAGACAGGGAGAGCAAGCTCTCTCTTGGCACTTTGGATGTGGGACATACAGCGAGATGTTTGCTGCTTTTGCGTTTGGCTGTTGGGAGATTTACAGCACAAAGATATCTAGTTGATTTGAAGCAGTTCCGAGAAAGTCTAAACATAATCCCCACTTCTCCCTCCTGGCACTTTCCATGTGGGAGATATAGCAGGATGTATATTGGTTTTGAGGACAACTCAATGGACAGTGTAGGGAGAAAAGGTCCTGGCTCCTTGAATGCCGTTTCTGGAGACACTGCGATCAATGTGGGAGATATGTCAAGATGTGTGTTTGTTTTGAGGACGGCTCTCTGGAGAGTCTTAGCAAAGAGGTCACAGGGATAATCAGAGCAATTCTCAGAGACACTGAGAACAAGCTCCGCAATTCCCTCCTGGCACTTTCCCTGTAGGAGATACCGCAAGACGTTTCTGTATATTGGGCACAGCGCTCTGCACGGTGTTAGCAGAGACTTTCCCGGGACAGTGAAACCCTATGTCAGAGACACTGAGAAGAAGCCCCAATGTTCCCTCCAGGCACTTTCAGTGTGGGTGCTTTCTCCACGTGGTTCCTGGTTTCACTGCGGCTCTGAAGAGAATGTTAGCAAAGAGGTAACCGGGACAGTGAAAACAGTACTCAAAGACAGGGAGAGCAAGCTCTCTCTTGGCACTTTGGATGTGGGACATACAGCGAGATGTTTGCTGCTTTTGCGTTTGGCTGTTGGGAGATTTACAGCACAAAGATATCTAGTTGATTTGAAGCAGTTCCGAGAAAGTCTAAACATAATCCCCACTTCTCCCTCCTGGCACTTTCCATGTGGGAGATATAGCAGGATGTATATTGGTTTTGAGGACAACTGAATGGACAGTGTAGGGAGAAAAGGTCCTGGCTCCTTGAATGCCGTTTCTGGAGACACTGCGATCAATGTGGGAGATATGTCAAGATGTGTGTTTGTTTTGAGGACGGCTCTCTGGAGAGTCTTAGCAAAGAGGTCACAGGGATAATCAGAGCAATTCTCAGAGACACTGAGAACAAGCTCCGCAATTCCCTCCTGGCACTTTCCCTGTAGGAGATACCGCAAGACGTTTCTGTATATTGGGCACAGCGCTCTGCACGGTGTTAGCAGAGACTTTCCCGGGACAGTGAAACCCTATGTCAGAGACACTGAGAAGAAGCCCCAATGTTCCCTCCAGGCACTTTCAGTGTGGGTGCTTTCTCCACGTGGTTCCTGGTTTCACTGCAGCTCTGAAGAGAATGTTAGCAAAGAGGTAACCGGGACAGTGAAAACAGTACTCAAAGACAGGGAGAGCAAGCTCTCTCTTGGCACTTTGGATGTGGGACATACAGCGAGATGTTTGCTGCTTTTGCGTTTGGCTGTTGGGAGATTTACAGCACAAAGATATCTAGTTGATTTGAAGCAGTTCCGAGAAAGTCTAAACATAATCCCCACTTCTCCCTCCTGGCACTTTCCATGTGGGAGATATAGCAGGATGTATATTGGTTTTGAGGACAACTCAATGGACAGTGTAGGGAGAAAAGGTCCTGGCTCCTTGAATGCCGTTTCTGGAGACACTGCGATCAATGTGGGAGATATGTCAAGATGTGTGTTTGTTTTGAGGACGGCTCTCTGGAGAGTCTTAGCAAAGAGGTCACAGGGATAATCAGAGCAATTCTCAGAGACACTGAGAACAAGCTCCGCAATTCCCTCCTGGCACTTTCCCTGTAGGAGATACCGCAAGACGTTTCTGTATATTGGGCACAGCGCTCTGCACGGTGTTAGCAGAGACTTTCCCGGGACAGTGAAACCCTATGTCAGAGACACTGAGAAGAAGCCCCAATGTTCCCTCCAGGCACTTTCAGTGTGGGTGCTTTCTCCACGTGGTTCCTGGTTTCACTGCAGCTCTGAAGAGAATGTTAGCAAAGAGGTAACCGGGACAGTGAAAACAGTACTCAAAGACAGGGAGAGCAAGCTCTCTCTTGGCACTTTGGATGTGGGACATACAGCGAGATGTTTGCTGCTTTTGCGTTTGGCTGTTGGGAGATTTACAGCACAAAGATATCTAGTTGATTTGAAGCAGTTCCGAGAAAGTCTAAACATAATCCCCACTTCTCCCTCCTGGCACTTTCCATGTGGGAGATATAGCAGGATGTATATTGGTTTTGAGGACAACTCAATGGACAGTGTAGGGAGAAAAGGTCCTGGCTCCTTGAATGCCGTTTCTGGAGACACTGCGATCAATGTGGGAGATATGTCAAGATGTGTGTTTGTTTTGAGGACGGCTCTCTGGAGAGTCTTAGCAAAGAGGTCACAGGGATAATCAGAGCAATTCTCAGAGACACTGAGAACAAGCTCCGCAATTCCCTCCTGGCACTTTCCCTGTAGGAGATACCGCAAGACGTTTCTGTATATTGGGCACAGCGCTCTGCACGGTGTTAGCAGAGACTTTCCCGGGACAGTGAAACCCTATGTCAGAGACACTGAGAAGAAGCCCCAATGTTCCCTCCAGGCACTTTCAGTGTGGGTGCTTTCTCCACGTGGTTCCTGGTTTCACTGCAGCTCTGAAGAGAATGTTAGCAAAGAGGTAACCGGGACAGTGAAAACAGTACTCAAAGACAGGGAGAGCAAGCTCTCTCTTGGCACTTTGGATGTGGGACATACAGCGAGATGTTTGCTGCTTTTGCGTTTGGCTGTTGGGAGATTTACAGCACAAAGATATCTAGTTGATTTGAAGCAGTTCCGAGAAAGTCTAAACATAATCCCCACTTCTCCCTCCTGGCACTTTCCATGTGGGAGATATAGCAGGATGTATATTGGTTTTGAGGACAACTCAATGGACAGTGTAGGGAGAAAAGGTCCTGGCTCCTTGAATGCCGTTTCTGGAGACACTGCGATCAATGTGGGAGATATGTCAAGATGTGTGTTTGTTTTGAGGACGGCTCTCTGGAGAGTCTTAGCAAAGAGGTCACACAGATAATCAGAGCAATTCTCAGAGACACTGAGAACAAGCTCCGCAATTCCCTCCTGGCACTTTCCCTGTAGGAGATACCGCAAGACGTTTCTGTATATTGGGCACAGCGCTCTGCACGGTGTTAGCAGAGACTTTCCCGGGACAGTGAAACCCTATGTCAGAGACACTGAGAAGAAGCCCCAATGTTCCCTCCAGGCACTTTCAGTGTGGGTGCTTTCTCCACGTGGTTCCTGGTTTCACTGCAGCTCTGAAGAGAATGTTAGCAAAGAGGTAACCGGGACAGTGAAAACAGTACTCAAAGACAGGGAGAGCAAGCTCTCTCTTGGCACTTTGGATGTGGGACATACAGCGAGATGTTTGCTGCTTTTGCGTTTGGCTGTTGGGAGATTTACAGCACAAAGATATCTAGTTGATTTGAAGCAGTTCCGAGAAAGTCTAAACATAATCCCCACTTCTCCCTCCTGGCACTTTCCATGTGGGAGATATAGCAGGATGTATATTGGTTTTGAGGACAACTCAATGGACAGTGTAGGGAGAAAAGGTCCTGGCTCCTTGAATGCCGTTTCTGGAGACACTGCGATCAATGTGGGAGATATGTCAAGATGTGTGTTTGTTTTGAGGACGGCTCTCTGGAGAGTCTTAGCAAAGAGGTCACACAGATAATCAGAGCAATTCTCAGAGACACTGAGAACAAGCTCCGCAATTCCCTCCTGGCACTTTCCCTGTAGGAGATACCGCAAGACGTTTCTGTATATTGGGCACAGCGCTCTGCACGGTGTTAGCAGAGACTTTCCCGGGACAGTGAAACCCTATGTCAGAGACACTGAGAAGAAGCCCCAATGTTCCCTCCAGGCACTTTCAGTGTGGGTGCTTTCTCCACGTGGTTCCTGGTTTCACTGCGGCTCTGAAGAGAATGTTAGCAAAGAGGTAACCGGGACAGTGAAAACAGTACTCAAAGACAGGGAGAGCAAGCTCTCTCTTGGCACTTTGGATGTGGGACATACAGCGAGATGTTTGCTGCTTTTGCATTTGGCTGTTGGGAGATTTACAGCACAAAGATATCTAGTTGATTTGAAGCAGTTCCGAGAAAGTCTAAACATAATCCCCACTTCTCCCTCCTGGCACTTTCCATGTGGGAGATATAGCAGGATGTATATTGGTTTTGAGGACAACTCAATGGACAGTGTAGGGAGAAAAGGTCCTGGCTCCTTGAATGCCGTTTCTGGAGACACTGCGATCAATGTGGCAGATATGTCAAGATGTGTGTTTGTTTTGAGGACGGCTCTCTGGAGAGTCTTAGCAAAGAGGTCACACAGATAATCAGAGCAATTCTCAGAGACACTGAGAACAAGCTCCGCAATTCCCTCCTGGCACTTTCCCTGTAGGAGATACCGCAAGACGTTTCTGTACATTGGGCACAGCGCTCTGCACGGTGTTAGCAGAGACTTTCCCGGGACAGTGAAACCCTATGTCAGAGACACTGAGAAGAAGCCCCAATGTTCCCTCCAGGCACTTTCAGTGTGGGTGCTTTCTCCACGTGGTTCCTGGTTTCACTGCAGCTCTGAAGAGAATGTTAGCAAAGAGGTAACCGGGACAGTGAAAACAGTACTCAAAGACAGGGAGAGCAAGCTCTCTCTTGGCACTTTGGATGTGGGACATACAGCGAGATGTTTGCTGCTTTTGCGTTTGGCTGTTGGGAGATTTACAGCACAAAGATATCTAGTTGATTTGAAGCAGTTCCGAGAAAGTCTAAACATAATCCCCACTTCTCCCTCCTGGCACTTTCCATGTGGGAGATATAGCAGGATGTATATTGGTTTTGAGGACAACTCAATGGACAGTGTAGGGAGAAAAGGTCCTGGCTCCTTGAATGCCGTTTCTGGAGACACTGCGATCAATGTGGGAGATATGTCAAGATGTGTGTTTGTTTTGAGGACGGCTCTCTGGAGAGTCTTAGCAAAGAGGTCACACAGATAATCAGAGCAATTCTCAGAGACACTGAGAACAAGCTCCGCAATTCCCTCCTGGCACTTTCCCTGTAGGAGATACCGCAAGACGTTTCTGTACATTGGGCACAGCGCTCTGCACGGTGTTAGCAGAGACTTTCCCGGGACAGTGAAACCCTATGTCAGAGACACTGAGAAGAAGCCCCAATGTTCCCTCCAGGCACTTTCAGTGTGGGTGCTTTCTCCACGTGGTTCCTGGTTTCACTGCAGCTCTGAAGAGAATGTTAGCAAAGAGGTAACCGGGACAGTGAAAACAGTACTCAAAGACAGGGAGAGCAAGCTCTCTCTTGGCACTTTGGATGTGGGACATACAGCGAGATGTTTGCTGCTTTTGCGTTTGGCTGTTGGGAGATTTACAGCACAAAGATATCTAGTTGATTTGAAGCAGTTCCGAGAAAGTCTAAACATAATCCCCACTTCTCCCTCCTGGCACTTTCCATGTGGGAGATATAGCAGGATGTATATTGGTTTTGAGGACAACTCAATGGACAGTGTAGGGAGAAAAGGTCCTGGCTCCTTGAATGCCGTTTCTGGAGACACTGCGATCAATGTGGGAGATATGTCAAGATGTGTGTTTGTTTTGAGGACGGCTCTCTGGAGAGTCTTAGCAAAGAGGTCACAGGGATAATCAGAGCAATTCTCAGAGACACTGAGAACAAGCTCCACAATTCCCTCCTGGCACTTTCCCTGTAGGAGATACCGCAAGACGTTTCTGTATATTGGGCACAGCGCTCTGCACGGTGTTAGCAGAGACTTTCCCGGGACAGTGAAACCCTATGTCAGAGACACTGAGAAGAAGCCCCAATGTTCCCTCCAGGCACTTTCAGTGTGGGTGCTTTCTCCACGTGGTTCCTGGTTTCACTGCAGCTCTGAAGAGAATGTTAGCAAAGAGGTAACCGGGACAGTGAAAACAGTACTCAAAGACAGGGAGAGCAAGCTCTCTCTTGGCACTTTGGATGTGGGACATACAGCGAGATGTTTGCTGCTTTTGCGTTTGGCTGTTGGGAGATTTACAGCACAAAGATATCTAGTTGATTTGAAGCAGTTCCGAGAAAGTCTAAACATAATCCCCACTTCTCCCTCCTGGCACTTTCCATGTGGGAGATATAGCAGGATGTATATTGGTTTTGAGGACAACTCAATGGACAGTGTAGGGAGAAAACCTCCTGGCTCCTTGAATGCCGTTTCTGGAGACACTGCGATCAATGTGGGAGATATGTCAAGATGTGTGTTTGTTTTGAGGACGGCTCTCTGGAGAGTCTTAGCAAAGAGGTCACACAGATAATCAGAGCAATTCTCAGAGACACTGAGAACAAGCTCCGCAATTCCCTCCTGGCACTTTCCCTGTAGGAGATACCGCAAGACGTTTCTGTATATTGGGCACAGCGCTCTGCACGGTGTTAGCAGAGACTTTCCCGGGACAGTGAAACCCTATGTCAGAGACACTGAGAAGAAGCCCCAATGTTCCCTCCAGGCACTTTCAGTGTGGGTGCTTTCTCCACGTGGTTCCTGGTTTCACTGCAGCTCTGAAGAGAATGTTAGCAAAGAGGTAACCGGGACAGTGAAAACAGTACTCAAAGACAGGGAGAGCAAGCTCTCTCTTGGCACTTTGGATGTGGGACATACAGCGAGATGTTTGCTGCTTTTGCGTTTGGCTGTTGGGAGATTTACAGCACAAAGATATCTAGTTGATTTGAAGCAGTTCCGAGAAAGTCTAAACATAATCCCCACTTCTCCCTCCTGGCACTTTCCATGTGGGAGATATAGCAGGATGTATATTGGTTTTGAGGACAACTCAATGGACAGTGTAGGGAGAAAAGGTCCTGGCTCCTTGAATGCCGTTTCTGGAGACACTGCGATCAATGTGGGAGATATGTCAAGATGTGTGTTTGTTTTGAGGACGGCTCTCTGGAGAGTCTTAGCAAAGAGGTCACACAGATAATCAGAGCAATTCTCAGAGACACTGAGAACAAGCTCCGCAATTCCCTCCTGGCACTTTCCCTGTAGGAGATACCGCAAGACGTTTCTGTATATTGGGCACAGCGCTCTGCACGGTGTTAGCAGAGACTTTCCCGGGACAGTGAAACCCTATGTCAGAGACACTGAGAAGAAGCCCCAATGTTCCCTCCAGGCACTTTCAGTGTGGGTGCTTTCTCCACGTGGTTCCTGGTTTCACCGCAGCTCTGAAGAGAATGTTAGCAAAGAGGTAACCGGGACAGTGAAAACAGTACTCAAAGACAGGGAGAGCAAGCTCTCTCTTGGCACTTTGGATGTGGGACATACAGCGAGATGTTTGCTGCTTTTGCGTTTGGCTGTTGGGAGATTTACAGCACAAAGATATCTAGTTGATTTGAAGCAGTTCCGAGAAAGTCTAAACATAATCCCCACTTCTCCCTCCTGGCACTTTCCATGTGGGAGATATAGCAGGATGTATATTGGTTTTGAGGACAACTCAATGGACAGTGTAGGGAGAAAAGGTCCTGGCTCCTTGAATGCCGTTTCTGGAGACACTGCGATCAATGTGGGAGATATGTCAAGATGTGTGTTTGTTTTGAGGACGGCTCTCTGGAGAGTCTTAGCAAAGAGGTCACACAGATAATCAGAGCAATTCTCAGAGACACTGAGAACAAGCTCCGCAATTCCCTCCTGGCACTTTCCCTGTAGGAGATACCGCAAGACGTTTCTGTACATTGGGCACAGCGCTCTGCACGGTGTTAGCAGAGACTTTCCCGGGACAGTGAAACCCTATGTCAGAGACACTGAGAAGAAGCCCCAATGTTCCCTCCAGGCACTTTCAGTGTGGGTGCTTTCTCCACGTGGTTCCTGGTTTCACTGCAGCTCTGAAGAGAATGTTAGCAAAGAGGTAACCGGGACAGTGAAAACAGTACTCAAAGACAGGGAGAGCAAGCTCTCTCTTGGCACTTTGGATGTGGGACATACAGCGAGATGTTTGCTGCTTTTGCGTTTGGCTGTTGGGAGATTTACAGCACAAAGATATCTAGTTGATTTGAAGCAGTTCCGAGAAAGTCTAAACATAATCCCCACTTCTCCCTCCTGGCACTTTCCATGTGGGAGATATAGCAGGATGTATATTGGTTTTGAGGACAACTCAATGGACAGTGTAGGGAGAAAACCTCCTGGCTCCTTGAATGCCGTTTCTGGAGACACTGCGATCAATGTGGGAGATATGTCAAGATGTGTGTTTGTTTTGAGGACGGCTCTCTGGAGAGTCTTAGCAAAGAGGTCACACAGATAATCAGAGCAATTCTCAGAGACACTGAGAACAAGCTCCGCAATTCCCTCCTGGCACTTTCCCTGTAGGAGATACCGCAAGACGTTTCTGTATATTGGGCACAGCGCTCTGCACGGTGTTAGCAGAGACTTTCCCGGGACAGTGAAACCCTATGTCAGAGACACTGAGAAGAAGCCCCAATGTTCCCTCCAGGCACTTTCAGTGTGGGTGCTTTCTCCACGTGGTTCCTGGTTTCACTGCAGCTCTGAAGAGAATGTTAGCAAAGAGGTAACCGGGACAGTGAAAACAGTACTCAAAGACAGGGAGAGCAAGCTCTCTCTTGGCACTTTGGATGTGGGACATACAGCGAGATGTTTGCTGCTTTTGCGTTTGGCTGTTGGGAGATTTACAGCACAAAGATATCTAGTTGATTTGAAGCAGTTCCGAGAAAGTCTAAACATAATCCCCACTTCTCCCTCCTGGCACTTTCCATGTGGGAGATATAGCAGGATGTATATTGGTTTTGAGGACAACTCAATGGACAGTGTAGGGAGAAAAGGTCCTGGCTCCTTGAATGCCGTTTCTGGAGACACTGCGATCAATGTGGGAGATATGTCAAGATGTGTGTTTGTTTTGAGGACGGCTCTCTGGAGAGTCTTAGCAAAGAGGTCACACAGATAATCAGAGCAATTCTCAGAGACACTGAGAACAAGCTCCGCAATTCCCTCCTGGCACTTTCCCTGTAGGAGATACCGCAAGACGTTTCTGTATATTGGGCACAGCGCTCTGCACGGTGTTAGCAGAGACTTTCCCGGGACAGTGAAACCCTATGTCAGAGACACTGAGAAGAAGCCCCAATGTTCCCTCCAGGCACTTTCAGTGTGGGTGCTTTCTCCACGTGGTTCCTGGTTTCACCGCAGCTCTGAAGAGAATGTTAGCAAAGAGGTAACCGGGACAGTGAAAACAGTACTCAAAGACAGGGAGAGCAAGCTCTCTCTTGGCACTTTGGATGTGGGACATACAGCGAGATGTTTGCTGCTTTTGCGTTTGGCTGTTGGGAGATTTACAGCACAAAGATATCTAGTTGATTTGAAGCAGTTCCGAGAAAGTCTAAACATAATCCCCACTTCTCCCTCCTGGCACTTTCCATGTGGGAGATATAGCAGGATGTATATTGGTTTTGAGGACAACTCAATGGACAGTGTAGGGAGAAAAGGTCCTGGCTCCTTGAATGCCGTTTCTGGAGACACTGCGATCAATGTGGGAGATATGTCAAGATGTGTGTTTGTTTTGAGGACGGCTCTCTGGAGAGTCTTAGCAAAGAGGTCACACAGATAATCAGAGCAATTCTCAGAGACACTGAGAACAAGCTCCGCAATTCCCTCCTGGCACTTTCCCTGTAGGAGATACCGCAAGACGTTTCTGTATATTGGGCACAGCGCTCTGCACAGTGTTAGCAGAGACTTTCCCGGGACAGTGAAACCCTATGTCAGAGACACTGAGAAGAAGCCCCAATGTTCCCTCCAGGCACTTTCAGTGTGGGTGCTTTCTCCACGTGGTTCCTGGTTTCACCGCAGCTCTGAAGAGAATGTTAGCAAAGAGGTAACCGGGACAGTGAAAACAGTACTCAAAGACAGGGAGAGCAAGCTCTCTCTTGGCACTTTGGATGTGGGACATACAGCGAGATGTTTGCTGCTTTTGCGTTTGGCTGTTGGGAGATTTACAGCACAAAGATATCTAGTTGATTTGAAGCAGTTCCGAGAAAGTCTAAACATAATCCCCACTTCTCCCTCCTGGCACTTTCCATGTGGGAGATATAGCAGGATGTATATTGGTTTTGAGGACAACTCAATGGACAGTGTAGGGAGAAAAGGTCCTGGCTCCTTGAATGCCGTTTCTGGAGACACTGCGATCAATGTGGGAGATATGTCAAGATGTGTGTTTGTTTTGAGGACGGCTCTCTGGAGAGTCTTAGCAAAGAGGTCACAGGGATAATCAGAGCAATTCTCAGAGACACTGAGAACAAGCTCCGCAATTCCCTCCTGGCACTTTCCCTGTAGGAGATACCGCAAGACGTTTCTGTATATTGGGCACAGCGCTCTGCACGGTGTTAGCAGAGACTTTCCCGGGACAGTGAAACCCTATGTCAGAGACACTGAGAAGAAGCCCCAATGTTCCCTCCAGGCACTTTCAGTGTGGGTGCTTTCTCCACGTGGTTCCTGGTTTCACTGCAGCTCTGAAGAGAATGTTAGCAAAGAGGTAACCGGGACAGTGAAAACAGTACTCAAAGACAGGGAGAGCAAGCTCTCTCTTGGCACTTTGGATGTGGGACATACAGCGAGATGTTTGCTGCTTTTGCGTTTGGCTGTTGGGAGATTTACAGCACAAAGATATCTAGTTGATTTGAAGCAGTTCCGAGAAAGTCTAAACATAATCCCCACTTCTCCCTCCTGGCACTTTCCATGTGGGAGATATAGCAGGATGTATATTGGTTTTGAGGACAACTCAATGGACAGTGTAGGGAGAAAACCTCCTGGCTCCTTGAATGCCGTTTCTGGAGACACTGCGATCAATGTGGGAGATATGTCAAGATGTGTGTTTGTTTTGAGGACGGCTCTCTGGAGAGTCTTAGCAAAGAGGTCACACAGATAATCAGAGCAATTCTCAGAGACACTGAGAACAAGCTCCGCAATTCCCTCCTGGCACTTTCCCTGTAGGAGTTACCGCAAGACGTTTCTGTATATTGGGCACAGCGCTCTGCACGGTGTTAGCAGAGACTTTCCCGGGACAGTGAAACCCTATGTCAGAGACACTGAGAAGAAGCCCCAATGTTCCCTCCAGGCACTTTCAGTGTGGGTGCTTTCTCCACGTGGTTCCTGGTTTCACCGCAGCTCTGAAGAGAATGTTAGCAAAGAGGTAACCGGGACAGTGAAAACAGTACTCAAAGACAGGGAGAGCAAGCTCTCTCTTGGCACTTTGGATGTGGGACATACAGCGAGATGTTTGCTGCTTTTGTGTTTGGCTGTTGGGAGATTTACAGCACAAAGATATCTAGTTGATTTGAAGCAGTTCCGAGAAAGTCTAAACATAATCCCCACTTCTCCCTCCTGGCACTTTCCATGTGGGAGATATAGCAGGATGTATATTGGTTTTGAGGACAACTCAATGGACAGTGTAGGGAGAAAAGGTCCTGGCTCCTTGAATGCCGTTTCTGGAGACACTGCGATCAATGTGGGAGATATGTCAAGATGTGTGTTTGTTTTGAGGACGGCTCTCTGGAGAGTCTTAGCAAAGAGGTCACACAGATAATCAGAGCAATTCTCAGAGACACTGAGAACAAGCTCCGCAATTCCCTCCTGGCACTTTCCCTGTAGGAGATACCGCAAGACGTTTCTGTATATTGGGCACAGCGCTCTGCAGGGTGTTAACAGAGACTTTCCCAGGACAGTGAAACCCTATGTCAGAGACACTGAGAAGAAGCCCCAATGTTCCCTCCAGGCACTTTCAGTGTGGGTGCTTTCTCCACGTGGTTCCTGGTTTCACTGCAGCTCTGAAGAGAATGTTAGCAAAGAGGTAACCGGGACAGTGAAAACAGTACTCAAAGACAGGGAGAGCAAGCTCTCTCTTGGCACTTTGGATGTGGGACATACAGCGAGATGTTTGCTGCTTTTGCGTTTGGCTGTTGGGAGATTTACAGCACAAAGATATCTAGTTGATTTGAAGCAGTTCCGAGAAAGTCTAAACATAATCCCCACTTCTCCCTCCTGGCACTTTCCATGTGGGAGATATAGCAGGATGTATATTGGTTTTGAGGACAACTCAATGGACAGTGTAGGGAGAAAAGGTCCTGGCTCCTTGAATGCCGTTTCTGGAGACACTGCGATCAATGTGGGAGATATGTCAAGATGTGTGTTTGTTTTGAGGACGGCTCTCTGGAGAGTCTTAGCAAAGAGGTCACACAGATAATCAGAGCAATTCTCAGAGACACTGAGAACAAGCTCCGCAATTCCCTCCTGGCACTTTCCCTGTAGGAGATACCGCAAGACGTTTCTGTATATTGGGCACAGCGCTCTGCACGGTGTTAGCAGAGACTTTCCCGGGACAGTGAAACCCTATGTCAGAGACACTGAGAAGAAGCCCCAATGTTCCCTCCAGGCACTTTCAGTGTGGGTGCTTTCTCCACGTGGTTCCTGGTTTCACCGCAGCTCTGAAGAGAATGTTAGCAAAGAGGTAACCGGGACAGTGAAAACAGTACTCAAAGACAGGGAGAGCAAGCTCTCTCTTGGCACTTTGGATGTGGGACATACAGCGAGATGTTTGCTGCTTTTGCGTTTGGCTGTTGGGAGATTTACAGCACAAAGATATCTAGTTGATTTGAAGCAGTTCCGAGAAAGTCTAAACATAATCCCCACTTCTCCCTCCTGGCACTTTCCATGTGGGAGATATAGCAGGATGTATATTGGTTTTGAGGACAACTCAATGGACAGTGTAGGGAGAAAAGTTCCTGGCTCCTTGAATGCCGTTTCTGGAGACACTGCGATCAATGTGGGAGATATGTCAAGATGTGTGTTTGTTTTGAGGACGGCTCTCTGGAGAGTCTTAGCAAAGAGGTCACACAGATAATCAGAGCAATTCTCAGAGACACTGAGAACAAGCTCCGCAATGCCCTCCTGGCACTTTCCCTGTAGGAGATACCGCAAGACGTTTCTGTATATTGGGCACAGCGCTCTGCAGGGTGTTAGCAGAGACTTTCCCGGGACAGTGAAACCCTATGTCAGAGACACTGAGAAGAAGCCCCAATGTTCCCTCCAGGCACTTTCAGTGTGGGTGCTTTCTCCACGTGGTTCCTGGTTTCACTGCAGCTCTGAAGAGAATGTTAGCAAAGAGGTAACCGGGACAGTGAAAACAGTACTCAAAGACAGGGAGAGCAAGCTCTCTCTTGGCACTTTGGATGTGGGACATACAGCGAGATGTTTGCTGCTTTTGCGTTTGGCTGTTGGGAGATTTACAGCACAAAGATATCTAGTTGATTTGAAGCAGTTCCGAGAAAGTCTAAACATAATCCCCACTTCTCCCTCCTGGCACTTTCCATGTGGGAGATATAGCAGGATGTATATTGGTTTTGAGGACAACTCAATGGACAGTGTAGGGAGAAAAGGTCCTGGCTCCTTGAATGCCGTTTCTGGAGACACTGCGATCAATGTGGGAGATATGTCAAGATGTGTGTTTGTTTTGAGGACGGCTCTCTGGAGAGTCTTAGCAAAGAGGTCACACAGATAATCAGAGCAATTCTCAGAGACACTGAGAACAAGCTCCGCAATTCCCTCCTGGCACTTTCCCTGTAGGAGATACCGCAAGACGTTTCTGTATATTGGGCACAGCGCTCTGCACGGTGTTAGCAGAGACTTTCCCGGGACAGTGAAACCCTATGTCAGAGACACTGAGAAGAAGCCCCAATGTTCCCTCCAGGCACTTTCAGTGTGGGTGCTTTCTCCACGTGGTTCCTGGTTTCACCGCAGCTCTGAAGAGAATGTTAGCAAAGAGGTAACCGGGACAGTGAAAACAGTACTCAAAGACAGGGAGAGCAAGCTCTCTCTTGGCACTTTGGATGTGGGACATACAGCGAGATGTTTGCTGCTTTTGTGTTTGGCTGTTGGGAGATTTACAGCACAAAGATATCTAGTTGATTTGAAGCAGTTCCGAGAAAGTCTAAACATAATCCCCACTTCTCCCTCCTGGCACTTTCCATGTGGGAGATATAGCAGGATGTATATTGGTTTTGAGGACAACTCAATGGACAGTGTAGGGAGAAAAGGTCCTGGCTCCTTGAATGCCGTTTCTGGAGACACTGCGATCAATGTGGGAGATATGTCAAGATGTGTGTTTGTTTTGAGGACGGCTCTCTGGAGAGTCTTAGCAAAGAGGTCACACAGATAATCAGAGCAATTCTCAGAGACACTGAGAACAAGCTCCGCAATGCCCTCCTGGCACTTTCCCTGTAGGAGATACCGCAAGACGTTTCTGTATATTGGGCACAGCGCTCTGCACGGTGTTAGCAGAGACTTTCCCGGGACAGTGAAACCCTATGTCAGAGACACTGAGAAGAAGCCCCAATGTTCCCTCCAGGCACTTTCAGTGTGGGTGCTTTCTCCACGTGGTTCCTGGTTTCACTGCAGCTCTGAAGAGAATGTTAGCAAAGAGGTAACCGGGACAGTGAAAACAGTACTCAAAGACAGGGAGAGCAAGCTCTCTCTTGGCACTTTGGATGTGGGACATACAGCGAGATGTTTGCTGCTTTTGCGTTTGGCTGTTGGGAGATTTACAGCACAAAGATATCTAGTTGATTTGAAGCAGTTCCGAGAAAGTCTAAACATAATCCCCACTTCTCCCTCCTGGCACTTTCCATGTGGGAGATATAGCAGGATGTATATTGGTTTTGAGGACAACTCAATGGACAGTGTAGGGAGAAAAGGTCCTGGCTCCTTGAATGCCGTTTCTGGAGACACTGCGATCAATGTGGGAGATATGTCAAGATGTGTGTTTGTTTTGAGGACGGCTCTCTGGAGAGTCTTAGCAAAGAGGTCACACAGATAATCAGAGCAATTCTCAGAGACACTGAGAACAAGCTCCGCAATTCCCTCCTGGCACTTTCCCTGTAGGAGATACCGCAAGACGTTTCTGTATATTGGGCACAGCGCTCTGCAGGGTGTTAGCAGAGACTTTCCCGGGACAGTGAAACCCTATGGCAGAGACACTGAGAAGAAGCCCCAATGTTCCCTCCAGGCACTTTCAGTGTGGGTGCTTTCTCCACGTGGTTCCTGGTTTCACCGCAGCTCTGAAGAGAATGTTAGCAAAGAGGTAACCGGGACAGTGAAAACAGTACTCAAAGACAGGGAGAGCAAGCTCTCTCTTGGCACTTTGGATGTGGGACATACAGCGAGATGTTTGCTGCTTTTGCGTTTGGCTGTTGGGAGATTTACAGCACAAAGATATCTAGTTGATTTGAAGCAGTTCCGAGAAAGTCTAAACATAATCCCCACTTCTCCCTCCTGGCACTTTCCATGTGGGAGATATAGCAGGATGTATATTGGTTTTGAGGACAACTCAATGGACAGTGTAGGGAGAAAAGGTCCTGGCTCCTTGAATGCCGTTTCTGGAGACACTGCGATCAATGTGGGAGATATGTCAAGATGTGTGTTTGTTTTGAGGACGGCTCTCTGGAGAGTCTTAGCAAAGAGGTCACACAGATAATCAGAGCAATTCTCAGAGACACTGAGAACAAGCTCCGCAATGCCCTCCTGGCACTTTCCCTGTAGGAGATACCGCAAGACGTTTCTGTATATTGGGCACAGCGCTCTGCACGGTGTTAGCAGAGACTTCCCCGGCACAGTGAAACCCTATGGCAGAGACACTGAGAAGAAGCCCCAATGTTCCCTCCAGGCACTTTCAGTGTGGGTGCTTTCTCCACGTGGTTCCTGGTTTCACTGCAGCTCTGAAGAGAATGTTAGCAAAGAGGTAACCGGGACAGTGAAAACAGTACTCAAAGACAGGGAGAGCAAGCTCTCTCTTGGCACTTTGGATGTGGGACATACAGCGAGATGTTTGCTGCTTTTGCGTTTGGCTGTTGGGAGATTTACAGCACAAAGATATCTAGTTGATTTGAAGCAGTTCCGAGAAAGTCTAAACATAATCCCCACTTCTCCCTCCTGGCACTTTCCATGTGGGAGATATAGCAGGATGTATATTGGTTTTGAGGACAACTCAATGGACAGTGTAGGGAGAAAAGTTCCTGGCTCCTTGAATGCCGTTTCTGGAGACACTGCGATCAATGTGGGAGATATGTCAAGATGTGTGTTTGTTTTGAGGACGGCTCTCTGGAGAGTCTTAGCAAAGAGGTCACAGGGATAATCAGAGCAATTCTCAGAGACACTGAGAACAAGCTCCGCAATGCCCTCCTGGCACTTTCCCTGTAGGAGATACCGCAAGACGTTTCTGTATATTGGGCACAGCGCTCTGCACGGTGTTAGCAGAGACTTTCCCGGGACAGTGAAACCCTATGTCAGAGACACTGAGAAGAAGCCCCAATGTTCCCTCCAGGCACTTTCAGTGTGGGTGCTTTCTCCACGTGGTTCCTGGTTTCACCGCAGCTCTGAAGAGAATGTTAGCAAAGAGGTAACCGGGACAGTGAAAACAGTACTCAAAGACAGGGAGAGCAAGCTCTCTCTTGGCACTTTGGATGTGGGACATACAGCGAGATGTTTGCTGCTTTTGCGTTTGGCTGTTGGGAGATTTACAGCACAAAGATATCTAGTTGATTTGAAGCAGTTCCGAGAAAGTCTAAACATAATCCCCACTTCTCCCTCCTGGCACTTTCCATGTGGGAGATATAGCAGGATGTATATTGGTTTTGAGGACAACTCAATGGACAGTGTAGGGAGAAAAGGTCCTGGCTCCTTGAATGCCGTTTCTGGAGACACTGCGATCAATGTGGGAGATATGTCAAGATGTGTGTTTGTTTTGAGGACGTCTCTCTGGAGAGTCTTAGCAAAGAGGTCACACAGATAATCAGAGCAATTCTCAGAGACACTGAGAACAAGCTCCGCAATTCCCTCCTGGCACTTTCCCTGTAGGAGATACCGCAAGACGTTTCTGTATATTGGGCACAGCGCTCTGCACGGTGTTAGCAGAGACTTTCCCGGGACAGTGAAACCCTATGTCAGAGACACTGAGAAGAAGCCCCAATGTTCCCTCCAGGCACTTTCAGTGTGGGTGCTTTCTCCACGTGGTTCCTGGTTTCACTGCAGCTCTGAAGAGAATGTTAGCAAAGAGGTAACCGGGACAGTGAAAACAGTACTCAAAGACAGGGAGAGCAAGCTCTCTCTTGGCACTTTGGATGTGGGACATACAGCGAGATGTTTGCTGCTTTTGCGTTTGGCTGTTGGGAGATTTACAGCACAAAGATATCTAGTTGATTTGAAGCAGTTCCGAGAAAGTCTAAACATAATCCCCACTTCTCCCTCCTGGCACTTTCCATGTGGGAGATATAGCAGGATGTATATTGGTTTTGAGGACAACTCAATGGACAGTGTAGGGAGAAAACCTCCTGGCTCCTTGAATGCCGTTTCTGGAGACACTGCGATCAATGTGGGAGATATGTCAAGATGTGTGTTTGTTTTGAGGATGGCTCTCTGGAGAGTCTTAGCAAAGAGGTCACACAGATAATCAGAGCAATTCTCAGAGACACTGAGAACAAGCTCCGCAATTCCCTCCTGGCACTTTCCCTGTAGGAGATACCGCAAGACGTTTCTGTATATTGGGCACAGCGCTCTGCACGGTGTTAGCAGAGACTTTCCCGGGACAGTGAAACCCTATGTCAGAGACACTGAGAAGAAGCCCCAATGTTCCCTCCAGGCACTTTCAGTGTGGGTGCTTTCTCCACGTGGTTCCTGGTTTCACTGCAGCTCTGAAGAGAATGTTAGCAAAGAGGTAACCGGGACAGTGAAAACAGTACTCAAAGACAGGGAGAGCAAGCTCTTTCTTGGCACTTTGGATGTGGGACATACAGCGAGATGTTTGCTGCTTTTGCGTTTGGCTGTTGGGAGATTTACAGCACAAAGATATCTAGTTGATTTGAAGCAGTTCCGAGAAAGTCTAAACATAATCCCCACTTCTCCCTCCTGGCACTTTCCATGTGGGAGATATAGCAGGATGTATATTGGTTTTGAGGACAACTCAATGGACAGTGTAGGGAGAAAACCTCCTGGCTCCTTGAATGCCGTTTCTGGAGACACTGCGATCAATGTGGGAGATATGTCAAGATGTGTGTTTGTTTTGAGGACGGCTCTCTGGAGAGTCTTAGCAAAGAGGTCACACAGATAATCAGAGCAATTCTCAGAGACACTGAGAACAAGCTCCGCAATTCCCTCCTGGCACTTTCCCTGTAGGAGATACCGCAAGACGTTTCTGTATATTGGGCACAGCGCTCTGCACGGTGTTAGCAGAGACTTTCCCGGGACAGTGAAACCCTATGTCAGAGACACTGAGAAGAAGCCCCAATGTTCCCTCCAGGCACTTTCAGTGTGGCTGCCTTCTGCACGTGGTTCCTGGTTTCACTGCGGCTCTGAAGAGAATGTTAGCAAAGAGGTAACCGGGACAGTGAAAACAGTACTCAAAGACAGGGAGAGCAAGCTCTCTCTTGGCACTTTGGATGTGGGACATACAGCGAGATGTTTGCTGCTTTTGCATTTGGCTGTTGGGAGATTTACAGCACAAAGATATCTAGTTGATTTGAAGCAGTTCCGAGAAAGTCTAAACATAATCCCCACTTCTCCCTCCTGGCACTTTCCATGTGGGAGATATAGCAGGATGTATATTGGTTTTGAGGACAACTCAATGGACAGTGTAGGGAGAAAAGGTCCTGGCTCCTTGAATGCCGTTTCTGGAGACACTGCGATCAATGTGGGAGATATGTCAAGATGTGTGTTTGTTTTGAGGACGGCTCTCTGGAGAGTCTTAGCAAAGAGGTCACACAGATAATCAGAGCAATTCTCAGAGACACTGAGAACAAGCTCCGCAATTCCCTCCTGGCACTTTCCCTGTAGGAGATACCGCAAGACGTTTCTGTATATTGGGCACAGCGCTCTGCACGGTGTTAGCAGAGACTTTCCCGGGACAGTGAAACCCTATGTCAGAGACACTGAGAAGAAGCCCCAATGTTCCCTCCAGGCACTTTCAGTGTGGGTGCTTTCTCCACGTGGTTCCTGGTTTCACTGCGGCTCTGAAGAGAATGTTAGCAAAGAGGTAACCGGGACAGTGAAAACAGTACTCAAAGACAGGGAGAGCAAGCTCTCTCTTGGCACTTTGGATGTGGGACATACAGCGAGATGTTTGCTGCTTTTGCGTTTGGCTGTTGGGAGATTTACAGCACAAAGATATCTAGTTGATTTGAAGCAGTTCCGAGAAAGTCTAAACATAATCCCCACTTCTCCCTCCTGGCACTTTCCATGTGGGAGATATAGCAGGATGTATATTGGTTTTGAGGACAACTCAATGGACAGTGTAGGGAGAAAACCTCCTGGCTCCTTGAATGCCGTTTCTGGAGACACTGCGATCAATGTGGGAGATATGTCAAGATGTGTGTTTGTTTTGAGGACGGCTCTCTGGAGAGTCTTAGCAAAGAGGTCACACAGATAATCAGAGCAATTCTCAGAGACACTGAGAACAAGCTCCGCAATTCCCTCCTGGCACTTTCCCTGTAGGAGTTACCGCAAGACGTTTCTGTATATTGGGCACAGCGCTCTGCACGGTGTTAGCAGAGACTTTCCCGGGACAGTGAAACCCTATGTCAGAGACACTGAGAAGAAGCCCCAATGTTCCCTCCAGGCACTTTCAGTGTGGGTGCTTTCTCCACGTGGTTCCTGGTTTCACCGCAGCTCTGAAGAGAATGTTAGCAAAGAGGTAACCGGGACAGTGAAAACAGTACTCAAAGACAGGGAGAGCAAGCTCTCTCTTGGCACTTTGGATGTGGGACATACAGCGAGATGTTTGCTGCTTTTGTGTTTGGCTGTTGGGAGATTTACAGCACAAAGATATCTAGTTGATTTGAAGCAGTTCCGAGAAAGTCTAAACATAATCCCCACTTCTCCCTCCTGGCACTTTCCATGTGGGAGATATAGCAGGATGTATATTGGTTTTGAGGACAACTCAATGGACAGTGTAGGGAGAAAAGGTCCTGGCTCCTTGAATGCCGTTTCTGGAGACACTGCGATCAATGTGGGAGATATGTCAAGATGTGTGTTTGTTTTGAGGACGGCTCTCTGGAGAGTCTTAGCAAAGAGGTCACACAGATAATCAGAGCAATTCTCAGAGACACTGAGAACAAGCTCCGCAATTCCCTCCTGGCACTTTCCCTGTAGGAGATACCGCAAGACGTTTCTGTATATTGGGCACAGCGCTCTGCAGGGTGTTAACAGAGACTTTCCCAGGACAGTGAAACCCTATGTCAGAGACACTGAGAAGAAGCCCCAATGTTCCCTCCAGGCACTTTCAGTGTGGGTGCTTTCTCCACGTGGTTCCTGGTTTCACTGCAGCTCTGAAGAGAATGTTAGCAAAGAGGTAACCGGGACAGTGAAAACAGTACTCAAAGACAGGGAGAGCAAGCTCTCTCTTGGCACTTTGGATGTGGGACATACAGCGAGATGTTTGCTGCTTTTGCGTTTGGCTGTTGGGAGATTTACAGCACAAAGATATCTAGTTGATTTGAAGCAGTTCCGAGAAAGTCTAAACATAATCCCCACTTCTCCCTCCTGGCACTTTCCATGTGGGAGATATAGCAGGATGTATATTGGTTTTGAGGACAACTCAATGGACAGTGTAGGGAGAAAAGGTCCTGGCTCCTTGAATGCCGTTTCTGGAGACACTGCGATCAATGTGGGAGATATGTCAAGATGTGTGTTTGTTTTGAGGACGGCTCTCTGGAGAGTCTTAGCAAAGAGGTCACACAGATAATCAGAGCAATTCTCAGAGACACTGAGAACAAGCTCCGCAATTCCCTCCTGGCACTTTCCCTGTAGGAGATACCGCAAGACGTTTCTGTATATTGGGCACAGCGCTCTGCACGGTGTTAGCAGAGACTTTCCCGGGACAGTGAAACCCTATGTCAGAGACACTGAGAAGAAGCCCCAATGTTCCCTCCAGGCACTTTCAGTGTGGGTGCTTTCTCCACGTGGTTCCTGGTTTCACCGCAGCTCTGAAGAGAATGTTAGCAAAGAGGTAACCGGGACAGTGAAAACAGTACTCAAAGACAGGGAGAGCAAGCTCTCTCTTGGCACTTTGGATGTGGGACATACAGCGAGATGTTTGCTGCTTTTGCGTTTGGCTGTTGGGAGATTTACAGCACAAAGATATCTAGTTGATTTGAAGCAGTTCCGAGAAAGTCTAAACATAATCCCCACTTCTCCCTCCTGGCACTTTCCATGTGGGAGATATAGCAGGATGTATATTGGTTTTGAGGACAACTCAATGGACAGTGTAGGGAGAAAAGTTCCTGGCTCCTTGAATGCCGTTTCTGGAGACACTGCGATCAATGTGGGAGATATGTCAAGATGTGTGTTTGTTTTGAGGACGGCTCTCTGGAGAGTCTTAGCAAAGAGGTCACACAGATAATCAGAGCAATTCTCAGAGACACTGAGAACAAGCTCCGCAATGCCCTCCTGGCACTTTCCCTGTAGGAGATACCGCAAGACGTTTCTGTATATTGGGCACAGCGCTCTGCAGGGTGTTAGCAGAGACTTTCCCGGGACAGTGAAACCCTATGTCAGAGACACTGAGAAGAAGCCCCAATGTTCCCTCCAGGCACTTTCAGTGTGGGTGCTTTCTCCACGTGGTTCCTGGTTTCACTGCAGCTCTGAAGAGAATGTTAGCAAAGAGGTAACCGGGACAGTGAAAACAGTACTCAAAGACAGGGAGAGCAAGCTCTCTCTTGGCACTTTGGATGTGGGACATACAGCGAGATGTTTGCTGCTTTTGCGTTTGGCTGTTGGGAGATTTACAGCACAAAGATATCTAGTTGATTTGAAGCAGTTCCGAGAAAGTCTAAACATAATCCCCACTTCTCCCTCCTGGCACTTTCCATGTGGGAGATATAGCAGGATGTATATTGGTTTTGAGGACAACTCAATGGACAGTGTAGGGAGAAAAGGTCCTGGCTCCTTGAATGCCGTTTCTGGAGACACTGCGATCAATGTGGGAGATATGTCAAGATGTGTGTTTGTTTTGAGGACGGCTCTCTGGAGAGTCTTAGCAAAGAGGTCACACAGATAATCAGAGCAATTCTCAGAGACACTGAGAACAAGCTCCGCAATTCCCTCCTGGCACTTTCCCTGTAGGAGATACCGCAAGACGTTTCTGTATATTGGGCACAGCGCTCTGCACGGTGTTAGCAGAGACTTTCCCGGGACAGTGAAACCCTATGTCAGAGACACTGAGAAGAAGCCCCAATGTTCCCTCCAGGCACTTTCAGTGTGGGTGCTTTCTCCACGTGGTTCCTGGTTTCACCGCAGCTCTGAAGAGAATGTTAGCAAAGAGGTAACCGGGACAGTGAAAACAGTACTCAAAGACAGGGAGAGCAAGCTCTCTCTTGGCACTTTGGATGTGGGACATACAGCGAGATGTTTGCTGCTTTTGCGTTTGGCTGTTGGGAGATTTACAGCACAAAGATATCTAGTTGATTTGAAGCAGTTCCGAGAAAGTCTAAACATAATCCCCACTTCTCCCTCCTGGCACTTTCCATGTGGGAGATATAGCAGGATGTATATTGGTTTTGAGGACAACTCAATGGACAGTGTAGGGAGAAAAGGTCCTGGCTCCTTGAATGCCGTTTCTGGAGACACTGCGATCAATGTGGGAGATATGTCAAGATGTGTGTTTGTTTTGAGGACGGCTCTCTGGAGAGTCTTAGCAAAGAGGTCACACAGATAATCAGAGCAATTCTCAGAGACACTGAGAACAAGCTCCGCAATGCCCTCCTGGCACTTTCCCTGTAGGAGATACCGCAAGACGTTTCTGTATATTGGGCACAGCGCTCTGCACGGTGTTAGCAGAGACTTTCCCGGGACAGTGAAACCCTATGTCAGAGACACTGAGAAGAAGCCCCAATGTTCCCTCCAGGCACTTTCAGTGTGGGTGCTTTCTCCACGTGGTTCCTGGTTTCACTGCAGCTCTGAAGAGAATGTTAGCAAAGAGGTAACCGGGACAGTGAAAACAGTACTCAAAGACAGGGAGAGCAAGCTCTCTCTTGGCACTTTGGATGTGGGACATACAGCGAGATGTTTGCTGCTTTTGCGTTTGGCTGTTGGGAGATTTACAGCACAAAGATATCTAGTTGATTTGAAGCAGTTCCGAGAAAGTCTAAACATAATCCCCACTTCTCCCTCCTGGCACTTTCCATGTGGGAGATATAGCAGGATGTATATTGGTTTTGAGGACAACTCAATGGACAGTGTAGGGAGAAAAGGTCCTGGCTCCTTGAATGCCGTTTCTGGAGACACTGCGATCAATGTGGGAGATATGTCAAGATGTGTGTTTGTTTTGAGGACGGCTCTCTGGAGAGTCTTAGCAAAGAGGTCACACAGATAATCAGAGCAATTCTCAGAGACACTGAGAACAAGCTCCGCAATTCCCTCCTGGCACTTTCCCTGTAGGAGATACCGCAAGACGTTTCTGTATATTGGGCACAGCGCTCTGCAGGGTGTTAGCAGAGACTTTCCCGGGACAGTGAAACCCTATGGCAGAGACACTGAGAAGAAGCCCCAATGTTCCCTCCAGGCACTTTCAGTGTGGGTGCTTTCTCCACGTGGTTCCTGGTTTCACCGCAGCTCTGAAGAGAATGTTAGCAAAGAGGTAACCGGGACAGTGAAAACAGTACTCAAAGACAGGGAGAGCAAGCTCTCTCTTGGCACTTTGGATGTGGGACATACAGCGAGATGTTTGCTGCTTTTGCGTTTGGCTGTTGGGAGATTTACAGCACAAAGATATCTAGTTGATTTGAAGCAGTTCCGAGAAAGTCTAAACATAATCCCCACTTCTCCCTCCTGGCACTTTCCATGTGGGAGATATAGCAGGATGTATATTGGTTTTGAGGACAACTCAATGGACAGTGTAGGGAGAAAAGGTCCTGGCTCCTTGAATGCCGTTTCTGGAGACACTGCGATCAATGTGGGAGATATGTCAAGATGTGTGTTTGTTTTGAGGACGGCTCTCTGGAGAGTCTTAGCAAAGAGGTCACACAGATAATCAGAGCAATTCTCAGAGACACTGAGAACAAGCTCCGCAATGCCCTCCTGGCACTTTCCCTGTAGGAGATACCGCAAGACGTTTCTGTATATTGGGCACAGCGCTCTGCACGGTGTTAGCAGAGACTTCCCCGGCACAGTGAAACCCTATGGCAGAGACACTGAGAAGAAGCCCCAATGTTCCCTCCAGGCACTTTCAGTGTGGGTGCTTTCTCCACGTGGTTCCTGGTTTCACTGCAGCTCTGAAGAGAATGTTAGCAAAGAGGTAACCGGGACAGTGAAAACAGTACTCAAAGACAGGGAGAGCAAGCTCTCTCTTGGCACTTTGGATGTGGGACATACAGCGAGATGTTTGCTGCTTTTGCGTTTGGCTGTTGGGAGATTTACAGCACAAAGATATCTAGTTGATTTGAAGCAGTTCCGAGAAAGTCTAAACATAATCCCCACTTCTCCCTCCTGGCACTTTCCATGTGGGAGATATAGCAGGATGTATATTGGTTTTGAGGACAACTCAATGGACAGTGTAGGGAGAAAAGTTCCTGGCTCCTTGAATGCCGTTTCTGGAGACACTGCGATCAATGTGGGAGATATGTCAAGATGTGTGTTTGTTTTGAGGACGGCTCTCTGGAGAGTCTTAGCAAAGAGGTCACAGGGATAATCAGAGCAATTCTCAGAGACACTGAGAACAAGCTCCGCAATGCCCTCCTGGCACTTTCCCTGTAGGAGATACCGCAAGACGTTTCTGTATATTGGGCACAGCGCTCTGCACGGTGTTAGCAGAGACTTTCCCGGGACAGTGAAACCCTATGTCAGAGACACTGAGAAGAAGCCCCAATGTTCCCTCCAGGCACTTTCAGTGTGGGTGCTTTCTCCACGTGGTTCCTGGTTTCACCGCAGCTCTGAAGAGAATGTTAGCAAAGAGGTAACCGGGACAGTGAAAACAGTACTCAAAGACAGGGAGAGCAAGCTCTCTCTTGGCACTTTGGATGTGGGACATACAGCGAGATGTTTGCTGCTTTTGCGTTTGGCTGTTGGGAGATTTACAGCACAAAGATATCTAGTTGATTTGAAGCAGTTCCGAGAAAGTCTAAACATAATCCCCACTTCTCCCTCCTGGCACTTTCCATGTGGGAGATATAGCAGGATGTATATTGGTTTTGAGGACAACTCAATGGACAGTGTAGGGAGAAAAGGTCCTGGCTCCTTGAATGCCGTTTCTGGAGACACTGCGATCAATGTGGGAGATATGTCAAGATGTGTGTTTGTTTTGAGGACGTCTCTCTGGAGAGTCTTAGCAAAGAGGTCACACAGATAATCAGAGCAATTCTCAGAGACACTGAGAACAAGCTCCGCAATTCCCTCCTGGCACTTTCCCTGTAGGAGATACCGCAAGACGTTTCTGTATATTGGGCACAGCGCTCTGCACGGTGTTAGCAGAGACTTTCCCGGGACAGTGAAACCCTATGGCAGAGACACTGAGAAGAAGCCCCAATGTTCCCTCCAGGCACTTTCAGTGTGGGTGCTTTCTCCACGTGGTTCCTGGTTTCACTGCAGCTCTGAAGAGAATGTTAGCAAAGAGGTAACCGGGACAGTGAAAACAGTACTCAAAGACAGGGAGAGCAAGCTCTCTCTTGGCACTTTGGATGTGGGACATACAGCGAGATGTTTGCTGCTTTTGCGTTTGGCTGTTGGGAGATTTACAGCACAAAGATATCTAGTTGATTTGAAGCAGTTCCGAGAAAGTCTAAACATAATCCCCACTTCTCCCTCCTGGCACTTTCCATGTGGGAGATATAGCAGGATGTATATTGGTTTTGAGGACAACTCAATGGACAGTGTAGGGAGAAAACCTCCTGGCTCCTTGAATGCCGTTTCTGGAGACACTGCGATCAATGTGGGAGATATGTCAAGATGTGTGTTTGTTTTGAGGATGGCTCTCTGGAGAGTCTTAGCAAAGAGGTCACACAGATAATCAGAGCAATTCTCAGAGACACTGAGAACAAGCTCCGCAATTCCCTCCTGGCACTTTCCCTGTAGGAGATACCGCAAGACGTTTCTGTATATTGGGCACAGCGCTCTGCACGGTGTTAGCAGAGACTTTCCCGGGACAGTGAAACCCTATGGCAGAGACACTGAGAAGAAGCCCCAATGTTCCCTCCAGGCACTTTCAGTGTGGGTGCTTTCTCCACGTGGTTCCTGGTTTCACTGCAGCTCTGAAGAGAATGTTAGCAAAGAGGTAACCGGGACAGTGAAAACAGTACTCAAAGACAGGGAGAGCAAGCTCTTTCTTGGCACTTTGGATGTGGGACATACAGCGAGATGTTTGCTGCTTTTGCGTTTGGCTGTTGGGAGATTTACAGCACAAAGATATCTAGTTGATTTGAAGCAGTTCCGAGAAAGTCTAAACATAATCCCCACTTCTCCCTCCTGGCACTTTCCATGTGGGAGATATAGCAGGATGTATATTGGTTTTGAGGACAACTCAATGGACAGTGTAGGGAGAAAACCTCCTGGCTCCTTGAATGCCGTTTCTGGAGACACTGCGATCAATGTGGGAGATATGTCAAGATGTGTGTTTGTTTTGAGGACGGCTCTCTGGAGAGTCTTAGCAAAGAGGTCACACAGATAATCAGAGCAATTCTCAGAGACACTGAGAACAAGCTCCGCAATTCCCTCCTGGCACTTTCCCTGTAGGAGATACCGCAAGACGTTTCTGTATATTGGGCACAGCGCTCTGCACGGTGTTAGCAGAGACTTTCCCGGGACAGTGAAACCCTATGTCAGAGACACTGAGAAGAAGCCCCAATGTTCCCTCCAGGCACTTTCAGTGTGGCTGCCTTCTGCACGTGGTTCCTGGTTTCACTGCGGCTCTGAAGAGAATGTTAGCAAAGAGGTAACCGGGACAGTGAAAACAGTACTCAAAGACAGGGAGAGCAAGCTCTCTCTTGGCACTTTGGATGTGGGACATACAGCGAGATGTTTGCTGCTTTTGCATTTGGCTGTTGGGAGATTTACAGCACAAAGATATCTAGTTGATTTGAAGCAGTTCCGAGAAAGTCTAAACATAATCCCCACTTCTCCCTCCTGGCACTTTCCATGTGGGAGATATAGCAGGATGTATATTGGTTTTGAGGACAACTCAATGGACAGTGTAGGGAGAAAAGGTCCTGGCTCCTTGAATGCCGTTTCTGGAGACACTGCGATCAATGTGGGAGATATGTCAAGATGTGTGTTTGTTTTGAGGACGGCTCTCTGGAGAGTCTTAGCAAAGAGGTCACACAGATAATCAGAGCAATTCTCAGAGACACTGAGAACAAGCTCCGCAATTCCCTCCTGGCACTTTCCCTGTAGGAGATACCGCAAGACGTTTCTGTATATTGGGCACAGCGCTCTGCACGGTGTTAGCAGAGACTTTCCCGGGACAGTGAAACCCTATGTCAGAGACACTGAGAAGAAGCCCCAATGTTCCCTCCAGGCACTTTCAGTGTGGGTGCTTTCTCCACGTGGTTCCTGGTTTCACTGCGGCTCTGAAGAGAATGTTAGCAAAGAGGTAACCGGGACAGTGAAAACAGTACTCAAAGACAGGGAGAGCAAGCTCTCTCTTGGCACTTTGGATGTGGGACATACAGCGAGATGTTTGCTGCTTTTGCGTTTGGCTGTTGGGAGATTTACAGCACAAAGATATCTAGTTGATTTGAAGCAGTTCCGAGAAAGTCTAAACATAATCCCCACTTCTCCCTCCTGGCACTTTCCATGTGGGAGATATAGCAGGATGTATATTGGTTTTGAGGACAACTCAATGGACAGTGTAGGGAGAAAAGGTCCTGGCTCCTTGAATGCCGTTTCTGGAGACACTGCGATCAATGTGGGAGATATGTCAAGATGTGTGTTTGTTTTGAGGACGGCTCTCTGGAGAGTCTTAGCAAAGAGGTCACACAGATAATCAGAGCAATTCTCAGAGACACTGAGAACAAGCTCCGCAATTCCCTCCTGGCACTTTCCCTGTAGCAGATACCGCAAGACGTTTCTGTATATTGGGCACAGCGCTCTGCACGGTGTTAGCAGAGACTTTCCCGGGACAGTGAAACCCTATGTCAGAGACACTGAGAAGAAGCCCCAATGTTCCCTCCAGGCACTTTCAGTGTGGGTGCTTTCTCCACGTGGTTCCTGGTTTCACTGCAGCTCTGAAGAGAATGTTAGCAAAGAGGTAACCGGGACAGTGACAACAGTACTCAAAGACAGGGAGAGCAAGCTCTCTCTTGGCACTTTGGATGTGGGACATACAGCGAGATGTTTGCTGCTTTTGCGTTTGGCTGTTGGGAGATTTACAGCACAAAGATATCTAGTTGATTTGAAGCAGTTCCGAGAAAGTCTAAACATAATCCCCACTTCTCCCTCCTGGCACTTTCCATGTGGGAGATATAGCAGGATGTATATTGGTTTTGAGGACAACTCAATGGACAGTGTAGGGAGAAAACCTCCTGGCTCCTTGAATGCCGTTTCTGGAGACACTGCGATCAATGTGGGAGATATGTCAAGATGTGTGTTTGTTTTGAGGACGGCTCTCTGGAGAGTCTTAGCAAAGAGGTCACACAGATAATCAGAGCAATTCTCAGAGACACTGAGAACAAGCTCCGCAATTCCCTCCTGGCACTTTCCCTGTAGGAGATACCGCAAGACGTTTCTGTATATTGGGCACAGCGCTCTGCACGGTGTTAGCAGAGACTTTCCCGGCACAGTGAAACCCTATGTCAGAGACACTGAGAAGAAGCCCCAATGTTCCCTCCAGGCACTTTCAGTGTGGGTGCTTTCTCCACGTGGTTCCTGGTTTCACTGCAGCTCTGAAGAGAATGTTAGCAAAGAGGTAACCGGGACAGTGAAAACAGTACTCAAAGACAGGGAGAGCAAGCTCTCTCTTGGCACTTTGGATGTGGGACATACAGCGAGATGTTTGCTGCTTTTGCGTTTGGCTGTTGGGAGATTTACAGCACAAAGATATCTAGTTGATTTGAAGCAGTTCCGAGAAAGTCTAAACATAATCCCCACTTCTCCCTCCTGGCACTTTCCATGTGGGAGATATAGCAGGATGTATATTGGTTTTGAGGACAACTCAATGGACAGTGTAGGGAGAAAAGGTCCTGGCTCCTTGAATGCCGTTTCTGGAGACACTGCGATCAATGTGGGAGATATGTCAAGATGTGTGTTTGTTTTGAGGACGGCTCTCTGGAGAGTCTTAGCAAAGAGGTCACACAGATAATCAGAGCAATTCTCAGAGACACTGAGAACAAGCTCCGCAATTCCCTCCTGGCACTTTCCCTGTAGGAGATACCGCAAGACGTTTCTGTATATTGGGCACAGCGCTCTGCACGGTGTTAGCAGAGACTTTCCCGGGACAGTGAAACCCTATGGCAGAGACACTGAGAAGAAGCCCCAATGTTCCCTCCAGGCACTTTCAGTGTGGGTGCTTTCTCCACGTGGTTCCTGGTTTCACTGCGGCTCTGAAGAGAATGTTAGCAAAGAGGTAACCGGGACAGTGAAAACAGTACTCAAAGACAGGGAGAGCAAGCTCTCTCTTGGCACTTTGGATGTGGGACATACAGCGAGATGTTTGCTGCTTTTGCGTTTGGCTGTTGGGAGATTTACAGCACAAAGATATCTAGTTGATTTGAAGCAGTTCCGAGAAAGTCTAAACATAATCCCCACTTCTCCCTCCTGGCACTTTCCATGTGGGAGATATAGCAGGATGTATATTGGTTTTGAGGACAACTCAATGGACAGTGTAGGGAGAAAAGGTCCTGGCTCCTTGAATGCCGTTTCTGGAGACACTGCGATCAATGTGGGAGATATGTCAAGATGTGTGTTTGTTTTGAGGACGGCTCTCTGGAGAGTCTTAGCAAAGAGGTCACACAGATAATCAGAGCAATTCTCAGAGACACTGAGAACAAGCTCCGCAATTCCCTCCTGGCACTTTCCCTGTAGCAGATACCGCAAGACGTTTCTGTATATTGGGCACAGCGCTCTGCACGGTGTTAGCAGAGACTTTCCCGGGACAGTGAAACCCTATGTCAGAGACACTGAGAAGAAGCCCCAATGTTCCCTCCAGGCACTTTCAGTGTGGGTGCTTTCTCCACGTGGTTCCTGGTTTCACCGCAGCTCTGAAGAGAATGTTAGCAAAGAGGTAACGGGGACAGTGAAAACAGTACTCAAAGACAGGGAGAGCAAGCTCTCTCTTGGCACTTTGGATGTGGGACATACAGCGAGATGTTTGCTGCTTTTGCGTTTGGCTGTTGGGAGATTTACAGCACAAAGATATCTAGTTGATTTGAAGCAGTTCCGAGAAAGTCTAAACATAATCCCCACTTCTCCCTCCTGGCACTTTCCATGTGGGAGATATAGCAGGATGTATATTGGTTTTGAGGACAACTCAATGGACAGTGTAGGGAGAAAAGGTCCTGGCTCCTTGAATGCCGTTTCTGGAGACACTGCGATCAATGTGGGAGATATGTCAAGATGTGTGTTTGTTTTGAGGACGGCTCTCTGGAGAGTCTTCGCAAAGAGGTCACACAGATAATCAGAGCAATTCTCAGAGACACTGAGAACAAGCTCCGCAATTCCCTCCTGGCACTTTCCCTGTAGGAGATGCCGCAAGACGTTTCTGTATATTGGGCACAGCGCTCTGCACGGTGTTAGCAGAGACTTTCCCGGGACAGTGAAACCCTATGGCAGAGACACTGAGAAGAAGCCCCAATGTTCCCTCCAGGCACTTTCAGTGTGGGTGCTTTCTCCACGTGGTTCCTGGTTTCACTGCGGCTCTGAAGAGAATGTTAGCAAAGAGGTAACCGGGACAGTGAAAACAGTACTCAAAGACAGGGAGAGCAAGCTCTCTCTTGGCACTTTGGATGTGGGACATACAGCGAGATGTTTGCTGCTTTTGCGTTTGGCTGTTGGGAGATTTACAGCACAAAGATATCTAGTTGATTTGAAGCAGTTCCGAGAAAGTCTAAACATAATCCCCACTTCTCCCTCCTGGCACTTTCCATGTGGGAGATATAGCAGGATGTATATTGGTTTTGAGGACAACTCAATGGACAGTGTAGGGAGAAAAGGTCCTGGCTCCTTGAATGCCGTTTCTGGAGACACTGCGATCAATGTGGGAGATATGTCAAGATGTGTGTTTGTTTTGAGGATGGCTCTCTGGAGAGTCTTAGCAAAGAGGTCACACAGATAATCAGAGCAATTCTCAGAGACACTGAGAACAAGCTCCACAATTCCCTCCTGGCACTTTCCCTGTAGGAGATACCGCAAGACGTTTCTGTATATTGGGCACAGCGCTCTGCACGGTGTTAGCAGAGACTTTCCCGGGACAGTGAAACCCTATGGCAGAGACACTGAGAAGAAGCCCCAATGTTCCCTCCAGGCACTTTCAGTGTGGGTGCTTTCTCCACGTGGTTCCTGGTTTCACTGCAGCTCTGAAGAGAATGTTAGCAAAGAGGTAACCGGGACAGTGAAAACAGTACTCAAAGACAGGGAGAGCAAGCTCTCTCTTGGCACTTTGGATGTGGGACATACAGCGAGATGTTTGCTGCTTTTGCGTTTGGCTGTTGGGAGATTTACAGCACAAAGATATCTAGTTGATTTGAAGCAGTTCCGAGAAAGTCTAAACATAATCCCCACTTCTCCCTCCTGGCACTTTCCATGTGGGAGATATAGCAGGATGTATATTGGTTTTGAGGACAACTCAATGGACAGTGTAGGGAGAAAAGGTCCTGGCTCCTTGAATGCCGTTTCTGGAGACACTGCGATCAATGTGGGAGATATGTCAAGATGTGTGTTTGTTTTGAGGACGGCTCTCTGGAGAGTCTTCGCAAAGAGGTCACACAGATAATCAGAGCAATTCTCAGAGACACTGAGAACAAGCTCCGCAATTCCCTCCTGGCACTTTCCCTGTAGGAGATGCCGCAAGACGTTTCTGTATATTGGGCACAGCGCTCTGCACGGTGTTAGCAGAGACTTTCCCGGGACAGTGAAACCCTATGTCAGAGACACTGAGAAGAAGCCCCAATGTTCCCTCCAGGCACTTTCAGTGTGGGTGCCTTCTCCACGTGGTTCCTGGTTTCACTGCGGCTCTGAAGAGAATGTTAGCAAAGAGGTAACCGGGACAGTGAAAACAGTACTCAAAGACAGGGAGAGCAAGCTCTCTCTTGGCACTTTGGATGTGGGACATACAGCGAGATGTTTGCTGCTTTTGCGTTTGGCTGTTGGGAGATTTACAGCACAAAGATATCTAGTTGATTTGAAGCAGTTCCGAGAAAGTCTAAACATAATCCCCACTTCTCCCTCCTGGCACTTTCCATGTGGGAGATATAGCAGGATGTATATTGGTTTTGAGGACAACTCAATGGACAGTGTAGGGAGAAAAGGTCCTGGCTCCTTGAATGCCGTTTCTGGAGACACTGCGATCAATGTGGGAGATATGTCAAGATGTGTGTTTGTTTTGAGGATGGCTCTCTGGAGAGTCTTAGCAAAGAGGTCACACAGATAATCAGAGCAATTCTCAGAGACACTGAGAACAAGCTCCGCAATTCCCTCCTGGCACTTTCCCTGTAGGAGATACCGCAAGACGTTTCTGTATATTGGGCACAGCGCTCTGCACGGTGTTAGCAGAGACTTTCCCGGGACAGTGAAACCCTATGGCAGAGACACTGAGAAGAAGCCCCAATGTTCCCTCCAGGCACTTTCAGTGTGGGTGCCTTCTCCACGTGGTTCCTGGTTTCACTGCGGCTCTGAAGAGAATGTTAGCAAAGAGGTAACCGGGACAGTGAAAACAGTACTCAAAGACAGGGAGAGCAAGCTCTCTCTTGGCACTTTGGATGTGGGACATACAGCGAGATGTTTGCTGCTTTTGCATTTGGCTGTTGGGAGATTTACAGCACAAAGATATCTAGTTGATTTGAAGCAGTTCCGAGAAAGTCTAAACATAATCCCCACTTCTCCCTCCTGGCACTTTCCATGTGGGAGATATAGCAGGATGTATATTGGTTTTGAGGACAACTCAATGGACAGTGTAGGGAGAAAAGGTCCTGGCTCCTTGAATGCCGTTTCTGGAGACACTGCGATCAATGTGGGAGATATGTCAAGATGTGTGTTTGTTTTGAGGACGGCTCTCTGGAGAGTCTTAGCAAAGAGGTCACACAGATAATCAGAGCAATTCTCAGAGACACTGAGAACAAGCTCCGCAATTCCCTCCTGGCACTTTCCCTGTAGGAGATACTGCAAGACGTTTCTGTATATTGGGCACAGCGCTCTGCACGGTGTTAGCAGAGACTTTCCCGGGACAGTGAAACCCTATGTCAGAGACACTGAGAAGAAGCCCCAATGTTCCCTCCAGGCACTTTCAGTGTGGGTGCTTTCTCCACATGGTTCCTGGTTTCACTGCGGCTCTGAAGAGAATGTTAGCAAAGAGGTAACCGGGACAGTGAAAACAGTACTCAAAGACAGGGAGAGCAAGCTCTCTCTTGGCACTTTGGATGTGGGACATACAGCGAGATGTTTGCTGCTTTTGCGTTTGGCTGTTGGGAGATTTACAGCACAAAGATATCTAGTTGATTTGAAGCAGTTCCGAGAAAGTCTAAACATAATCCCCACTTCTCCCTCCTGGCACTTTCCATGTGGGAGATATAGCAGGATGTATATTGGTTTTGAGGACAACTCAATGGACAGTGTAGGGAGAAAAGGTCCTGGCTCCTTGAATGCCGTTTCTGGAGACACTGCGATCAATGTGGGAGATATGTCAAGATGTGTGTTTGTTTTGAGGACGGCTCTCTGGAGAGTCTTAGCAAAGAGGTCACAGGGATAATCAGAGCAATTCTCAGAGACACTGAGAACAAGCTCCACAATTCCCTCCTGGCACTTTCCCTGTAGGAGATACCGCAAGACGTTTCTGTATATTGGGCACAGCGCTCTGCACGGTGTTAGCAGAGACTTTCCCGGGACAGTGAAACCCTATGTCAGAGACACTGAGAAGAAGCCCCAATGTTCCCTCCAGGCACTTTCAGTGTGGGTGCTTTCTCCACGTGGTTCCTGGTTTCACTGCAGCTCTGAAGAGAATGTTAGCAAAGAGGTAACCGGGACAGTGAAAACAGTACTCAAAGACAGGGAGAGCAAGCTCTCTCTTGGCACTTTGGATGTGGGACATACAGCGAGATGTTTGCTGCTTTTGCGTTTGGCTGTTGGGAGATTTACAGCACAAAGATATCTAGTTGATTTGAAGCAGTTCCGAGAAAGTCTAAACATAATCCCCACTTCTCCCTCCTGGCACTTTCCATGTGGGAGATATAGCAGGATGTATATTGGTTTTGAGGACAACTCAATGGACAGTGTAGGGAGAAAAGGTCCTGGCTCCTTGAATGCCGTTTCTGGAGACACTGCGATCAATGTGGGAGATATGTCAAGATGTGTGTTTGTTTTGAGGACGGCTCTCTGGAGAGTCTTCGCAAAGAGGTCACACAGATAATCAGAGCAATTCTCAGAGACACTGAGAACAAGCTCCGCAATTCCCTCCTGGCACTTTCCCTGTAGGAGATGCCGCAAGACGTTTCTGTATATTGGGCACAGCGCTCTGCACGTGTTGCGTGAAAAGGGGCAAAGCGGTTTTGGCAGAAGATAAACCCCCTTGCGTTCTAACACTCCTCACTGAGGTGGGAGGCTAGGTGCGGCTAGGTTTAAATTCTGAGTGATGCCCAATTCAGCACTGTCAGTCCCATCGCGTTTAATATGTATTAAACTATTACGATTTGGATACACTAATAGTGGACTGCACCTTCAGTCTAGTCGTGCTCATGAACTAGCACGGCCACTCTCGAGTCTTTGGTCGCGTTCAGTGAGAAACCAAAACGACTAGCTACTTAAAAAAGTGCAGTTTATTTAAACAACAGATATATAGGTTCTTAGGATTGCCGGTGATAAATACACTGTCTGCAAAGCACGTGCAAATGAAAGTATTGTTACATATACAAAACGCGCGACAAAGTTATAAACGATACAGCCTGGCTTTAAATGTAGGAAAAGAGAGTCTCTAGAGAAATTTCTAAGTTTCCCGAGGAAGCACTCGGTATAATCTAAGTCTTACCCAAAGGCGTCCCTATGGGGGGGAAGAGAGGCTCAGCCCGTCGACTGATCCCAGAAGTCAGTGATGTAATTCTTTGTGATGGTGTCTTCCCTGGGTATCCCCCCTCTCTTGGGCTATTTTTATACTATTTGTTATCTTCAAGGTGGAGTTTGAGTGACTTTAGTCATACATACTTTTATCATGATTGGTGTAAATTTCTCTCGCTTCACAATTAAAGGTATAGTTTACGAGAAATTCAGGGCGCAGACTCAAGAAGGAGTGGTCGCACCTTGGAGGCGGGTAGCCTTCGGGATGGAGGTGTGTTTTGGTATTATAATGACATTATAATGAGCAAAGTTCGCACAAAGGACAGCATTTCATCAAAATTTGACAAAATGTTGGCTCTGAGCATCTAGCGGGCAGCTAATTGGCAGCTTATCTGTTTCATGGTATCATCCCATTCCTGTATCCGCTATACATCATAAGGTAAAGCCACGGAATAATTGCATCCCGTCCCGTACCTCATGTAGCTTATCAGGGAACCACAGATGTTGTGTCCTTCATGCCAGCTGCGGCTATTTTCTACCTCAGAAGCCTCTTGATTTTATACTTTTCCTTAATGTGTGAACAATGCTGTACTTTTGTATTTTTTAGCCAATTTAGTATTTATTCCACATAATCCACCCCGTGACTACAGTCACTCAAGCTCCACGATACTCAATACTGATAGGAAAGATCACATGTGTTCTTGTGGTGAGGGATATCAAGTGCAAATACATCTCGTGGAGTGATCAAATGAGTTAAACTTTTCATCATAATCCAAAGTCTAACATACAAAACAATTGTCAAAGCGAAGCACAAAACAATGAGTATTAGTAAAACAACAACAGGATGGAGCATCTTGTTATAAAGTCCTGTAACTGTCGGTGACCATCCAAAAAGAGTATCTCCCCATCCATGTCCTCCGTCTCTCTTGACTCTTTCCAGCACTCGGTGTATTTCTTCAACATCATGATGGACGGTAATCAAAGTTCTCTGTCCATTTTCTTGGGCCTCTTTCAACAGTCGCTTCAATTCATCGTGTTGTAGTAACTTCTTCACCAGTGAGAGATTCATTCCGATGGGGGTAGGCAACAAATCTCGAATCAATGTATAATTAGATTGTAGCAATTGAAAAGATGTAACAGGAGCTGAATAATTGAAGTCACATCCGATAATGTTAGTAAAGTTACAAACACAAAGGTTTGAGTGATTACTTATATCAACTACTATGTCATCTATGAATAGAAGACTACAGGGAGACCTCATGCAAACACACCCTTTCCCAATATATACAAGCACAGTTTCTGGGGTTTCATCGGGATGTATCTCAAAGTGACAAACATTCTGGTTGGTGTCAAGACAAATGTCTTGTGCTTTCAGGGTATTACTCTCACAAATGAATCCTTGTTGGTCTCGTGAAACGCATGCGTCAACATCAACAGTTTGCCACTTATTCTCATTTTGTTGTGCCCACACTCTGTGCTCTATTGGATAGAGTATGGCTCCTTGGTGATTCAACCCCAGCGCAATGATTGGGTATATGGTGTATACCAAAGCATTGCGTATTGTTAAGACAAAAGCTGTGGCCTTGCTCTCAATGGGATCATAGGTGAAGTTAACCAGATACCACCAGGACTGAAATTTTTTCTCAAATTCAATTGCGTTATCCCATATTACTTTTCGAATTTCAGTGGGCAAGGTGCCTTCTTCACCTTCCCTTATGATTGCGGCTGTCATAGATTGCATCCACAATTGGGCTTGGATACAACTAAGAGCCAAGGAAACATTGTTTTGGGTTGTACCAAGTGCATCTGTGATCAGCTGATGGTCTTTTTCACCCGTTTCTTCCCACTGAGGCAATATATTCGATAAAAGCCATTGATGGTTTCCCAATGCTAATAGAGAGGACTGTAGGGGACGTCTTAATTTGTCCAGATCAGTAGTGGTTGTGACTAGTTTGTTGGCAAGTATCTCAGCATCTATACTATTTAAGACTCCCAGGCCTGTTCCTAAGATACCAGTCACATCCCTCTTCAGTCGTTGTGAAGTGGCAAAAGTTCGTCTGCGTAACCATGCTGACCATCCTGCATAAGATGTACTTAGGAATGGTAAACAAGTGGGTTTGATCGCAGAGATTTTAATCTGCATTGACAATTCTACTCGTTTGAGGGAATATGTGGGATTAAACAGTATCTGTTGTTGACCTGTGTGTTTAATAACATAAGGGCCAATGTTGAAAATGTAAGGAGTTAGACTAATGGAGGGCTTAGAAGGTACGCCTTTGAGAGTTTGTGGGGGTGTAGGTTTTGGATTTATTTCGGCAAGTTCAGGTGTATTTGAGTCAATCATAAATTCAAATAACAATTCTGTGCCCCTGTAGCCCCAAATACAATACACTATTGTAGGTTTGATAAAAGTGAAATTGTGCCAGCAATCTGAATTTGGCTCCATAATTTTGTAACAGTCAGTGTTGTATTTGTCTGGTTTGGTAGAGTCTACATAGATGGTTTTAATTAAAGTTGGCCTGTGGTGAGTAGACCCATTGATAAATCGACAACCAATGTGTATTCTCTTTCCAAGGGTGGCCTCGATTTTAGCCATTTGAAGTGAATCATTCCATCTCCATTTATCTCTGGAATATACTTCACTTCCTTGTATAACCAGAGTGGAGAGATTTAAACCCCTTTTGTTTCCTGGTGTTCCGGTGCTTGCAGTGTACCGTGACAATGCATTATCCCAAAGGTCAGGTGCTACGTCTATCTTGAATTCAAATAGCAGCGCTATTTCATCCTGTTGCCAACGACAAGTTACAAGAGTGGGTTCAACAAGAGTAAAATTATACCAGCAATCCCACTTGTCGGTGACACAGTGCTTTGTCGTCATTGAGCGTGGGTTCTGAGGGCGAAATATCTCTATTCTCATGGCCTTCTCATGGTTTGAGCCGTTGATCATTCTACACCCTACTCGGGCTTCCACCCCTGCCTTACCTTTCAGGACTGGGTACCAACTATTCCAGGTCCATTCATGTAACACCTCATTTTCCTGTAGAACTACAGTGGCCAAACTCAAGTCTCCCTTTCTAGTACCTGCCATCGCATTGTGTTTAACAAAGGCTTGAGACCATGGCCACTCTGGGTCTCTCTGACTACAAACAACAGGGAATAAAAAGGTAAAACTGAATAGCATCAATTCCATCTGCCAATTCGTCATTTTAGAATTTGGGCCTCCAGGTAGCCATACATAATAAAAATAGTATTATTGCCAGGATCAATGTCAGGATTCCCTGGAGACACTCAAAGGTAGCGTAGGCCAATCCGTCTGTACAGCTCATCCAAGGTTCCTGAAAGACACAAAGGAAAAGAAAATCTGCTCGGTCTTATTCGACCGACGGGGTTAAAAAGAAGGCGAGATCCACCGGGTGCTGATCCGGTGTATCTTCCCTGAACAGTCCTTGGCTTCCCATGCATAGGGATTTTTGGGAGTAGCTAGCACCATTGGTACCGTCCCAATTTGAGGCATTTTCACTAGCACAGGTTGCCCAGGGTGAAATCTTCCAGGGTATTTTCCCGGTTCATTGGGAGCCTTTGGAGAGATAATATTGGCAGATACACAGAAAGCTTTCATTTTAGGACAGCCGTCTCCACTCCATCTGTTATTTAATTGATAGATGGCATCGTCCAATCGCAAATGCCAACCAGGTTCATGAGTTTTTGCAAAACGCTTAACCAATCCATTGGTGCGTTCAACAATGCCATTAGCCTGGGGATAATAGGGAGTATGAAATACCCATCGAATCCCTTCTTCTTTGGCCCAATCTTGTACCACCGAAGCGGTAAAGTGTGAACCGTTATCACTTTGGATTTCCTCGGGAAGGGGAAGTGTGCTGAACCACCCTTTTAGGCCTTTCACTGTGTTGTCCCCGGTAGCTGATTTGAAACTGCTGGCCATACTGAGGCTGGAGATAATCTCCACTCCTACCAGGACATATCTTTTCCCACCTGATAATCTCAAGGGCCCAATATAGTCAATCTGCCATGAATGCCACAACGTTTTCTTGTCCCGAATGTGTAAGGGAGGCGCCTTACTCGGATGATCTTTGCTGAGTCGTAGGCAACATTGTGAACAGGCAGTTACTATTTGTTCGCACAGCTTAACCGACACGGGCCACCCCCGGGCTAGACCTTCCTGATACAGGTCAGCACGGCCTGTGTGGCCACGTTTAACATGTAACCATTCAAGTAAGCATTCCCATTCCCGACCATCATCTACAATGTCAATTTGCTGTAGCCGCGTGAGGCTATCTACCTGTTGGTTGAATTGAGCAGTGATCGAGTTTGAACGATCATGGCCTTTTACCCAACCAATGTGCAATGTTCTCTGTTCTCCTATTTCTAACAGTTGCTTCCAACTGTCCGTCTCCCAAATCGGGACTCTGTTCACCTGCCAATCATTGGCTGCTCAGTGTCCTATCCATTCAGTGGCTCCTTTAAAAACAGCATATGAGTCAGTGTAAATGGAGGTGGCTCCATGTTGTGCAGCTAGTAGGACAGCTCTGAGTTCCCCTACTTGTGCACTACCCTCCCCTGTTTCCATCGCTCTTTCTCCCGTTGCTACTTCCAGTGCTACGGCCTTATATTTCCACTTATTGTTTTCACGGTGAGATGACGCATCAGTAAACCACACTCCTGTAAGATCACTGCCTTCCTTCAAAGGAGGAGCTTCTTGGATCGGAGATGGTCTATTTGGTGGGGATTGGAACAATAGGGCACCATCTATATCCTTTTGCAGCTTGGATACTTTAACACTGCCTTCAGAGACTGGCATGATTTCATTAATGCCTTCTAAATAAGCATACCACTTTCGAACTGTAGGTTTCTGGGCAATGCCAGCTGGTGGTGTTGTCCCTTTACGGACCACATCTAGGAGGCGAAAAGGTCCACGAATGATCACACTCTGTTCTCTTCTTATCTGCTCTGTTCGTTGCAACGCTCGCACTAGGGACAGTAAACCCTTCTCAAGGTCTGAATATCTGCTCTCAGTATCATTGAAGGAGTGAGAGCTAAATTCTAATGGTCTCTCCGGTCCTGCTGGTCCTTTCTGCCATAAATTACAATGGGAACCATGTTCACTGAACCCCCATTCTACGTGGACAGGGTCAGTTGGATGTATAGGACCAAGCTGTTGGAATAACCTTAGCTCCTTTATTAGTAATTGCAGAGCATTAGTGTGTTGTTTAGTCCACTCCCAGGATCTACCCTTTTTGAGCAAACTATAAAGGGGGCGAGCAATGATGGAAAAGCCAGGGATGTGTTTACGCCAATAACTTAAAGTTCCCAGAACTTGCTGTAACTCCTTCACGCTGGATGGATTCTGTCCATGCTCTATTTTTTCCAGGGTATCCTGAGGGACAGAAGCAGCTCCCTTAATCCACCAGACCCCCAGGAATTTAACTTCCTGTGCAGGTCCCTGACACTTTGAGTCTGGAATTTCCAATCCTAAATCAAGTAATGTTTTCCGGATGTTTTCCATCATGTCTTTTACACTTTCTTGGTTCTCTCCCCCTATTAGGATGTCGTCAATATATTGGTATACCGTACATCCCTGTGAAACAGGAATCTCTGATAGCACTTTAGCTAAAGCATTATGAGCAATAGTGGGGGAATGTCTGTATCCTTGTGGAAGTCGGTTAAAGGTATATTGGACTCCTTTCCACGTGAATGCAAACCGCGCTTTGTCCTGCTCAAGGAGGGGGATCATAAAAAACATGTCTTTAACATCTAAGGCAGCCATCCAAGGATGGGCAGCTGCTTGTATCATTGTCACAATTTCCGTGATATTTGGAACTGCGGCAGTGAGGGGTGCAGTGTTGGCATTCAACTTTCGGTAATCTACTGTGAAACGCCATTGCCCGTTTGGTTTCTTTACCGGCCACACTGGTGAATTATAAGGCGAGTGAGTCCTCTTGATAATGTCTCTTTTTTCTAAATCTGATACCACCCCGTCTGCTCCTGCAAGTGCAGCTGCAGGCAGTGGATACTGCCGGACATTAGTGATTTTAGAGGGAGGTAAAGGCATGGAAGTTTCCAAGAGACTCAATTTCACTGTGTCTATTACTTTTTCGCATCCTGCAAAACTCCACACAGTTCCATCTGGGAATTTCCACATTCGCCCACGCAGCACGTCAAATCCTAGGAGGTTAGTACGCGAGGCACCCACTAACACTTCCGCCCTGGTCATCCGCTGCTCTCCCGGCAACCAGAGGTTAATTTTTGCAACGGGGCATGTTTTTACCACACCATCAATTCCTGCGAAGTTGACTCTGCGTCTGGTGGGATTTATACCTAGAAGTTGTGCCGTTTCATTAGTGATGGCAGACATTTGGGCTCCGGTATCAATAATAAAGTTTACTGACATCCTCCGGGGTCCGACAGGAATGGCGATAATAGGTTCAGAATCTTTATGAGAGAGCCATTGAATAGCCAGTACCCGCCGGACAGGGTGGCTCACTGCCCTCCCCGGGGATAGGAGTTTTTTGACTGGGACTCTGACAAATCAATCAAATTACGCTCCGGTACAGAAGGCACAATTTTCTCACAGCTTGGGGATTCTCTGGTTAGACTTTTCTCCCCAGCCGAATTATTCTTTCTAGTTAGAGATTGGACCAGTGTACGGAGATCTCCCGTAGGGACACCGTGCAAGAATTGTCGGGGCACCCCTAATTGTAGGGCTTTACGCCACAACTCATTCCGGTCCTTATCAGGCTTAAACCTTTCCACCGGTTTGGGGTTTTGAGTGTGAGTTCGGACTTGGCGAACCTTTCGGGGCTGTTCGGAGGATTTTTCGCTAGTTAGGCTGGCCCAGCCCATTCGGCGCCCATATTGGTCTATTTCCTGTACATATTCATTCCAGGTGGGCATGTAGCGACGCCGGCCCCGCCCATGAGCATCCCGAGCCTCTCGTATACGATCTTGAGTACGAACAACAAATGGCTTCAGGCAATCGGGAAGACCACGGATGAGAGGGGCTAATCGATCGGGGTCGATAGCAGCTGACATTGGGGATTTCCGAAATTCCTCTCTGTCATACATGGCTTGCAGACAAGCTGCTTTCCGTATCGCCGCAAACAGTTCAGAGTAGCCTGTAGCTCTAATCTCTAATGGCTCTCCCCTCTCTCGCGGATCCATACCACCTGCCCAAAAGGCTGCTCGAGCGGTTAGGGAATAATTATGATCCCCGTCCATTGTAGTTAAAAACACTCCTGGTCCCCAAGAGTCTCCTGCTTCTTCCTCACTCAACATAATTCTATCTCCTCCTTCAGAAGAAACTCGCCACACATACTCAACAGCTGATTCTTCTGGCCGCCTCGAATATTTTTCCCTTATTTTCGCTAACTCTGTTGGTGTCCACGGAATAGTACGCACAGTGTTACGGACTTCCTCATCATCCTCATCAACTGTGGTTTCAGTTTTAATCAGAGGTCGTAAAGGAAAGACTCGAGATTTCACAGTAAAAGTCCTTCCCTCCTCATCTTCTTCCTCATCTTCACTATTAGACCAAAAATCTCCGGTCTGGGTTCCAGAATTTGGATAACACATTAATTTACGAATCTGTTGGACCTGGGTCGAGGGCTGCATTTTATCTAAGAGCCCAGTCACCCTTTCCAATAACATTTTAAGTTGGTGATTTTCACTCCCAAGTTGAGCATTCCGGTTTCCTAAACATTCATTCTCACTCACAAGCTTATCAACTTGAGTTCTTAATTTTTCTCCTGTCTCCTTTTGAAAGGCTAGTGATGACTTCAACACCTCATTCTCCGATTTCAGGGTTGCATATTCTACAGCTGAAATCAGATTAGGAGCAGGGGTTTCCCTAGCTTCTTGTTGTGCACAAGATAAACAGGCGCCTAACACCGCACAAATCACACCTTTGCCTTTCCCCGCTCTGAGCTTCTGTGAAACCCGACACTCTTCAATACGTTCCACCACTTTCTCTTCATCCTTCCAAAATTTACGGGCCCACTCCTTCCCAGCCTGGGAAGGGGCACAATCATATTTTTGCAGCAGTTTATCCATGGCAATCCTGCCGACTACGCCAAAATTCTGTTGCGTGAAAAGGGGCAAAGCGGTTTTGGCAGAAGATAAACCCCCTTGCGTTCTAACACTCCTCACTGAGGTGGGAGGCTAGGTGCGGCTAGGTTTAAATTCTGAGTGATGCCCAATTCAGCACTGTCAGTCCCATCGCGTTTAATATGTATTAAACTATTACGATTTGGATACACTAATAGTGGACTGCACCTTCAGTCTAGTCGTGCTCATGAACTAGCACGGCCACTCTCGAGTCTTTGGTCGCGTTCAGTGAGAAACCAAAACGACTAGCTACTTAAAAAAGTGCAGTTTATTTAAACAACAGATATATAGGTTCTTAGGATTGCCGGTGATAAATACACTGTCTGCAAAGCACGTGCAAATGAAAGTATTGTTACATATACAAAACGCGCGACAAAGTTATAAACGATACAGCCTGGCTTTAAATGTAGGAAAAGAGAGTCTCTAGAGAAATTTCTAAGTTTCCCGAGGAAGCACTCGGTATAATCTAAGTCTTACCCAAAGGCGTCCCTATGGGGGGGAAGAGAGGCTCAGCCCGTCGACTGATCCCAGAAGTCAGTGATGTAATTCTTTGTGATGGTGTCTTCCCTGGGTATCCCCCCTCTCTTGGGCTATTTTTATACTATTTGTTATCTTCAAGGTGGAGTTTGAGTGACTTTAGTCATACATACTTTTATCATGATTGGTGTAAATTTCTCTCGCTTCACAATTAAAGGTATAGTTTACGAGAAATTCAGGGCGCAGACTCAAGAAGGAGTGGTCGCACCTTGGAGGCGGGTAGCCTTCGGGATGGAGGTGTGTTTTGGTATTATAATAATGACATTATAATGAGCAAAGTTCGCACAAAGGACAGCATTTCATCAAAATTTGACAAAATGTTGGCTCTGAGCATCTAGCGGGCAGCTAATTGGCAGCTTATCTGTTTCATGGTATCATCCCATTCCTGTATCCGCTATACATCATAAGGTAAAGCCACGGAATAATTGCATCCCGTCCCGTACCTCATGTAGCTTATCAGGGAACCACAGATGTTGTGTCCTTCATGCCAGCTGCGGCTATTTTCTACCTCAGAAGCCTCTTGATTTTATACTTTTCCTTAATGTGTGAACAATGCTGTACTTTTGTATTTTTTAGCCAATTTAGTATTTATTCCACAGCACGGTGTTAGCAGAGACTTTCCCGGGACAGTGAAACCCTATGGCAGAGACACTGAGAAGAAGCCCCAATGTTCCCTCCAGGCACTTTCAGTGTGGGTGCTTTCTCCACGTGGTTCCTGGTTTCACTGCGGCTCTGAAGAGAATGTTAGCAAAGAGGTAACCGGGACAGTGAAAACAGTACTCAAAGACTGGGAGAGCAAGCTCTCTCTTGGCACTTTGGATGTGGGACATACAGCGAGATGTTTGCTGCTTTTGCGTTTGGCTGTTGGGAGATTTACAGCACAAAGATATCTAGTTGATTTGAAGCAGTTCCGAGAAAGTCTAAACATAATCCCCACTTCTCCCTCCTGGCACTTTCCATGTGGGAGATATAGCAGGATGTATATTGGTTTTGAGGACAACTCAATGGACAGTGTAGGGAGAAAAGGTCCTGGCTCCTTGAATGCCGTTTCTGGAGACACTGCGATCAATGTGGGAGATATGTCAAGATGTGTGTTTGTTTTGAGGACGGCTCTCTGGAGAGTCTTAGCAAAGAGGTCACAGGGATAATCAGAGCAATTCTCAGAGACACTGAGAACAAGCTCCGCAATTCCCTCCTGGCACTTTCCCTGTAGGAGATACCGCAAGACGTTTCTGTATATTGGGCACAGCGCTCTGCACGGTGTTAGCAGAGACTTTCCCGGGACAGTGAAACCCTATGTCAGAGACACTGAGAAGAAGCCCCAATGTTCCCTCCAGGCACTTTCAGTGTGGGTGCTTTCTCCACGTGGTTCCTGGTTTCACTGCAGCTCTGAAGAGAATGTTAGCAAAGAGGTAACCGGGACAGTGAAAACAGTACTCAAAGACAGGGAGAGCAAGCTCTCTCTTGGCACTTTGGATGTGGGACATACAGCGAGATGTTTGCTGCTTTTGCGTTTGGCTGTTGGGAGATTTACAGCACAAAGATATCTAGTTGATTTGAAGCAGTTCCGAGAAAGTCTAAACATAATCCCCACTTCTCCCTCCTGGCACTTTCCATGTGGGAGATATAGCAGGATGTATATTGGTTTTGAGGACAACTCAATGGACAGTGTAGGGAGAAAAGGTCCTGGCTCCTTGAATGCCGTTTCTGGAGACACTGCGATCAATGTGGGAGATATGTCAAGATGTGTGTTTGTTTTGAGGACGGCTCTCTGGAGAGTCTCTAGCAAAGAGGTCACACAGATAATCAGAGCAATTCTCAGAGACACTGAGAACAAGCTCCACAATTCCCTCCTGGCACTTTCCCTGTAGGAGATACCGCAAGACGTTTCTGTATATTGGGCACAGCGCTCTGCACGGTGTTAGCAGAGACTTTCCCGGGACAGTGAAACCCTATGGCAGAGACACTGAGAAGAAGCCCCAATGTTCCCTCCAGGCACTTTCAGTGTGGGTGCTTTCTCCACGTGGTTCCTGGTTTCACTGCGGCTCTGAAGAGAATGTTAGCAAAGAGGTAACCGGGACAGTGAAAACAGTACTCAAAGACTGGGAGAGCAAGCTCTCTCTTGGCACTTTGGATGTGGGACATACAGCGAGATGTTTGCTGCTTTTGCATTTGGCTGTTGGGAGATTTACAGCACAAAGATATCTAGTTGATTTGAAGCAGTTCCGAGAAAGTCTAAACATAATCCCCACTTCTCCCTCCTGGCACTTTCCATGTGGGAGATATAGCAGGATGTATATTGGTTTTGAGGACAACTCAATGGACAGTGTAGGGAGAAAACCTCCTGGCTCCTTGAATGCCGTTTCTGGAGACACTGCGATCAATGTGGGAGATATGTCAAGATGTGTGTTTGTTTTGAGGATGGCTCTCTGGAGAGTCTTAGCAAAGAGGTCACACAGATAATCAGAGCAATTCTCAGAGACACTGAGAACAAGCTCCGCAATTCCCTCCTGGCACTTTCCCTGTAGGAGATACCGCAAGACGTTTCTGTATATTGGGCACAGCGCTCTGCACGGTGTTAGCAGAGACTTTCCCGGGACAGTGAAACCCTATGTCAGAGACACTGAGAAGAAGCCCCAATGTTCCCTCCAGGCACTTTCAGTGTGGGTGCTTTCTCCACGTGGTTCCTGGTTTCACTGCGGCTCTGAAGAGAATGTTAGCAAAGAGGTAACCGGGACAGTGAAAACAGTACTCAAAGACAGGGAGAGCAAGCTCTCTCTTGGCACTTTGGATGTGGGACATACAGCGAGATGTTTGCTGCTTTTGCGTTTGGCTGTTGGGAGATTTACAGCACAAAGATATCTAGTTGATTTGAAGCAGTTCCGAGAAAGTCTAAACATAATCCCCACTTCTCCCTCCTGGCACTTTCCATGTGGGAGATATAGCAGGATGTATATTGGTTTTGAGGACAACTCAATGGACAGTGTAGGGAGAAAAGGTCCTGGCTCCTTGAATGCCGTTTCTGGAGACACTGCGATCAATGTGGGAGATATGTCAAGATGTGTGTTTGTTTTGAGGACGGCTCTCTGGAGAGTCTTAGCAAAGAGGTCACATAGATAATCAGAGCAATTCTCAGAGACACTGAGAACAAGCTCCGCAATTCCCTCCTGGCACTTTCCCTGTAGCAGATACCGCAAGACGTTTCTGTATATTGGGCACAGCGCTCTGCACGGTGTTAGCAGAGACTTTCCCGGGACAGTGAAACCCTATGTCAGAGACACTGAGAAGAAGCCCCAATGTTCCCTCCAGGCACTTTCAGTGTGGGTGCTTTCTCCACGTGGTTCCTGGTTTCACCGCAGCTCTGAAGAGAATGTTAGCAAAGAGGTAACCGGGACAGTGAAAACAGTACTCAAAGACAGGGAGAGCAAGCTCTCTCTTGGCACTTTGGATGTGGGACATACAGCGAGATGTTTGCTGCTTTTGCGTTTGGCTGTTGGGAGATTTACAGCACAAAGATATCTAGTTGATTTGAAGCAGTTCCGAGAAAGTCTAAACATAATCCCCACTTCTCCCTCCTGGCACTTTCCATGTGGGAGATATAGCAGGATGTATATTGGTTTTGAGGACAACTCAATGGACAGTGTAGGGAGAAAAGGTCCTGGCTCCTTGAATGCCGTTTCTGGAGACACTGCGATCAATGTGGGAGATATGTCAAGATGTGTGTTTGTTTTGAGGACGGCTCTCTGGAGAGTCTTAGCAAAGAGGTCACACAGATAATCAGAGCAATTCTCAGAGACACTGAGAACAAGCTCCACAATTCCCTCCTGGCACTTTCCCTGTAGGAGATACCGCAAGACGTTTCTGTATATTGGGCACAGCGCTCTGCACGGTGTTAGCAGAGACTTTCCCGGGACAGTGAAACCCTATGTCAGAGACACTGAGAAGAAGCCCCAATGTTCCCTCCAGGCACTTTCAGTGTGGGTGCTTTCTCCACGTGGTTCCTGGTTTCACTGCAGCTCTGAAGAGAATGTTAGCAAAGAGGTAACCGGGACAGTGAAAACAGTACTCAAAGACAGGGAGAGCAAGCTCTCTCTTGGCACTTTGGATGTGGGACATACAGCGAGATGTTTGCTGCTTTTGCGTTTGGCTGTTGGGAGATTTACAGCACAAAGATATCTAGTTGATTTGAAGCAGTTCCGAGAAAGTCTAAACATAATCCCCACTTCTCCCTCCTGGCACTTTCCATGTGGGAGATATAGCAGGATGTATATTGGTTTTGAGGACAACTCAATGGACAGTGTAGGGAGAAAAGGTCCTGGCTCCTTGAATGCCGTTTCTGGAGACACTGCGATCAATGTGGGAGATATGTCAAGATGTGTGTTTGTTTTGAGGACGGCTCTCTGGAGAGTCTTCGCAAAGAGGTCACACAGATAATCAGAGCAATTCTCAGAGACACTGAGAACAAGCTCCGCAATTCCCTCCTGGCACTTTCCCTGTAGGAGATGCCGCAAGACGTTTCTGTATATTGGGCACAGCGCTCTGCACGGTGTTAGCAGAGACTTTCCCGGGACAGTGAAACCCTATGGCAGAGACACTGAGAAGAAGCCCCAATGTTCCCTCCAGGCACTTTCAGTGTGGGTGCCTTCTCCACGTGGTTCCTGGTTTCACTGCGGCTCTGAAGAGAATGTTAGCAAAGAGGTAACCGGGACAGTGAAAACAGTACTCAAAGACAGGGAGAGCAAGCTCTCTCTTGGCACTTTGGATGTGGGACATACAGCGAGATGTTTGCTGCTTTTGCGTTTGGCTGTTGGGAGATTTACAGCACAAAGATATCTAGTTGATTTGAAGCAGTTCCGAGAAAGTCTAAACATAATCCCCACTTCTCCCTCCTGGCACTTTCCATGTGGGAGATATAGCAGGATGTATATTGGTTTTGAGGACAACTCAATGGACAGTGTAGGGAGAAAAGGTCCTGGCTCCTTGAATGCCGTTTCTGGAGACACTGCGATCAATGTGGGAGATATGTCAAGATGTGTGTTTGTTTTGAGGACGGCTCTCTGGAGAGTCTTAGCAAAGAGGTCACATAGATAATCAGAGCAATTCTCAGAGACACTGAGAACAAGCTCCGCAATTCCCTCCTGGCACTTTCCCTGTAGCAGATACCGCAAGACGTTTCTGTATATTGGGCACAGCGCTCTGCACGGTGTTAGCAGAGACTTTCCCGGGACAGTGAAACCCTATGTCAGAGACACTGAGAAGAAGCCCCAATGTTCCCTCCAGGCACTTTCAGTGTGGGTGCTTTCTCCACGTGGTTCCTGGTTTCACTGCAGCTCTGAAGAGAATGTTAGCAAAGAGGTAACCGGGACAGTGAAAACAGTACTCAAAGACAGGGAGAGCAAGCTCTCTCTTGGCACTTTGGATGTGGGACATACAGCGAGATGTTTGCTGCTTTTGCGTTTGGCTGTTGGGAGATTTACAGCACAAAGATATCTAGTTGATTTGAAGCAGTTCCGAGAAAGTCTAAACATAATCCCCACTTCTCCCTCCTGGCACTTTCCATGTGGGAGATATAGCAGGATGTATATTGGTTTTGAGGACAACTCAATGGACAGTGTAGGGAGAAAAGGTCCTGGCTCCTTGAATGCCGTTTCTGGAGACACTGCGATCAATGTGGGAGATATGTCAAGATGTGTGTTTGTTTTGAGGACGGCTCTCTGGAGAGTCTCTAGCAAAGAGGTCACACAGATAATCAGAGCAATTCTCAGAGACACTGAGAACAAGCTCCACAATTCCCTCCTGGCACTTTCCCTGTAGGAGATACCGCAAGACGTTTCTGTATATTGGGCACAGCGCTCTGCACGGTGTTAGCAGAGACTTTCCCGGGACAGTGAAACCCTATGTCAGAGACACTGAGAAGAAGGCCCAATGTTCCCTCCAGGCACTTTCAGTGTGGGTGCTTTCTCCACGTGGTTCCTGGTTTCACTGCAGCTCTGAAGAGAATGTTAGCAAAGAGGTAACCGGGACAGTGAAAACAGTACTCAAAGACAGGGAGAGCAAGCTCTCTCTTGGCACTTTGGATGTGGGACATACAGCGAGATGTTTGCTGCTTTTGCGTTTGGCTGTTGGGAGATTTACAGCACAAAGATATCTAGTTGATTTGAAGCAGTTCCGAGAAAGTCTAAACATAATCCCCACTTCTCCCTCCTGGCACTTTCCATGTGGGAGATATAGCAGGATGTATATTGGTTTTGAGGACAACTCAATGGACAGTGTAGGGAGAAAAGGTCCTGGCTCCTTGAATGCCGTTTCTGGAGACACTGCGATCAATGTGGGAGATATGTCAAGATGTGTGTTTGTTTTGAGGACGGCTCTCTGGAGAGTCTTCGCAAAGAGGTCACACAGATAATCAGAGCAATTCTCAGAGACACTGAGAACAAGCTCCGCAATTCCCTCCTGGCACTTTCCCTGTAGGAGATGCCGCAAGACGTTTCTGTATATTGGGCACAGCGCTCTGCACGGTGTTAGCAGAGACTTTCCCGGGACAGTGAAACCCTATGGCAGAGACACTGAGAAGAAGCCCCAATGTTCCCTCCAGGCACTTTCAGTGTGGGTGCCTTCTCCACGTGGTTCCTGGTTTCACTGCGGCTCTGAAGAGAATGTTAGCAAAGAGGTAACCGGGACAGTGAAAACAGTACTCAAAGACAGGGAGAGCAAGCTCTCTCTTGGCACTTTGGATGTGGGACATACAGCGAGATGTTTGCTGCTTTTGCGTTTGGCTGTTGGGAGATTTACAGCACAAAGATATCTAGTTGATTTGAAGCAGTTCCGAGAAAGTCTAAACATAATCCCCACTTCTCCCTCCTGGCACTTTCCATGTGGGAGATATAGCAGGATGTATATTGGTTTTGAGGACAACTCAATGGACAGTGTAGGGAGAAAAGGTCCTGGCTCCTTGAATGCCGTTTCTGGAGACACTGCGATCAATGTGGGAGATATGTCAAGATGTGTGTTTGTTTTGAGGACGGCTCTCTGGAGAGTCTTAGCAAAGAGGTCACATAGATAATCAGAGCAATTCTCAGAGACACTGAGAACAAGCTCCGCAATTCCCTCCTGGCACTTTCCCTGTAGCAGATACCGCAAGACGTTTCTGTATATTGGGCACAGCGCTCTGCACGGTGTTAGCAGAGACTTTCCCGGGACAGTGAAACCCTATGTCAGAGACACTGAGAAGAAGCCCCAATGTTCCCTCCAGGCACTTTCAGTGTGGGTGCTTTCTCCACGTGGTTCCTGGTTTCACCGCAGCTCTGAAGAGAATGTTAGCAAAGAGGTAACCAGGACAGTGAAAACAGTACTCAAAGACAGGGAGAGCAAGCTCTCTCTTGGCACTTTGGATGTGGGACATACAGCGAGATGTTTGCTGCTTTTGCGTTTGGCTGTTGGGAGATTTACAGCACAAAGATATCTAGTTGATTTGAAGCAGTTCCGAGAAAGTCTAAACATAATCCCCACTTCTCCCTCCTGGCACTTTCCATGTGGGAGATATAGCAGGATGTATATTGGTTTTGAGGACAACTCAATGGACAGTGTAGGGAGAAAAGGTCCTGGCTCCTTGAATGCCGTTTCTGGAGACACTGCGATCAATGTGGGAGATATGTCAAGATGTGTGTTTGTTTTGAGGACGGCTCTCTGGAGAGTCTTAGCAAAGAGGTCACAGGGATAATCAGAGCAATTCTCAGAGACACTGAGAACAAGCTCCACAATTCCCTCCTGGCACTTTCCCTGTAGGAGATACCGCAAGACGTTTCTGTATATTGGGCACAGCGCTCTGCACGGTGTTAGCAGAGACTTTCCCGGGACAGTGAAACCCTATGTCAGAGACACTGAGAAGAAGCCCCAATGTTCCCTCCAGGCACTTTCAGTGTGGGTGCTTTCTCCACGTGGTTCCTGGTTTCACTGCAGCTCTGAAGAGAATGTTAGCAAAGAGGTAACCGGGACAGTGAAAACAGTACTCAAAGACAGGGAGAGCAAGCTCTCTCTTGGCACTTTGGATGTGGGACATACAGCGAGATGTTTGCTGCTTTTGCGTTTGGCTGTTGGGAGATTTACAGCACAAAGATATCTAGTTGATTTGAAGCAGTTCCGAGAAAGTCTAAACATAATCCCCACTTCTCCCTCCTGGCACTTTCCATGTGGGAGATATAGCAGGATGTATATTGGTTTTGAGGACAACTCAATGGACAGTGTAGGGAGAAAAGGTCCTGGCTCCTTGAATGCCGTTTCTGGAGACACTGCGATCAATGTGGGAGATATGTCAAGATGTGTGTTTGTTTTGAGGACGGCTCTCTGGAGAGTCTTAGCAAAGAGGTCACACAGATAATCAGAGCAATTCTCAGAGACACTGAGAACAAGCTCCACAATTCCCTCCTGGCACTTTCCCTGTAGGAGATACCGCAAGACGTTTCTGTATATTGGGCACAGCGCTCTGCACGGTGTTAGCAGAGACTTTCCCGGGACAGTGAAACCCTATGGCAGAGACACTGAGAAGAAGCCCCAATGTTCCCTCCAGGCACTTTCAGTGTGGGTGCTTTCTCCACGTGGTTCCTGGTTTCACTGCGGCTCTGAAGAGAATGTTAGCAAAGAGGTAACCGGGACAGTGAAAACAGTACTCAAAGACAGGGAGAGCAAGCTCTCTCTTGGCACTTTGGATGTGGGACATACAGCGAGATGTTTGCTGCTTTTGCGTTTGGCTGTTGGGAGATTTACAGCACAAAGATATCTAGTTGATTTGAAGCAGTTGCGAGAAAGTCTAAACATAATCCCCACTTCTCCCTCCTGGCACTTTCCATGTGGGAGATATAGCAGGATGTATATTGGTTTTGAGGACAACTCAATGGACAGTGTAGGGAGAAAAGGTCCTGGCTCCTTGAATGCCGTTTCTGGAGACACTGCGATCAATGTGGGAGATATGTCAAGATGTGTGTTTGTTTTGAGGACGGCTCTCTGGAGAGTCTTAGCAAAGAGGTCACAGGGATAATCAGAGCAATTCTCAGAGACACTGAGAACAAGCTCCGCAATTCCCTCCTGGCACTTTCCCTGTAGGAGATGCCGCAAGACGTTTCTGTATATTGGGCACAGCGCTCTGCACGGTGTTAGCAGAGACTTTCCCGGGACAGTGAAACCCTATGGCAGAGACACTGAGAAGAAGCCCCAATGTTCCCTCCAGGCACTTTCAGTGTGGGTGCCTTCTCCACGTGGTTCCTGGTTTCACTGCGGCTCTGAAGAGAATGTTAGCAAAGAGGTAACCGGGACAGTGAAAACAGTACTCAAAGACAGGGAGAGCAAGCTCTCTCTTGGCACTTTGGATGTGGGACATACAGCGAGATGTTTGCTGCTTTTGCGTTTGGCTGTTGGGAGATTTACAGCACAAAGATATCTAGTTGATTTGAAGCAGTTCCGAGAAAGTCTAAACATAATCCCCACTTCTCCCTCCTGGCACTTTCCATGTGGGAGATATAGCAGGATGTATATTGGTTTTGAGGACAACTGAATGGACAGTGTAGGGAGAAAAGGTCCTGGCTCCTTGAATGCCGTTTCTGGAGACACTGCGATCAATGTGGGAGATATGTCAAGATGTGTGTTTGTTTTGAGGACGGCTCTCTGGAGAGTCTTAGCAAAGAGGTCACAGGGATAATCAGAGCAATTCTCAGAGACACTGAGAACAAGCTCCGCAATTCCCTCCTGGCACTTTCCCTGTAGGAGATACTGCAAGACGTTTCTGTATATTGGGCACAGCGCTCTGCACGGTGTTAGCAGAGACTTTCCCGGGACAGTGAAACCCTATGTCAGAGACACTGAGAAGAAGCCCCAATGTTCCCTCCAGGCACTTTCAGTGTGGGTGCTTTCTCCACATGGTTCCTGGTTTCACTGCGGCTCTGAAGAGAATGTTAGCAAAGAGGTAACCGGGACAGTGAAAACAGTACTCAAAGACAGGGAGAGCAAGCTCTCTCTTGGCACTTTGGATGTGGGACATACAGCGAGATGTTTGCTGCTTTTGCGTTTGGCTGTTGGGAGATTTACAGCACAAAGATATCTAGTTGATTTGAAGCAGTTCCGAGAAAGTCTAAACATAATCCCCACTTCTCCCTCCTGGCACTTTCCATGTGGGAGATATAGCAGGATGTATATTGGTTTTGAGGACAACTCAATGGACAGTGTAGGGAGAAAAGGTCCTGGCTCCTTGAATGCCGTTTCTGGAGACACTGCGATCAATGTGGGAGATATGTCAAGATGTGTGTTTGTTTTGAGGACGGCTCTCTGGAGAGTCTTAGCAAAGAGGTCACAGGGATAATCAGAGCAATTCTCAGAGACACTGAGAACAAGCTCCGCAATTCCCTCCCGGCACTTTCCCTGTAGGAGATACCGCAAGACGTTTCTGTATATTGGGCACAGCGCTCTGCACGGTGTTAGCAGAGACTTTCCCGGGACAGTGAAACCCTATGTCAGAGACACTGAGAAGAAGCCCCAATGTTCCCTCCAGGCACTTTCAGTGTGGGTGCTTTCTCCACGTGGTTCCTGGTTTCACTGCAGCTCTGAAGAGAATGTTAGCAAAGAGGTAACCGGGACAGTGAAAACAGTACTCAAAGACAGGGAGAGCAAGCTCTCTCTTGGCACTTTGGATGTGGGACATACAGCGAGATGTTTGCTGCTTTTGCGTTTGGCTGTTGGGAGATTTACAGCACAAAGATATCTAGTTGATTTGAAGCAGTTCCGAGAAAGTCTAAACATAATCCCCACTTCTCCCTCCTGGCACTTTCCATGTGGGAGATATAGCAGGATGTATATTGGTTTTGAGGACAACTCAATGGACAGTGTAGGGAGAAAAGGTCCTGGCTCCTTGAATGCCGTTTCTGGAGACACTGCGATCAATGTGGGAGATATGTCAAGATGTGTGTTTGTTTTGAGGACGGCTCTCTGGAGAGTCTTAGCAAAGAGGTCACACAGATAATCAGAGCAATTCTCAGAGACACTGAGAACAAGCTCCGCAATTCCCTCCTGGCACTTTCCCTGTAGGAGATACCGCAAGACGTTTCTGTATATTGGGCACAGCGCTCTGCACGGTGTTAGCAGAGACTTTCCCGGGACAGTGAAACCCTATGGCAGAGACACTGAGAAGAAGCCCCAATGTTCCCTCCAGGCACTTTCAGTGTGGGTGCTTTCTCCACGTGGTTCCTGGTTTCACTGCGGCTCTGAAGAGAATGTTAGCAAAGAGGTAACCGGGACAGTGAAAACAGTACTCAAAGACAGGGAGAGCAAGCTCTCTCTTGGCACTTTGGATGTGGGACATACAGCGAGATGTTTGCTGCTTTTGCATTTGGCTGTTGGGAGATTTACAGCACAAAGATATCTAGTTGATTTGAAGCAGTTCCGAGAAAGTCTAAACATAATCCCCACTTCTCCCTCCTGGCACTTTCCATGTGGGAGATATAGCAGGATGTATATTGGTTTTGAGGACAACTCAATGGACAGTGTAGGGAGAAAAGGTCCTGGCTCCTTGAATGCCGTTTCTGGAGACACTGCGATCAATGTGGGAGATATGTCAAGATGTGTGTTTGTTTTGAGGATGGCTCTCTGGAGAGTCTTAGCAAAGAGGTCACACAGATAATCAGAGCAATTCTCAGAGACACTGAGAACAAGCTCCGCAATTCCCTCCTGGCACTTTCCCTGTAGGAGATACCGCAAGACGTTTCTGTATATTGGGCACAGCGCTCTGCACGGTGTTAGCAGAGACTTTCCCGGGACAGTGAAACCCTATGTCAGAGACACTGAGAAGAAGCCCCAATGTTCCCTCCAGGCACTTTCAGTGTGGGTGCTTTCTCCACGTGGTTCCTGGTTTCACTGCGGCTCTGAAGAGAATGTTAGCAAAGAGGTAACCGGGACAGTGAAAACAGTACTCAAAGACAGGGAGAGCAAGCTCTCTCTTGGCACTTTGGATGTGGGACATACAGCGAGATGTTTGCTGCTTTTGCGTTTGGCTGTTGGGAGATTTACAGCACAAAGATATCTAGTTGATTTGAAGCAGTTCCGAGAAAGTCTAAACATAATCCCCACTTCTCCCTCCTGGCACTTTCCATGTGGGAGATATAGCAGGATGTATATTGGTTTTGAGGACAACTCAATGGACAGTGTAGGGAGAAAAGGTCCTGGCTCCTTGAATGCCGTTTCTGGAGACACTGCGATCAATGTGGGAGATATGTCAAGATGTGTGTTTGTTTTGAGGACGGCTCTCTGGAGAGTCTTAGCAAAGAGGTCACATAGATAATCAGAGCAATTCTCAGAGACACTGAGAACAAGCTCCGCAATTCCCTCCTGGCACTTTCCCTGTAGCAGATACCGCAAGACGTTTCTGTATATTGGGCACAGCGCTCTGCACGGTGTTAGCAGAGACTTTCCCGGGACAGTGAAACCCTATGTCAGAGACACTGAGAAGAAGCCCCAATGTTCCCTCCAGGCACTTTCAGTGTGGGTGCTTTCTCCACGTGGTTCCTGGTTTCACCGCAGCTCTGAAGAGAATGTTAGCAAAGAGGTAACCAGGACAGTGAAAACAGTACTCAAAGACAGGGAGAGCAAGCTCTCTCTTGGCACTTTGGATGTGGGACATACAGCGAGATGTTTGCTGCTTTTGCGTTTGGCTGTTGGGAGATTTACAGCACAAAGATATCTAGTTGATTTGAAGCAGTTCCGAGAAAGTCTAAACATAATCCCCACTTCTCCCTCCTGGCACTTTCCATGTGGGAGATATAGCAGGATGTATATTGGTTTTGAGGACAACTCAATGGACAGTGTAGGGAGAAAAGGTCCTGGCTCCTTGAATGCCGTTTCTGGAGACACTGCGATCAATGTGGGAGATATGTCAAGATGTGTGTTTGTTTTGAGGACGGCTCTCTGGAGAGTCTTAGCAAAGAGGTCACAGGGATAATCAGAGCAATTCTCAGAGACACTGAGAACAAGCTCCACAATTCCCTCCTGGCACTTTCCCTGTAGGAGATACCGCAAGACGTTTCTGTATATTGGGCACAGCGCTCTGCACGGTGTTAGCAGAGACTTTCCCGGGACAGTGAAACCCTATGTCAGAGACACTGAGAAGAAGCCCCAATGTTCCCTCCAGGCACTTTCAGTGTGGGTGCTTTCTCCACGTGGTTCCTGGTTTCACTGCAGCTCTGAAGAGAATGTTAGCAAAGAGGTAACCGGGACAGTGAAAACAGTACTCAAAGACAGGGAGAGCAAGCTCTCTCTTGGCACTTTGGATGTGGGACATACAGCGAGATGTTTGCTGCTTTTGCGTTTGGCTGTTGGGAGATTTACAGCACAAAGATATCTAGTTGATTTGAAGCAGTTCCGAGAAAGTCTAAACATAATCCCCACTTCTCCCTCCTGGCACTTTCCATGTGGGAGATATAGCAGGATGTATATTGGTTTTGAGGACAACTCAATGGACAGTGTAGGGAGAAAAGGTCCTGGCTCCTTGAATGCCGTTTCTGGAGACACTGCGATCAATGTGGGAGATATGTCAAGATGTGTGTTTGTTTTGAGGACGGCTCTCTGGAGAGTCTTCGCAAAGAGGTCACACAGATAATCAGAGCAATTCTCAGAGACACTGAGAACAAGCTCCGCAATTCCCTCCTGGCACTTTCCCTGTAGGAGATGCCGCAAGACGTTTCTGTATATTGGGCACAGCGCTCTGCACGGTGTTAGCAGAGACTTTCCCGGGACAGTGAAACCCTATGGCAGAGACACTGAGAAGAAGCCCCAATGTTCCCTCCAGGCACTTTCAGTGTGGGTGCCTTCTCCACGTGGTTCCTGGTTTCACTGCGGCTCTGAAGAGAATGTTAGCAAAGAGGTAACCGGGACAGTGAAAACAGTACTCAAAGACAGGGAGAGCAAGCTCTCTCTTGGCACTTTGGATGTGGGACATACAGCGAGATGTTTGCTGCTTTTGCATTTGGCTGTTGGGAGATTTACAGCACAAAGATATCTAGTTGATTTGAAGCAGTTCCGAGAAAGTCTAAACATAATCCCCACTTCTCCCTCCTGGCACTTTCCATGTGGGAGATATAGCAGGATGTATATTGGTTTTGAGGACAACTCAATGGACAGTGTAGGGAGAAAAGGTCCTGGCTCCTTGAATGCCGTTTCTGGAGACACTGCGATCAATGTGGGAGATATGTCAAGATGTGTGTTTGTTTTGAGGACGGCTCTCTGGAGAGTCTTAGCAAAGAGGTCACACAGATAATCAGAGCAATTCTCAGAGACACTGAGAACAAGCTCCGCAATTCCCTCCTGGCACTTTCCCTGTAGGAGATACTGCAAGACGTTTCTGTATATTGGGCACAGCGCTCTGCACGGTGTTAGCAGAGACTTTCCCGGGACAGTGAAACCCTATGTCAGAGACACTGAGAAGAAGCCCCAATGTTCCCTCCAGGCACTTTCAGTGTGGGTGCTTTCTCCACATGGTTCCTGGTTTCACTGCGGCTCTGAAGAGAATGTTAGCAAAGAGGTAACCGGGACAGTGAAAACAGTACTCAAAGACAGGGAGAGCAAGCTCTCTCTTGGCACTTTGGATGTGGGACATACAGCGAGATGTTTGCTGCTTTTGCGTTTGGCTGTTGGGAGATTTACAGCACAAAGATATCTAGTTGATTTGAAGCAGTTCCGAGAAAGTCTAAACATAATCCCCACTTCTCCCTCCTGGCACTTTCCATGTGGGAGATATAGCAGGATGTATATTGGTTTTGAGGACAACTCAATGGACAGTGTAGGGAGAAAAGGTCCTGGCTCCTTGAATGCCGTTTCTGGAGACACTGCGATCAATGTGGGAGATATGTCAAGATGTGTGTTTGTTTTGAGGACGGCTCTCTGGAGAGTCTTAGCAAAGAGGTCACAGGGATAATCAGAGCAATTCTCAGAGACACTGAGAACAAGCTCCACAATTCCCTCCTGGCACTTTCCCTGTAGGAGATACCGCAAGACGTTTCTGTATATTGGGCACAGCGCTCTGCACGGTGTTAGCAGAGACTTTCCCGGGACAGTGAAACCCTATGGCAGAGACACTGAGAAGAAGCCCCAATGTTCCCTCCAGGCACTTTCAGTGTGGGTGCCTTCTCCACGTGGTTCCTGGTTTCACTGCGGCTCTGAAGAGAATGTTAGCAAAGAGGTAACCGGGACAGTGAAAACAGTACTCAAAGACAGGGAGAGCAAGCTCTCTCTTGGCACTTTGGATGTGGGACATACAGCGAGATGTTTGCTGCTTTTGCGTTTGGCTGTTGGGAGATTTACAGCACAAAGATATCTAGTTGATTTGAAGCAGTTCCGAGAAAGTCTAAACATAATCCCCACTTCTCCCTCCTGGCACTTTCCATGTGGGAGATATAGCAGGATGTATATTGGTTTTGAGGACAACTGAATGGACAGTGTAGGGAGAAAAGGTCCTGGCTCCTTGAATGCCGTTTCTGGAGACACTGCGATCAATGTGGGAGATATGTCAAGATGTGTGTTTGTTTTGAGGACGGCTCTCTGGAGAGTCTTAGCAAAGAGGTCACAGGGATAATCAGAGCAATTCTCAGAGACACTGAGAACAAGCTCCGCAATTCCCTCCTGGCACTTTCCCTGTAGGAGATACTGCAAGACGTTTCTGTATATTGGGCACAGCGCTCTGCACGGTGTTAGCAGAGACTTTCCCGGGACAGTGAAACCCTATGTCAGAGACACTGAGAAGAAGCCCCAATGTTCCCTCCAGGCACTTTCAGTGTGGGTGCTTTCTCCACATGGTTCCTGGTTTCACTGCGGCTCTGAAGAGAATGTTAGCAAAGAGGTAACCGGGACAGTGAAAACAGTACTCAAAGACAGGGAGAGCAAGCTCTCTCTTGGCACTTTGGATGTGGGACATACAGCGAGATGTTTGCTGCTTTTGCGTTTGGCTGTTGGGAGATTTACAGCACAAAGATATCTAGTTGATTTGAAGCAGTTCCGAGAAAGTCTAAACATAATCCCCACTTCTCCCTCCTGGCACTTTCCATGTGGGAGATATAGCAGGATGTATATTGGTTTTGAGGACAACTCAATGGACAGTGTAGGGAGAAAAGGTCCTGGCTCCTTGAATGCCGTTTCTGGAGACACTGCGATCAATGTGGGAGATATGTCAAGATGTGTGTTTGTTTTGAGGACGGCTCTCTGGAGAGTCTTAGCAAAGAGGTCACAGGGATAATCAGAGCAATTCTCAGAGACACTGAGAACAAGCTCCACAATTCCCTCCTGGCACTTTCCCTGTAGGAGATACCGCAAGACGTTTCTGTATATTGGGCACAGCGCTCTGCACGGTGTTAGCAGAGACTTTCCCGGGACAGTGAAACCCTATGGCAGAGACACTGAGAAGAAGCCCCAATGTTCCCTCCAGGCACTTTCAGTGTGGGTGCTTTCTCCACGTGGTTCCTGGTTTCACTGCGGCTCTGAAGAGAATGTTAGCAAAGAGGTAACCGGGACAGTGAAAACAGTACTCAAAGACAGGGAGAGCAAGCTCTCTCTTGGCACTTTGGATGTGGGACATACAGCGAGATGTTTGCTGCTTTTGCGTTTGGCTGTTGGGAGATTTACAGCACAAAGATATCTAGTTGATTTGAAGCAGTTCCGAGAAAGTCTAAACATAATCCCCACTTCTCCCTCCTGGCACTTTCCATGTGGGAGATATAGCAGGATGTATATTGGTTTTGAGGACAACTCAATGGACAGTGTAGGGAGAAAAGGTCCTGGCTCCTTGAATGGCGTTTATGGAGACACTGCGATCAATGTGGGAGATATGTCAAGATGTGTGTTTGTTTTGAGGACGGCTCTCTGGAGAGTCTTAGCAAAGAGGTCACACAGATAATCAGAGCAATTCTCAGAGACACTGAGAACAAGCTCCGCAATTCCCTCCTGGCACTTTCCCTGTAGGAGATACTGCAAGACGTTTCTGTATATTGGGCACAGCGCTCTGCACGGTGTTAGCAGAGACTTTCCCGGGACAGTGAAACCCTATGTCAGAGACACTGAGAAGAAGCCCCAATGTTCCCTCCAGGCACTTTCAGTGTGGGTGCTTTCTCCACATGGTTCCTGGTTTCACTGCGGCTCTGAAGAGAATGTTAGCAAAGAGGTAACCGGGACAGTGAAAACAGTACTCAAAGACAGGGAGAGCAAGCTCTCTCTTGGCACTTTGGATGTGGGACATACAGCGAGATGTTTGCTGCTTTTGCGTTTGGCTGTTGGGAGATTTACAGCACAAAGATATCTAGTTGATTTGAAGCAGTTCCGAGAAAGTCTAAACATAATCCCCACTTCTCCCTCCTGGCACTTTCCATGTGGGAGATATAGCAGGATGTATATTGGTTTTGAGGACAACTGAATGGACAGTGTAGGGAGAAAAGGTCCTGGCTCCTTGAATGCCGTTTCTGGAGACACTGCGATCAATGTGGGAGATATGTCAAGATGTGTGTTTGTTTTGAGGACGGCTCTCTGGAGAGTCTTAGCAAAGAGGTCACAGGGATAATCAGAGCAATTCTCAGAGACACTGAGAACAAGCTCCACAATTCCCTCCTGGCACTTTCCCTGTAGGAGATACCGCAAGACGTTTCTGTATATTGGGCACAGCGCTCTGCACGGTGTTAGCAGAGACTTTCCCGGGACAGTGAAACCCTATGGCAGAGACACTGAGAAGAAGCCCCAATGTTCCCTCCAGGCACTTTCAGTGTGGGTGCTTTCTCCACGTGGTTCCTGGTTTCACTGCGGCTCTGAAGAGAATGTTAGCAAAGAGGTAACCGGGACAGTGAAAACAGTACTCAAAGACAGGGAGAGCAAGCTCTCTCTTGGCACTTTGGATGTGGGACATACAGCGAGATGTTTGCTGCTTTTGCGTTTGGCTGTTGGGAGATTTACAGCACAAAGATATCTAGTTGATTTGAAGCAGTTGCGAGAAAGTCTAAACATAATCCCCACTTCTCCCTCCTGGCACTTTCCATGTGGGAGATATAGCAGGATGTATATTGGTTTTGAGGACAACTCAATGGACAGTGTAGGGAGAAAAGGTCCTGGCTCCTTGAATGCCGTTTCTGGAGACACTGCGATCAATGTGGGAGATATGTCAAGATGTGTGTTTGTTTTGAGGACGGCTCTCTGGAGAGTCTTAGCAAAGAGGTCACAGGGATAATCAGAGCAAATCTCAGAGACACTGAGAACAAGCTCCGCAATTCCCTCCTGGCACTTTCCCTGTAGGAGATACCGCAAGACGTTTCTGTATATTGGGCACAGCGCTCTGCACGGTGTTAGCAGAGACTTTCCCGGGACAGTGAAACCCTATGTCAGAGACACTGAGAAGAAGCCCCAATGTTCCCTCCAGGCACTTTCAGTGTGGGTGCTTTCTCCACGTGGTTCCTGGTTTCACTGCAGCTCTGAAGAGAATGTTAGCAAAGAGGTAACCGGGACAGTGAAAACAGTACTCAAAGACAGGGAGAGCAAGCTCTCTCTTGGCACTTTGGATGTGGGACATACAGCGAGATGTTTGCTGCTTTTGCGTTTGGCTGTTGGGAGATTTACAGCACAAAGATATCTAGTTGATTTGAAGCAGTTCCGAGAAAGTCTAAACATAATCCCCACTTCTCCCTCCTGGCACTTTCCATGTGGGAGATATAGCAGGATGTATATTGGTTTTGAGGACAACTCAATGGACAGTGTAGGGAGAAAAGGTCCTGGCTCCTTGAATGCCGTTTCTGGAGACACTGCGATCAATGTGGGAGATATGTCAAGATGTGTGTTTGTTTTGAGGACGGCTCTCTGGAGAGTCTTAGCAAAGAGGTCACACAGATAATCAGAGCAATTCTCAGAGACACTGAGAACAAGCTCCACAATTCCCTCCTGGCACTTTCCCTGTAGGAGATACCGCAAGACGTTTCTGTATATTGGGCACAGCGCTCTGCACGGTGTTAGCAGAGACTTTCCCGGGACAGTGAAACCCTATGGCAGAGACACTGAGAAGAAGCCCCAATGTTCCCTCCAGGCACTTTCAGTGTGGGTGCTTTCTCCACGTGGTTCCTGGTTTCACTGCGGCTCTGAAGAGAATGTTAGCAAAGAGGTAACCGGGACAGTGAAAACAGTACTCAAAGACTGGGAGAGCAAGCTCTCTCTTGGCACTTTGGATGTGGGACATACAGCGAGATGTTTGCTGCTTTTGCGTTTGGCTGTTGGGAGATTTACAGCACAAAGATATCTAGTTGATTTGAAGCAGTTCCGAGAAAGTCTAAACATAATCCCCACTTCTCCCTCCTGGCACTTTCCATGTGGGAGATATAGCAGGATGTATATTGGTTTTGAGGACAACTCAATGGACAGTGTAGGGAGAAAAGGTCCTGGCTCCTTGAATGCCGTTTCTGGAGACACTGCGATCAATGTGGGAGATATGTCAAGATGTGTGTTTGTTTTGAGGACGGCTCTCTGGAGAGTCTTAGCAAAGAGGTCACAGGGATAATCAGAGCAATTCTCAGAGACACTGAGAACAAGCTCCGCAATTCCCTCCTGGCACTTTCCCTGTAGGAGATACCGCAAGACGTTTCTGTATATTGGGCACAGCGCTCTGCACGGTGTTAGCAGAGACTTTCCCGGGACAGTGAAACCCTATGTCAGAGACACTGAGAAGAAGCCCCAATGTTCCCTCCAGGCACTTTCAGTGTGGGTGCTTTCTCCACGTGGTTCCTGGTTTCACTGCAGCTCTGAAGAGAATGTTAGCAAAGAGGTAACCGGGACAGTGAAAACAGTACTCAAAGACAGGGAGAGCAAGCTCTCTCTTGGCACTTTGGATGTGGGACATACAGCGAGATGTTTGCTGCTTTTGCGTTTGGCTGTTGGGAGATTTACAGCACAAAGATATCTAGTTGATTTGAAGCAGTTCCGAGAAAGTCTAAACATAATCCCCACTTCTCCCTCCTGGCACTTTCCATGTGGGAGATATAGCAGGATGTATATTGGTTTTGAGGACAACTCAATGGACAGTGTAGGGAGAAAAGGTCCTGGCTCCTTGAATGCCGTTTCTGGAGACACTGCGATCAATGTGGGAGATATGTCAAGATGTGTGTTTGTTTTGAGGACGGCTCTCTGGAGAGTCTTCGCAAAGAGGTCACACAGATAATCAGAGCAATTCTCAGAGACACTGAGAACAAGCTCCACAATTCCCTCCTGGCACTTTCCCTGTAGGAGATACCGCAAGACGTTTCTGTATATTGGGCACAGCGCTCTGCACGGTGTTAGCAGAGACTTTCCCGGGACAGTGAAACCCTATGGCAGAGACACTGAGAAGAAGCCCCAATGTTCCCTCCAGGCACTTTCAGTGTGGGTGCTTTCTCCACGTGGTTCCTGGTTTCACTGCGGCTCTGAAGAGAATGTTAGCAAAGAGGTAACCGGGACAGTGAAAACAGTACTCAAAGACAGGGAGAGCAAGCTCTCTCTTGGCACTTTGGATGTGGGACATACAGCGAGATGTTTGCTGCTTTTGCATTTGGCTGTTGGGAGATTTACAGCACAAAGATATCTAGTTGATTTGAAGCAGTTCCGAGAAAGTCTAAACATAATCCCCACTTCTCCCTCCTGGCACTTTCCATGTGGGAGATATAGCAGGATGTATATTGGTTTTGAGGACAACTCAATGGACAGTGTAGGGAGAAAAGGTCCTGGCTCCTTGAATGCCGTTTCTGGAGACACTGCGATCAATGTGGGAGATATGTCAAGATGTGTGTTTGTTTTGAGGACGGCTCTCTGGAGAGTCTTAGCAAAGAGGTCACACAGATAATCAGAGCAATTCTCAGAGACACTGAGAACAAGCTCCGCAATTCCCTCCTGGCACTTTCCCTGTAGGAGATACCGCAAGACGTTTCTGTATATTGGGCACAGCGCTCTGCACGGTGTTAGCAGAGACTTTCCCGGGACAGTGAAACCCTATGTCAGAGACACTGAGAAGAAGCCCCAATGTTCCCTCCAGGCACTTTCAGTGTGGGTGCTTTCTCCACGTGGTTCCTGGTTTCACTGCAGCTCTGAAGAGAATGTTAGCAAAGAGGTAACCGGGACAGTGAAAACAGTACTCAAAGACAGGGAGAGCAAGCTCTCTCTTGGCACTTTGGATGTGGGACATACAGCGAGATGTTTGCTGCTTTTGCGTTTGGCTGTTGGGAGATTTACAGCACAAAGATATCTAGTTGATTTGAAGCAGTTCCGAGAAAGTCTAAACATAATCCCCACTTCTCCCTCCTGGCACTTTCCATGTGGGAGATATAGCAGGATGTATATTGGTTTTGAGGACAACTGAATGGACAGTGTAGGGAGAAAAGGTCCTGGCTCCTTGAATGCCGTTTCTGGAGACACTGCGATCAATGTGGGAGATATGTCAAGATGTGTGTTTGTTTTGAGGACGGCTCTCTGGAGAGTCTTAGCAAAGAGGTCACAGGGATAATCAGAGCAATTCTCAGAGACACTGAGAACAAGCTCCGCAATTCCCTCCTGGCACTTTCCCTGTAGGAGATACCGCAAGACGTTTCTGTATATTGGGCACAGCGCTCTGCACGGTGTTAGCAGAGACTTTCCCGGGACAGTGAAACCCTATGTCAGAGACACTGAGAAGAAGCCCCAATGTTCCCTCCAGGCACTTTCAGTGTGGGTGCTTTCTCCACGTGGTTCCTGGTTTCACTGCAGCTCTGAAGAGAATGTTAGCAAAGAGGTAACCGGGACAGTGAAAACAGTACTCAAAGACAGGGAGAGCAAGCTCTCTCTTGGCACTTTGGATGTGGGACATACAGCGAGATGTTTGCTGCTTTTGCGTTTGGCTGTTGGGAGATTTACAGCACAAAGATATCTAGTTGATTTGAAGCAGTTCCGAGAAAGTCTAAACATAATCCCCACTTCTCCCTCCTGGCACTTTCCATGTGGGAGATATAGCAGGATGTATATTGGTTTTGAGGACAACTCAATGGACAGTGTAGGGAGAAAAGGTCCTGGCTCCTTGAATGCCGTTTCTGGAGACACTGCGATCAATGTGGGAGATATGTCAAGATGTGTGTTTGTTTTGAGGACGGCTCTCTGGAGAGTCTTAGCAAAGAGGTCACACAGATAATCAGAGCAATTCTCAGAGACACTGAGAACAAGCTCCGCAATTCCCTCCTGGCACTTTCCCTGTAGGAGATACCGCAAGACGTTTCTGTATATTGGGCACAGCGCTCTGCACGGTGTTAGCAGAGACTTTCCCGGGACAGTGAAACCCTATGGCAGAGACACTGAGAAGAAGCCCCAATGTTCCCTCCAGGCACTTTCAGTGTGGGTGCTTTCTCCACGTGGTTCCTGGTTTCACTGCGGCTCTGAAGAGAATGTTAGCAAAGAGGTAACCGGGACAGTGAAAACAGTACTCAAAGACTGGGAGAGCAAGCTCTCTCTTGGCACTTTGGATGTGGGACATACAGCGAGATGTTTGCTGCTTTTGCATTTGGCTGTTGGGAGATTTACAGCACAAAGATATCTAGTTGATTTGAAGCAGTTCCGAGAAAGTCTAAACATAATCCCCACTTCTCCCTCCTGGCACTTTCCATGTGGGAGATATAGCAGGATGTATATTGGTTTTGAGGACAACTCAATGGACAGTGTAGGGAGAAAAGGTCCTGGCTCCTTGAATGCCGTTTCTGGAGACACTGCGATCAATGTGGGAGATATGTCAAGATGTGTGTTTGTTTTGAGGATGGCTCTCTGGAGAGTCTTAGCAAAGAGGTCACACAGATAATCAGAGCAATTCTCAGAGACACTGAGAACAAGCTCCGCAATTCCCTCCTGGCACTTTCCCTGTAGGAGATACCGCAAGACGTTTCTGTATATTGGGCACAGCGCTCTGCACGGTGTTAGCAGAGACTTTCCCGGGACAGTGAAACCCTATGTCAGAGACACTGAGAAGAAGCCCCAATGTTCCCTCCAGGCACTTTCAGTGTGGGTGCTTTCTCCACGTGGTTCCTGGTTTCACTGCGGCTCTGAAGAGAATGTTAGCAAAGAGGTAACCGGGACAGTGAAAACAGTACTCAAAGACAGGGAGAGCAAGCTCTCTCTTGGCACTTTGGATGTGGGACATACAGCGAGATGTTTGCTGCTTTTGCGTTTGGCTGTTGGGAGATTTACAGCACAAAGATATCTAGTTGATTTGAAGCAGTTCCGAGAAAGTCTAAACATAATCCCCACTTCTCCCTCCTGGCACTTTCCATGTGGGAGATATAGCAGGATGTATATTGGTTTTGAGGACAACTCAATGGACAGTGTAGGGAGAAAAGGTCCTGGCTCCTTGAATGCCGTTTCTGGAGACACTGCGATCAATGTGGGAGATATGTCAAGATGTGTGTTTGTTTTGAGGACGGCTCTCTGGAGAGTCTTAGCAAAGAGGTCACATAGATAATCAGAGCAATTCTCAGAGACACTGAGAACAAGCTCCGCAATTCCCTCCTGGCACTTTCCCTGTAGCAGATACCGCAAGACGTTTCTGTATATTGGGCACAGCGCTCTGCACGGTGTTAGCAGAGACTTTCCCGGGACAGTGAAACCCTATGTCAGAGACACTGAGAAGAAGCCCCAATGTTCCCTCCAGGCACTTTCAGTGTGGGTGCTTTCTCCACGTGGTTCCTGGTTTCACCGCAGCTCTGAAGAGAATGTTAGCAAAGAGGTAACCAGGACAGTGAAAACAGTACTCAAAGACAGGGAGAGCAAGCTCTCTCTTGGCACTTTGGATGTGGGACATACAGCGAGATGTTTGCTGCTTTTGCGTTTGGCTGTTGGGAGATTTACAGCACAAAGATATCTAGTTGATTTGAAGCAGTTCCGAGAAAGTCTAAACATAATCCCCACTTCTCCCTCCTGGCACTTTCCATGTGGGAGATATAGCAGGATGTATATTGGTTTTGAGGACAACTCAATGGACAGTGTAGGGAGAAAAGGTCCTGGCTCCTTGAATGCCGTTTCTGGAGACACTGCGATCAATGTGGGAGATATGTCAAGATGTGTGTTTGTTTTGAGGACGGCTCTCTGGAGAGTCTTAGCAAAGAGGTCACAGGGATAATCAGAGCAATTCTCAGAGACACTGAGAACAAGCTCCGCAATTCCCTCCTGGCACTTTCCCTGTAGGAGATACCGCAAGACGTTTCTGTATATTGGGCACAGCGCTCTGCACGGTGTTAGCAGAGACTTTCCCGGGACAGTGAAACCCTATGTCAGAGACACTGAGAAGAAGCCCCAATGTTCCCTCCAGGCACTTTCAGTGTGGGTGCTTTCTCCACGTGGTTCCTGGTTTCACTGCAGCTCTGAAGAGAATGTTAGCAAAGAGGTAACCGGGACAGTGAAAACAGTACTCAAAGACAGGGAGAGCAAGCTCTCTCTTGGCACTTTGGATGTGGGACATACAGCGAGATGTTTGCTGCTTTTGCGTTTGGCTGTTGGGAGATTTACAGCACAAAGATATCTAGTTGATTTGAAGCAGTTCCGAGAAAGTCTAAACATAATCCCCACTTCTCCCTCCTGGCACTTTCCATGTGGGAGATATAGCAGGATGTATATTGGTTTTGAGGACAACTCAATGGACAGTGTAGGGAGAAAAGGTCCTGGCTCCTTGAATGCCGTTTCTGGAGACACTGCGATCAATGTGGGAGATATGTCAAGATGTGTGTTTGTTTTGAGGACGGCTCTCTGGAGAGTCTTCGCAAAGAGGTCACACAGATAATCAGAGCAATTCTCAGAGACACTGAGAACAAGCTCCACAATTCCCTCCTGGCACTTTCCCTGTAGGAGATACCGCAAGACGTTTCTGTATATTGGGCACAGCGCTCTGCACGGTGTTAGCAGAGACTTTCCCGGGACAGTGAAACCCTATGGCAGAGACACTGAGAAGAAGCCCCAATGTTCCCTCCAGGCACTTTCAGTGTGGGTGCCTTCTCCACGTGGTTCCTGGTTTCACTGCGGCTCTGAAGAGAATGTTAGCAAAGAGGTAACCGGGACAGTGAAAACAGTACTCAAAGACAGGGAGAGCAAGCTCTCTCTTGGCACTTTGGATGTGGGACATACAGCGAGATGTTTGCTGCTTTTGCATTTGGCTGTTGGGAGATTTACAGCACAAAGATATCTAGTTGATTTGAAGCAGTTCCGAGAAAGTCTAAACATAATCCCCACTTCTCCCTCCTGGCACTTTCCATGTGGGAGATATAGCAGGATGTATATTGGTTTTGAGGACAACTCAATGGACAGTGTAGGGAGAAAAGGTCCTGGCTCCTTGAATGCCGTTTCTGGAGACACTGCGATCAATGTGGGAGATATGTCAAGATGTGTGTTTGTTTTGAGGACGGCTCTCTGGAGAGTCTTAGCAAAGAGGTCACACAGATAATCAGAGCAATTCTCAGAGACACTGAGAACAAGCTCCGCAATTCCCTCCTGGCACTTTCCCTGTAGGAGATACTGCAAGACGTTTCTGTATATTGGGCACAGCGCTCTGCACGGTGTTAGCAGAGACTTTCCCGGGACAGTGAAACCCTATGTCAGAGACACTGAGAAGAAGCCCCAATGTTCCCTCCAGGCACTTTCAGTGTGGGTGCTTTCTCCACATGGTTCCTGGTTTCACTGCGGCTCTGAAGAGAATGTTAGCAAAGAGGTAACCGGGACAGTGAAAACAGTACTCAAAGACAGGGAGAGCAAGCTCTCTCTTGGCACTTTGGATGTGGGACATACAGCGAGATGTTTGCTGCTTTTGCGTTTGGCTGTTGGGAGATTTACAGCACAAAGATATCTAGTTGATTTGAAGCAGTTCCGAGAAAGTCTAAACATAATCCCCACTTCTCCCTCCTGGCACTTTCCATGTGGGAGATATAGCAGGATGTATATTGGTTTTGAGGACAACTCAATGGACAGTGTAGGGAGAAAAGGTCCTGGCTCCTTGAATGCCGTTTCTGGAGACACTGCGATCAATGTGGGAGATATGTCAAGATGTGTGTTTGTTTTGAGGACGGCTCTCTGGAGAGTCTTAGCAAAGAGGTCACAGGGATAATCAGAGCAATTCTCAGAGACACTGAGAACAAGCTCCACAATTCCCTCCTGGCACTTTCCCTGTAGGAGATACCGCAAGACGTTTCTGTATATTGGGCACAGCGCTCTGCACGGTGTTAGCAGAGACTTTCCCGGGACAGTGAAACCCTATGTCAGAGACACTGAGAAGAAGCCCCAATGTTCCCTCCAGGCACTTTCAGTGTGGGTGCTTTCTCCACGTGGTTCCTGGTTTCACTGCAGCTCTGAAGAGAATGTTAGCAAAGAGGTAACCGGGACAGTGAAAACAGTACTCAAAGACAGGGAGAGCAAGCTCTCTCTTGGCACTTTGGATGTGGGACATACAGCGAGATGTTTGCTGCTTTTGCGTTTGGCTGTTGGGAGATTTACAGCACAAAGATATCTAGTTGATTTGAAGCAGTTCCGAGAAAGTCTAAACATAATCCCCACTTCTCCCTCCTGGCACTTTCCATGTGGGAGATATAGCAGGATGTATATTGGTTTTGAGGACAACTCAATGGACAGTGTAGGGAGAAAAGGTCCTGGCTCCTTGAATGCCGTTTCTGGAGACACTGCGATCAATGTGGGAGATATGTCAAGATGTGTGTTTGTTTTGAGGACGGCTCTCTGGAGAGTCTTAGCAAAGAGGTCACAGGGATAATCAGAGCAATTCTCAGAGACACTGAGAACAAGCTCCGCAATTCCCTCCTGGCACTTTCCCTGTAGGAGATACCGCAAGACGTTTCTGTATATTGGGCACAGCGCTCTGCACGGTGTTAGCAGAGACTTTCCCGGGACAGTGAAACCCTATGTCAGAGACACTGAGAAGAAGCCCCAATGTTCCCTCCAGGCACTTTCAGTGTGGGTGCTTTCTCCACGTGGTTCCTGGTTTCACTGCAGCTCTGAAGAGAATGTTAGCAAAGAGGTAACCGGGACAGTGAAAACAGTACTCAAAGACAGGGAGAGCAAGCTCTCTCTTGGCACTTTGGATGTGGGACATACAGCGAGATGTTTGCTGCTTTTGCGTTTGGCTGTTGGGAGATTTACAGCACAAAGATATCTAGTTGATTTGAAGCAGTTCCGAGAAAGTCTAAACATAATCCCCACTTCTCCCTCCTGGCACTTTCCATGTGGGAGATATAGCAGGATGTATATTGGTTTTGAGGACAACTCAATGGACAGTGTAGGGAGAAAAGGTCCTGGCTCCTTGAATGCCGTTTCTGGAGACACTGCGATCAATGTGGGAGATATGTCAAGATGTGTGTTTGTTTTGAGGATGGCTCTCTGGAGAGTCTTAGCAAAGAGGTCACACAGATAATCAGAGCAATTCTCAGAGACACTGAGAACAAGCTCCGCAATTCCCTCCTGGCACTTTCCCTGTAGGAGATACCGCAAGACGTTTCTGTATATTGGGCACAGCGCTCTGCACGGTGTTAGCAGAGACTTTCCCGGGACAGTGAAACCCTATGTCAGAGACACTGAGAAGAAGCCCCAATGTTCCCTCCAGGCACTTTCAGTGTGGGTGCTTTCTCCACGTGGTTCCTGGTTTCACTGCGGCTCTGAAGAGAATGTTAGCAAAGAGGTAACCGGGACAGTGAAAACAGTACTCAAAGACAGGGAGAGCAAGCTCTCTCTTGGCACTTTGGATGTGGGACATACAGCGAGATGTTTGCTGCTTTTGCGTTTGGCTGTTGGGAGATTTACAGCACAAAGATATCTAGTTGATTTGAAGCAGTTCCGAGAAAGTCTAAACATAATCCCCACTTCTCCCTCCTGGCACTTTCCATGTGGGAGATATAGCAGGATGTATATTGGTTTTGAGGACAACTCAATGGACAGTGTAGGGAGAAAAGTTCCTGGCTCCTTGAATGCCGTTTCTGGAGACACTGCGATCAATGTGGGAGATATGTCAAGATGTGTGTTTGTTTTGAGGACGGCTCTCTGGAGAGTCTTAGCAAAGAGGTCACATAGATAATCAGAGCAATTCTCAGAGACACTGAGAACAAGCTCCGCAATTCCCTCCTGGCACTTTCCCTGTAGCAGATACCGCAAGACGTTTCTGTATATTGGGCACAGCGCTCTGCACGGTGTTAGCAGAGACTTTCCCGGGACAGTGAAACCCTATGTCAGAGACACTGAGAAGAAGCCCCAATGTTCCCTCCAGGCACTTTCAGTGTGGGTGCTTTCTCCACGTGGTTCCTGGTTTCACCGCAGCTCTGAAGAGAATGTTAGCAAAGAGGTAACCGGGACAGTGAAAACAGTACTCAAAGACAGGGAGAGCAAGCTCTCTCTTGGCACTTTGGATGTGGGACATACAGCGAGATGTTTGCTGCTTTTGCGTTTGGCTGTTGGGAGATTTACAGCACAAAGATATCTAGTTGATTTGAAGCAGTTCCGAGAAAGTCTAAACATAATCCCCACTTCTCCCTCCTGGCACTTTCCATGTGGGAGATATAGCAGGATGTATATTGGTTTTGAGGACAACTCAATGGACAGTGTAGGGAGAAAAGGTCCTGGCTCCTTGAATGCCGTTTCTGGAGACACTGCGATCAATGTGGGAGATATGTCAAGATGTGTGTTTGTTTTGAGGACGGCTCTCTGGAGAGTCTTAGCAAAGAGGTCACAGGGATAATCAGAGCAATTCTCAGAGACACTGAGAACAAGCTCCGCAATTCCCTCCTGGCACTTTCCCTGTAGGAGATACCGCAAGACGTTTCTGTATATTGGGCACAGCGCTCTGCACGGTGTTAGCAGAGACTTTCCCGGGACAGTGAAACCCTATGTCAGAGACACTGAGAAGAAGCCCCAATGTTCCCTCCAGGCACTTTCAGTGTGGGTGCTTTCTCCACGTGGTTCCTGGTTTCACTGCAGCTCTGAAGAGAATGTTAGCAAAGAGGTAACCGGGACAGTGAAAACAGTACTCAAAGACAGGGAGAGCAAGCTCTCTCTTGGCACTTTGGATGTGGGACATACAGCGAGATGTTTGCTGCTTTTGCGTTTGGCTGTTGGGAGATTTACAGCACAAAGATATCTAGTTGATTTGAAGCAGTTCCGAGAAAGTCTAAACATAATCCCCACTTCTCCCTCCTGGCACTTTCCATGTGGGAGATATAGCAGGATGTATATTGGTTTTGAGGACAACTCAATGGACAGTGTAGGGAGAAAAGGTCCTGGCTCCTTGAATGCCGTTTCTGGAGACACTGCGATCAATGTGGGAGATATGTCAAGATGTGTGTTTGTTTTGAGGACGGCTCTCTGGAGAGTCTTAGCAAAGAGGTCACACAGATAATCAGAGCAATTCTCAGAGACACTGAGAACAAGCTCCGCAATTCCCTCCTGGCACTTTCCCTGTAGGAGATACTGCAAGACGTTTCTGTATATTGGGCACAGCGCTCTGCACGGTGTTAGCAGAGACTTTCCCGGGACAGTGAAACCCTATGTCAGAGACACTGAGAAGAAGCCCCAATGTTCCCTCCAGGCACTTTCAGTGTGGGTGCTTTCTCCACATGGTTCCTGGTTTCACTGCGGCTCTGAAGAGAATGTTAGCAAAGAGGTAACCGGGACAGTGAAAACAGTACTCAAAGACAGGGAGAGCAAGCTCTCTCTTGGCACTTTGGATGTGGGACATACAGCGAGATGTTTGCTGCTTTTGCGTTTGGCTGTTGGGAGATTTACAGCACAAAGATATCTAGTTGATTTGAAGCAGTTCCGAGAAAGTCTAAACATAATCCCCACTTCTCCCTCCTGGCACTTTCCATGTGGGAGATATAGCAGGATGTATATTGGTTTTGAGGACAACTCAATGGACAGTGTAGGGAGAAAAGGTCCTGGCTCCTTGAATGCCGTTTCTGGAGACACTGCGATCAATGTGGGAGATATGTCAAGATGTGTGTTTGTTTTGAGGACGGCTCTCTGGAGAGTCTTAGCAAAGAGGTCACAGGGATAATCAGAGCAATTCTCAGAGACACTGAGAACAAGCTCCACAATTCCCTCCTGGCACTTTCCCTGTAGGAGATACCGCAAGACGTTTCTGTATATTGGGCACAGCGCTCTGCACGGTGTTAGCAGAGACTTTCCCGGGACAGTGAAACCCTATGGCAGAGACACTGAGAAGAAGCCCCAATGTTCCCTCCAGGCACTTTCAGTGTGGGTGCTTTCTCCACGTGGTTCCTGGTTTCACTGCGGCTCTGAAGAGAATGTTAGCAAAGAGGTAACCGGGACAGTGAAAACAGTACTCAAAGACAGGGAGAGCAAGCTCTCTCTTGGCACTTTGGATGTGGGACATACAGCGAGATGTTTGCTGCTTTTGCGTTTGGCTGTTGGGAGATTTACAGCACAAAGATATCTAGTTGATTTGAAGCAGTTCCGAGAAAGTCTAAACATAATCCCCACTTCTCCCTCCTGGCACTTTCCATGTGGGAGATATAGCAGGATGTATATTGGTTTTGAGGACAACTCAATGGACAGTGTAGGGAGAAAAGGTCCTGGCTCCTTGAATGCCGTTTCTGGAGACACTGCGATCAATGTGGGAGATATGTCAAGATGTGTGTTTGTTTTGAGGACGGCTCTCTGGAGAGTCTTAGCAAAGAGGTCACAGGGATAATCAGAGCAAATCTCAGAGACACTGAGAACAAGCTCCGCAATTCCCTCCTGGCACTTTCCCTGTAGGAGATACCGCAAGACGTTTCTGTATATTGGGCACAGCGCTCTGCACGGTGTTAGCAGAGACTTTCCCGGGACAGTGAAACCCTATGTCAGAGACACTGAGAAGAAGCCCCAATGTTCCCTCCAGGCACTTTCAGTGTGGGTGCTTTCTCCACGTGGTTCCTGGTTTCACTGCAGCTCTGAAGAGAATGTTAGCAAAGAGGTAACCGGGACAGTGAAAACAGTACTCAAAGACTGGGAGAGCAAGCTCTCTCTTGGCACTTTGGATGTGGGACATACAGCGAGATGTTTGCTGCTTTTGCGTTTGGCTGTTGGGAGATTTACAGCACAAAGATATCTAGTTGATTTGAAGCAGTTCCGAGAAAGTCTAAACATAATCCCCACTTCTCCCTCCTGGCACTTTCCATGTGGGAGATATAGCAGGATGTATATTGGTTTTGAGGACAACTCAATGGACAGTGTAGGGAGAAAAGGTCCTGGCTCCTTGAATGCCGTTTCTGGAGACACTGCGATCAATGTGGGAGATATGTCAAGATGTGTGTTTGTTTTGAGGACGGCTCTCTGGAGAGTCTTAGCAAAGAGGTCACATAGATAATCAGAGCAATTCTCAGAGACACTGAGAACAAGCTCCACAATTCCCTCCTGGCACTTTCCCTGTAGGAGATACCGCAAGACGTTTCTGTATATTGGGCACAGCGCTCTGCACGGTGTTAGCAGAGACTTTCCCGGGACAGTGAAACCCTATGTCAGAGACACTGAGAAGAAGCCCCAATGTTCCCTCCAGGCACTTTCAGTGTGGGTGCTTTCTCCACGTGGTTCCTGGTTTCACTGCAGCTCTGAAGAGAATGTTAGCAAAGAGGTAACCGGGACAGTGAAAACAGTACTCAAAGACAGGGAGAGCAAGCTCTCTCTTGGCACTTTGGATGTGGGACATACAGCGAGATGTTTGCTGCTTTTGCGTTTGGCTGTTGGGAGATTTACAGCACAAAGATATCTAGTTGATTTGAAGCAGTTCCGAGAAAGTCTAAACATAATCCCCACTTCTCCCTCCTGGCACTTTCCATGTGGGAGATATAGCAGGATGTATATTGGTTTTGAGGACAACTCAATGGACAGTGTAGGGAGAAAAGGTCCTGGCTCCTTGAATGCCGTTTCTGGAGACACTGCGATCAATGTGGGAGATATGTCAAGATGTGTGTTTGTTTTGAGGACGGCTCTCTGGAGAGTCTTAGCAAAGAGGTCACACAGATAATCAGAGCAATTCTCAGAGACACTGAGAACAAGCTCCGCAATTCCCTCCTGGCACTTTCCCTGTAGGAGATACCGCAAGACGTTTCTGTATATTGGGCACAGCGCTCTGCACGGTGTTAGCAGAGACTTTCCCGGGACAGTGAAACCCTATGGCAGAGACACTGAGAAGAAGCCCCAATGTTCCCTCCAGGCACTTTCAGTGTGGGTGCTTTCTCCACGTGGTTCCTGGTTTCACTGCAGCTCTGAAGAGAATGTTAGCAAAGAGGTAACCGGGACAGTGAAAACAGTACTCAAAGACAGGGAGAGCAAGCTCTCTCTTGGCACTTTGGATGTGGGACATACAGCGAGATGTTTGCTGCTTTTGCGTTTGGCTGTTGGGAGATTTACAGCACAAAGATATCTAGTTGATTTGAAGCAGTTCCGAGAAAGTCTAAACATAATCCCCACTTCTCCCTCCTGGCACTTTCCATGTGGGAGATATAGCAGGATGTATATTGGTTTTGAGGACAACTCAATGGACAGTGTAGGGAGAAAAGGTCCTGGCTCCTTGAATGCCGTTTCTGGAGACACTGCGATCAATGTGGGAGATATGTCAAGATGTGTGTTGGTTTTGAGGACGGCTCTCTGGAGAGTCTTAGCAAAGAGGTCACACAGATAATCAGAGCAATTCTCAGAGACACTGAGAACAAGCTCCGCAATTCCCTCCTGGCACTTTCCCTGTAGGAGATACCGCAAGACGTTTCTGTATATTGGGCACAGCGCTCTGCACGGTGTTAGCAGAGACTTTCCCGGGACAGTGAAACCCTATGTCAGAGACACTGAGAAGAAGCCCCAATGTTCCCTCCAGGCACTTTCAGTGTGGGTGCTTTCTCCACGTGGTTCCTGGTTTCACTGCGGCTCTGAAGAGAATGTTAGCAAAGAGGTAACCGGGACAGTGAAAACAGTACTCAAAGACAGGGAGAGCAAGCTCTCTCTTGGCACTTTGGATGTGGGACATACAGCGAGATGTTTGCTGCTTTTGCGTTTGGCTGTTGGGAGATTTACAGCACAAAGATATCTAGTTGATTTGAAGCAGTTCCGAGAAAGTCTAAACATAATCCCCACTTCTCCCTCCTGGCACTTTCCATGTGGGAGATATAGCAGGATGTATATTGGTTTTGAGGACAACTCAATGGACAGTGTAGGGAGAAAAGGTCCTGGCTCCTTGAATGCCGTTTCTGGAGACACTGCGATCAATGTGGGAGATATGTCAAGATGTGTGTTTGTTTTGAGGACGGCTCTCTGGAGAGTCTTAGCAAAGAGGTCACATAGATAATCAGAGCAATTCTCAGAGACACTGAGAACAAGCTCCGCAATTCCCTCCTGGCACTTTCCCTGTAGCAGATACCGCAAGACGTTTCTGTATATTGGGCACAGCGCTCTGCACGGTGTTAGCAGAGACTTTCCCGGGACAGTGAAACCCTATGTCAGAGACACTGAGAAGAAGCCCCAATGTTCCCTCCAGGCACTTTCAGTGTGGGTGCTTTCTCCACGTGGTTCCTGGTTTCACCGCAGCTCTGAAGAGAATGTTAGCAAAGAGGTAACCAGGACAGTGAAAACAGTACTCAAAGACAGGGAGAGCAAGCTCTCTCTTGGCACTTTGGATGTGGGACATACAGCGAGATGTTTGCTGCTTTTGCGTTTGGCTGTTGGGAGATTTACAGCACAAAGATATCTAGTTGATTTGAAGCAGTTCCGAGAAAGTCTAAACATAATCCCCACTTCTCCCTCCTGGCACTTTCCATGTGGGAGATATAGCAGGATGTATATTGGTTTTGAGGACAACTCAATGGACAGTGTAGGGAGAAAAGGTCCTGGCTCCTTGAATGCCGTTTCTGGAGACACTGCGATCAATGTGGGAGATATGTCAAGATGTGTGTTTGTTTTGAGGACGGCTCTCTGGAGAGTCTTAGCAAAGAGGTCACACAGATAATCAGAGCAATTCTCAGAGACACTGAGAACAAGCTCCGCAATTCCCTCCTGGCACTTTCCCTGTAGGAGATACCGCAAGACGTTTCTGTATATTGGGCACAGCGCTCTGCACGGTGTTAGCAGAGACTTTCCCGGGACAGTGAAACCCTATGGCAGAGACACTGAGAAGAAGCCCCAATGTTCCCTCCAGGCACTTTCAGTGTGGGTGCTTTCTCCACGTGGTTCCTGGTTTCACTGCGGCTCTGAAGAGAATGTTAGCAAAGAGGTAACCGGGACAGTGAAAACAGTACTCAAAGACTGGGAGAGCAAGCTCTCTCTTGGCACTTTGGATGTGGGACATACAGCGAGATGTTTGCTGCTTTTGCATTTGGCTGTTGGGAGATTTACAGCACAAAGATATCTAGTTGATTTGAAGCAGTTCCGAGAAAGTCTAAACATAATCCCCACTTCTCCCTCCTGGCACTTTCCATGTGGGAGATATAGCAGGATGTATATTGGTTTTGAGGACAACTCAATGGACAGTGTAGGGAGAAAAGGTCCTGGCTCCTTGAATGCCGTTTCTGGAGACACTGCGATCAATGTGGGAGATATGTCAAGATGTGTGTTTGTTTTGAGGATGGCTCTCTGGAGAGTCTTAGCAAAGAGGTCACAGGGATAATCAGAGCAATTCTCAGAGACACTGAGAACAAGCTCCGCAATTCCCTCCTGGCACTTTCCCTGTAGGAGATACCGCAAGACGTTTCTGTATATTGGGCACAGCGCTCTGCACGGTGTTAGCAGAGACTTTCCCGGGACAGTGAAACCCTATGGCAGAGACACTGAGAAGAAGCCCCAATGTTCCCTCCAGGCACTTTCAGTGTGGGTGCTTTCTCCACGTGGTTCCTGGTTTCACTGCAGCTCTGAAGAGAATGTTAGCAAAGAGGTAACCGGGACAGTGAAAACAGTACTCAAAGACAGGGAGAGCAAGCTCTCTCTTGGCACTTTGGATGTGGGACATACAGCGAGATGTTTGCTGCTTTTGCGTTTGGCTGTTGGGAGATTTACAGCACAAAGATATCTAGTTGATTTGAAGCAGTTCCGAGAAAGTCTAAACATAATCCCCACTTCTCCCTCCTGGCACTTTCCATGTGGGAGATATAGCAGGATGTATATTGGTTTTGAGGACAACTCAATGGACAGTGTAGGGAGAAAAGGTCCTGGCTCCTTGAATGCCGTTTCTGGAGACACTGCGATCAATGTGGGAGATATGTCAAGATGTGTGTTTGTTTTGAGGACGGCTCTCTGGAGAGTCTTAGCAAAGAGGTCACACAGATAATCAGAGCAATTCTCAGAGACACTGAGAACAAGCTCCGCAATTCCCTCCTGGCACTTTCCCTGTAGCAGATACCGCAAGACGTTTCTGTATATTGGGCACAGCGCTCTGCACGGTGTTAGCAGAGACTTTCCCGGGACAGTGAAACCCTATGGCAGAGACACTGAGAAGAAGCCCCAATGTTCCCTCCAGGCACTTTCAGTGTGGGTGCTTTCTCCACGTGGTTCCTGGTTTCACTGCGGCTCTGAAGAGAATGTTAGCAAAGAGGTAACCGGGACAGTGAAAACAGTACTCAAAGACTGGGAGAGCAAGCTCTCTCTTGGCACTTTGGATGTGGGACATACAGCGAGATGTTTGCTGCTTTTGCATTTGGCTGTTGGGAGATTTACAGCACAAAGATATCTAGTTGATTTGAAGCAGTTCCGAGAAAGTCTAAACATAATCCCCACTTCTCCCTCCTGGCACTTTCCATGTGGGAGATATAGCAGGATGTATATTGGTTTTGAGGACAACTCAATGGACAGTGTAGGGAGAAAAGGTCCTGGCTCCTTGAATGCCGTTTCTGGAGACACTGCGATCAATGTGGGAGATATGTCAAGATGTGTGTTTGTTTTGAGGATGGCTCTCTGGAGAGTCTTAGCAAAGAGGTCACACAGATAATCAGAGCAATTCTCAGAGACACTGAGAACAAGCTCCGCAATTCCCTCCTGGCACTTTCCCTGTAGGAGATACCGCAAGACGTTTCTGTATATTGGGCACAGCGCTCTGCACGGTGTTAGCAGAGACTTTCCCGGGACAGTGAAACCCTATGTCAGAGACACTGAGAAGAAGCCCCAATGTTCCCTCCAGGCACTTTCAGTGTGGGTGCTTTCTCCACGTGGTTCCTGGTTTCACTGCGGCTCTGAAGAGAATGTTAGCAAAGAGGTAACCGGGACAGTGAAAACAGTACTCAAAGACAGGGAGAGCAAGCTCTCTCTTGGCACTTTGGATGTGGGACATACAGCGAGATGTTTGCTGCTTTTGCGTTTGGCTGTTGGGAGATTTACAGCACAAAGATATCTAGTTGATTTGAAGCAGTTCCGAGAAAGTCTAAACATAATCCCCACTTCTCCCTCCTGGCACTTTCCATGTGGGAGATATAGCAGGATGTATATTGGTTTTGAGGACAACTCAATGGACAGTGTAGGGAGAAAAGGTCCTGGCTCCTTGAATGCCGTTTCTGGAGACACTGCGATCAATGTGGGAGATATGTCAAGATGTGTGTTTGTTTTGAGGACGGCTCTCTGGAGAGTCTTAGCAAAGAGGTCACATAGATAATCAGAGCAATTCTCAGAGACACTGAGAACAAGCTCCGCAATTCCCTCCTGGCACTTTCCCTGTAGCAGATACCGCAAGACGTTTCTGTATATTGGGCACAGCGCTCTGCACGGTGTTAGCAGAGACTTTCCCGGGACAGTGAAACCCTATGTCAGAGACACTGAGAAGAAGCCCCAATGTTCCCTCCAGGCACTTTCAGTGTGGGTGCTTTCTCCACGTGGTTCCTGGTTTCACCGCAGCTCTGAAGAGAATGTTAGCAAAGAGGTAACCAGGACAGTGAAAACAGTACTCAAAGACAGGGAGAGCAAGCTCTCTCTTGGCACTTTGGATGTGGGACATACAGCGAGATGTTTGCTGCTTTTGCGTTTGGCTGTTGGGAGATTTACAGCACAAAGATATCTAGTTGATTTGAAGCAGTTCCGAGAAAGTCTAAACATAATCCCCACTTCTCCCTCCTGGCACTTTCCATGTGGGAGATATAGCAGGATGTATATTGGTTTTGAGGACAACTCAATGGACAGTGTAGGGAGAAAAGGTCCTGGCTCCTTGAATGCCGTTTCTGGAGACACTGCGATCAATGTGGGAGATATGTCAAGATGTGTGTTTGTTTTGAGGACGGCTCTCTGGAGAGTCTTAGCAAAGAGGTCACAGGGATAATCAGAGCAATTCTCAGAGACACTGAGAACAAGCTCCGCAATTCCCTCCTGGCACTTTCCCTGTAGGAGATACCGCAAGACGTTTCTGTATATTGGGCACAGCGCTCTGCACGGTGTTAGCAGAGACTTTCCCGGGACAGTGAAACCCTATGTCAGAGACACTGAGAAGAAGCCCCAATGTTCCCTCCAGGCACTTTCAGTGTGGGTGCTTTCTCCACGTGGTTCCTGGTTTCACTGCAGCTCTGAAGAGAATGTTAGCAAAGAGGTAACCGGGACAGTGAAAACAGTACTCAAAGACAGGGAGAGCAAGCTCTCTCTTGGCACTTTGGATGTGGGACATACAGCGAGATGTTTGCTGCTTTTGCGTTTGGCTGTTGGGAGATTTACAGCACAAAGATATCTAGTTGATTTGAAGCAGTTCCGAGAAAGTCTAAACATAATCCCCACTTCTCCCTCCTGGCACTTTCCATGTGGGAGATATAGCAGGATGTATATTGGTTTTGAGGACAACTGAATGGACAGTGTAGGGAGAAAAGGTCCTGGCTCCTTGAATGCCGTTTCTGGAGACACTGCGATCAATGTGGGAGATATGTCAAGATGTGTGTTTGTTTTGAGGACGGCTCTCTGGAGAGTCTTAGCAAAGAGGTCACACAGATAATCAGAGCAATTCTCAGAGACACTGAGAACAAGCTCCGCAATTCCCTCCTGGCACTTTCCCTGTAGGAGATACCGCAAGACGTTTCTGTATATTGGGCACAGCGCTCTGCACGGTGTTAGCAGAGACTTTCCCGGGACAGTGAAACCCTATGGCAGAGACACTGAGAAGAAGCCCCAATGTTCCCTCCAGGCACTTTCAGTGTGGGTGCTTTCTCCACGTGGTTCCTGGTTTCACTGCGGCTCTGAAGAGAATGTTAGCAAAGAGGTAACCGGGACAGTGAAAACAGTACTCAAAGACAGGGAGAGCAAGCTCTCTCTTGGCACTTTGGATGTGGGACATACAGCGAGATGTTTGCTGCTTTTGCGTTTGGCTGTTGGGAGATTTACAGCACAAAGATATCTAGTTGATTTGAAGCAGTTCCGAGAAAGTCTAAACATAATCCCCACTTCTCCCTCCTGGCACTTTCCATGTGGGAGATATAGCAGGATGTATATTGGTTTTGAGGACAACTCAATGGACAGTGTAGGGAGAAAAGGTCCTGGCTCCTTGAATGCCGTTTCTGGAGACACTGCGATCAATGTGGGAGATATGTCAAGATGTGTGTTTGTTTTGAGGACGGCTCTCTGGAGAGTCTTAGCAAAGAGGTCACAGGGATAATCAGAGCAAATCTCAGAGACACTGAGAACAAGCTCCGCAATTCCCTCCTGGCACTTTCCCTGTAGGAGATACCGCAAGACGTTTCTGTATATTGGGCACAGCGCTCTGCACGGTGTTAGCAGAGACTTTCCCGGGACAGTGAAACCCTATGTCAGAGACACTGAGAAGAAGCCCCAATGTTCCCTCCAGGCACTTTCAGTGTGGGTGCTTTCTCCACGTGGTTCCTGGTTTCACTGCAGCTCTGAAGAGAATGTTAGCAAAGAGGTAACCGGGACAGTGAAAACAGTACTCAAAGACAGGGAGAGCAAGCTCTCTCTTGGCACTTTGGATGTGGGACATACAGCGAGATGTTTGCTGCTTTTGCGTTTGGCTGTTGGGAGATTTACAGCACAAAGATATCTAGTTGATTTGAAGCAGTTCCGAGAAAGTCTAAACATAATCCCCACTTCTCCCTCCTGGCACTTTCCATGTGGGAGATATAGCAGGATGTATATTGGTTTTGAGGACAACTCAATGGACAGTGTAGGGAGAAAAGGTCCTGGCTCCTTGAATGCCGTTTCTGGAGACACTGCGATCAATGTGGGAGATATGTCAAGATGTGTGTTTGTTTTGAGGACGGCTCTCTGGAGAGTCTTAGCAAAGAGGTCACAGGGATAATCAGAGCAATTCTCAGAGACACTGAGAACAAGCTCCACAATTCCCTCCTGGCACTTTCCCTGTAGGAGATACCGCAAGACGTTTCTGTATATTGGGCACAGCGCTCTGCACGGTGTTAGCAGAGACTTTCCCGGGACAGTGAAACCCTATGTCAGAGACACTGAGAAGAAGCCCCAATGTTCCCTCCAGGCACTTTCAGTGTGGGTGCTTTCTCCACGTGGTTCCTGGTTTCACTGCAGCTCTGAAGAGAATGTTAGCAAAGAGGTAACCGGGACAGTGAAAACAGTACTCAAAGACAGGGAGAGCAAGCTCTCTCTTGGCACTTTGGATGTGGGACATACAGCGAGATGTTTGCTGCTTTTGCGTTTGGCTGTTGGGAGATTTACAGCACAAAGATATCTAGTTGATTTGAAGCAGTTCCGAGAAAGTCTAAACATAATCCCCACTTCTCCCTCCTGGCACTTTCCATGTGGGAGATATAGCAGGATGTATATTGGTTTTGAGGACAACTCAATGGACAGTGTAGGGAGAAAAGGTCCTGGCTCCTTGAATGCCGTTTCTGGAGACACTGCGATCAATGTGGGAGATATGTCAAGATGTGTGTTTGTTTTGAGGACGGCTCTCTGGAGAGTCTTAGCAAAGAGGTCACACAGATAATCAGAGCAATTCTCAGAGACACTGAGAACAAGCTCCGCAATTCCCTCCTGGCACTTTCCCTGTAGGAGATACCGCAAGACGTTTCTGTATATTGGGCACAGCGCTCTGCACGGTGTTAGCAGAGACTTTCCCGGGACAGTGAAACCCTATGTCAGAGACACTGAGAAGAAGCCCCAATGTTCCCTCCAGGCACTTTCAGTGTGGGTGCTTTCTCCACGTGGTTCCTGGTTTCACTGCAGCTCTGAAGAGAATGTTAGCAAAGAGGTAACCGGGACAGTGAAAACAGTACTCAAAGACAGGGAGAGCAAGCTCTCTCTTGGCACTTTGGATGTGGGACATACAGCGAGATGTTTGCTGCTTTTGCGTTTGGCTGTTGGGAGATTTACAGCACAAAGATATCTAGTTGATTTGAAGCAGTTCCGAGAAAGTCTAAACATAATCCCCACTTCTCCCTCCTGGCACTTTCCATGTGGGAGATATAGCAGGATGTATATTGGTTTTGAGGACAACTGAATGGACAGTGTAGGGAGAAAAGGTCCTGGCTCCTTGAATGCCGTTTCTGGAGACACTGCGATCAATGTGGGAGATATGTCAAGATGTGTGTTTGTTTTGAGGACGGCTCTCTGGAGAGTCTTAGCAAAGAGGTCACACAGATAATCAGAGCAATTCTCAGAGACACTGAGAACAAGCTCCGCAATTCCCTCCTGGCACTTTCCCTGTAGGAGATACCGCAAGACGTTTCTGTATATTGGGCACAGCGCTCTGCACGGTGTTAGCAGAGACTTTCCCGGCACAGTGAAACCCTATGGCAGAGACACTGAGAAGAAGCCCCAATGTTCCCTCCAGGCACTTTCAGTGTGGGTGCTTTCTCCACGTGGTTCCTGGTTTCACTGCGGCTCTGAAGAGAATGTTAGCAAAGAGGTAACCGGGACAGTGAAAACAGTACTCAAAGACAGGGAGAGCAAGCTCTCTCTTGGCACTTTGGATGTGGGACATACAGCGAGATGTTTGCTGCTTTTGCGTTTGGCTGTTGGGAGATTTACAGCACAAAGATATCTAGTTGATTTGAAGCAGTTCCGAGAAAGTCTAAACATAATCCCCACTTCTCCCTCCTGGCACTTTCCATGTGGGAGATATAGCAGGATGTATATTGGTTTTGAGGACAACTCAATGGACAGTGTAGGGAGAAAAGGTCCTGGCTCCTTGAATGCCGTTTCTGGAGACACTGCGATCAATGTGGGAGATATGTCAAGATGTGTGTTTGTTTTGAGGACGGCTCTCTGGAGAGTCTTAGCAAAGAGGTCACAGGGATAATCAGAGCAAATCTCAGAGACACTGAGAACAAGCTCCGCAATTCCCTCCTGGCACTTTCCCTGTAGGAGATACCGCAAGACGTTTCTGTATATTGGGCACAGCGCTCTGCACGGTGTTAGCAGAGACTTTCCCGGGACAGTGAAACCCTATGTCAGAGACACTGAGAAGAAGCCCCAATGTTCCCTCCAGGCACTTTCAGTGTGGGTGCTTTCTCCACGTGGTTCCTGGTTTCACTGCAGCTCTGAAGAGAATGTTAGCAAAGAGGTAACCGGGACAGTGAAAACAGTACTCAAAGACAGGGAGAGCAAGCTCTCTCTTGGCACTTTGGATGTGGGACATACAGCGAGATGTTTGCTGCTTTTGCGTTTGGCTGTTGGGAGATTTACAGCACAAAGATATCTAGTTGATTTGAAGCAGTTCCGAGAAAGTCTAAACATAATCCCCACTTCTCCCTCCTGGCACTTTCCATGTGGGAGATATAGCAGGATGTATATTGGTTTTGAGGACAACTCAATGGACAGTGTAGGGAGAAAAGGTCCTGGCTCCTTGAATGCCGTTTCTGGAGACACTGCGATCAATGTGGGAGATATGTCAAGATGTGTGTTTGTTTTGAGGACGGCTCTCTGGAGAGTCTTAGCAAAGAGGTCACAGGGATAATCAGAGCAATTCTCAGAGACACTGAGAACAAGCTCCACAATTCCCTCCTGGCACTTTCCCTGTAGGAGATACCGCAAGACGTTTCTGTATATTGGGCACAGCGCTCTGCACGGTGTTAGCAGAGACTTTCCCGGGACAGTGAAACCCTATGTCAGAGACACTGAGAAGAAGCCCCAATGTTCCCTCCAGGCACTTTCAGTGTGGGTGCTTTCTCCACGTGGTTCCTGGTTTCACTGCAGCTCTGAAGAGAATGTTAGCAAAGAGGTAACCGGGACAGTGAAAACAGTACTCAAAGACAGGGAGAGCAAGCTCTCTCTTGGCACTTTGGATGTGGGACATACAGCGAGATGTTTGCTGCTTTTGCGTTTGGCTGTTGGGAGATTTACAGCACAAAGATATCTAGTTGATTTGAAGCAGTTCCGAGAAAGTCTAAACATAATCCCCACTTCTCCCTCCTGGCACTTTCCATGTGGGAGATATAGCAGGATGTATATTGGTTTTGAGGACAACTCAATGGACAGTGTAGGGAGAAAAGGTCCTGGCTCCTTGAATGCCGTTTCTGGAGACACTGCGATCAATGTGGGAGATATGTCAAGATGTGTGTTTGTTTTGAGGACGGCTCTCTGGAGAGTCTTAGCAAAGAGGTCACACAGATAATCAGAGCAAATCTCAGAGACACTGAGAACAAGCTCCGCAATTCCCTCCTGGCACTTTCCCTGTAGGAGATACCGCAAGACGTTTCTGTATATTGGGCACAGCGCTCTGCACGGTGTTAGCAGAGACTTTCCCGGGACAGTGAAACCCTATGTCAGAGACACTGAGAAGAAGCCCCAATGTTCCCTCCAGGCACTTTCAGTGTGGGTGCTTTCTCCACGTGGTTCCTGGTTTCACTGCAGCTCTGAAGAGAATGTTAGCAAAGAGGTAACCGGGACAGTGAAAACAGTACTCAAAGACAGGGAGAGCAAGCTCTCTCTTGGCACTTTGGATGTGGGACATACAGCGAGATGTTTGCTGCTTTTGCGTTTGGCTGTTGGGAGATTTACAGCACAAAGATATCTAGTTGATTTGAAGCAGTTCCGAGAAAGTCTAAACATAATCCCCACTTCTCCCTCCTGGCACTTTCCATGTGGGAGATATAGCAGGATGTATATTGGTTTTGAGGACAACTCAATGGACAGTGTAGGGAGAAAAGGTCCTGGCTCCTTGAATGCCGTTTCTGGAGACACTGCGATCAATGTGGGAGATATGTCAAGATGTGTGTTGGTTTTGAGGACGTCTCTCTGGAGAGTCTTAGCAAAGAGGTCACACAGATAATCAGAGCAATTCTCAGAGACACTGAGAACAAGCTCCGCAATTCCCTCCTGGCACTTTCCCTGTAGGAGATACCGCAAGACGTTTCTGTATATTGGGCACAGCGCTCTGCACGGTGTTAGCAGAGACTTTCCCGGGACAGTGAAACCCTATGTCAGAGACACTGAGAAGAAGCCCCAATGTTCCCTCCAGGCACTTTCAGTGTGGGTGCTTTCTCCACGTGGTTCCTGGTTTCACTGCAGCTCTGAAGAGAATGTTAGCAAAGAGGTAACCGGGACAGTGAAAACAGTACTCAAAGACAGGGAGAGCAAGCTCTCTCTTGGCACTTTCAATGTGGGACATACGGCGAGATGTTTGCTGCTTTTGCGTTTGGCTGTTGGGAGATTTACAGCACAAAGATATCTAGTTGATTTGAAGCAGTTCTGAGAAAGTCTAAACATAATCCCCACTTTTCCCTCCTGGCACTTTCCATGTGGGAGATATAGCAGGATGTATATTGGTTTTGAGGACAACTCAATGGACAGTGTAGGGAGAAAAGGTCCTGGCTCCTTGAATGCCGTTTCTGGAGACACTGCGATCAATGTGGGAGATATGTCAAGATGTGTGTTGGTTTTGAGGACGGCTCTCTGGAGAGTCTTAGCAAAGAGGTCACACAGATAATCAGAGCAATTCTCAGAGACACTGAGAACAAGCTCCACAATTCCCTCCTGGCACTTTCCCTGTAGGAGATACCGCAAGACGTTTCTGTATATTGGGCACAGCGCTCTGCACGGTGTTAGCAGAGACTTTCCCGGGACAGTGAAACCCTATGTCAGAGACACTGAGAAGAAGCCCCAATGTTCCCTCCAGGCACTTTCAGTGTGGGTGCCTTCTCCACGTGGTTCCTGGTTTCACTGCAGCTCTGAAGAGAATGTTAGCAAAGAGGTAACCGGGACAGTGAAAACAGTACTCAAAGACAGGGAGAGCAAGCTCTCTCTTGGCACTTTGGATGTGGGACATACAGCGAGATGTTTGCTGCTTTTGCGTTTGGCTGTTGGGAGATTTACAGCACAAAGATATCTAGTTGATTTGAAGCAGTTCCGAGAAAGTCTAAACATAATCCCCACTTCTCCCTCCTGGCACTTTCCATGTGGGAGATATAGCAGGATGTATATTGGTTTTGAGGACAACTCAATGGACAGTGTAGGGAGAAAAGGTCCTGGCTCCTTGAATGCCGTTTCTGGAGACACTGCGATCAATGTGGGAGATATGTCAAGATGTGTGTTTGTTTTGAGGACGGCTCTCTGGAGAGTCTTAGCAAAGAGGTCACAGGGATAATCAGAGCAAATCTCAGAGACACTGAGAACAAGCTCCGCAATTCCCTCCTGGCACTTTCCCTGTAGGAGATACCGCAAGACGTTTCTGTATATTGGGCACAGCGCTCTGCACGGTGTTAGCAGAGACTTTCCCGGGACAGTGAAACCCTATGTCAGAGACACTGAGAAGAAGCCCCAATGTTCCCTCCAGGCACTTTCAGTGTGGGTGCTTTCTCCACGTGGTTCCTGGTTTCACTGCAGCTCTGAAGAGAATGTTAGCAAAGAGGTAACCGGGACAGTGAAAACAGTACTCAAAGACAGGGAGAGCAAGCTCTCTCTTGGCACTTTGGATGTGGGACATACAGCGAGATGTTTGCTGCTTTTGCGTTTGGCTGTTGGGAGATTTACAGCACAAAGATATCTAGTTGATTTGAAGCAGTTCCGAGAAAGTCTAAACATAATCCCCACTTCTCCCTCCTGGCACTTTCCATGTGGGAGATATAGCAGGATGTATATTGGTTTTGAGGACAACTCAATGGACAGTGTAGGGAGAAAAGGTCCTGGCTCCTTGAATGCCGTTTCTGGAGACACTGCGATCAATGTGGCAGATATGTCAAGATGTGTGTTTGTTTTGAGGATGGCTCTCTGGAGAGTCTTAGCAAAGAGGTCACACAGATAATCAGAGCAAATCTCAGAGACACTGAGAACAAGCTCCGCAATTCCCTCCTGGCACTTTCCCTGTAGGAGATACCGCAAGACGTTTCTGTATATTGGGCACAGCGCTCTGCACGGTGTTAGCAGAGACTTTCCCGGGACAGTGAAACCCTATGGCAGAGACACTGAGAAGAAGCCCCAATGTTCCCTCCAGGCACTTTCAGTGTGGGTGCTTTCTCCACGTGGTTCCTGGTTTCACCGCGGCTCTGAAGAGAATGTTAGCAAAGAGGTAACCGGGACAGTGAAAACAGTACTCAAAGACAGGGAGAGCAAGCTCTCTCTTGGCACTTTGGATGTGGGACATACAGCGAGATGTTTGCTGCTTTTGCGTTTGGCTGTTGGGAGATTTACAGCACAAAGATATCTAGTTGATTTGAAGCAGTTCCGAGAAAGTCTAAACATAATCCCCACTTCTCCCTCCTGGCACTTTCCATGTGGGAGATATAGCAGGATGTATATTGGTTTTGAGGACAACTCAATGGACAGTGTAGGGAGAAAAGGTCCTGGCTCCTTGAATGCCGTTTCTGGAGACACTGCGATCAATGTGGCAGATATGTCAAGATGTGTGTTTGTTTTGAGGACGGCTCTCTGGAGAGTCTTAGCAAAGAGGTCACACAGATAATCAGAGCAATTCTCAGAGACACTGAGAACAAGCTCCGCAATTCCCTCCTGGCACTTTCCCTGTAGGAGATACCGCAAGACGTTTCTGTATATTGGGCACAGCGCTCTGCACGGTGTTAGCAGAGACTTTCCCGGGACAGTGAAACCCTATGTCAGAGACACTGAGAAGAAGCCCCAATGTTCCCTCCAGGCACTTTCAGTGTGGGTGCTTTCTCCACGTGGTTCCTGGTTTCACTGCAGCTCTGAAGAGAATGTTAGCAAAGAGGTAACCGGGACAGTGAAAACAGTACTCAAAGACAGGGAGAGCAAGCTCTCTCTTGGCACTTTCAATGTGGGACATACGGCGAGATGTTTGCTGCTTTTGCGTTTGGCTGTTGGGAGATTTACAGCACAAAGATATCTAGTTGATTTGAAGCAGTTCTGAGAAAGTCTAAACATAATCCCCACTTCTCCCTCCTGGCACTTTCCATGTGGGAGATATAGCAGGATGTATATTGGTTTTGAGGACAACTCAATGGACAGTGTAGGGAGAAAAGGTCCTGGCTCCTTGAATGCCGTTTCTGGAGACACTGCGATCAATGTGGGAGATATGTCAAGATGTGTGTTGGTTTTGAGGACGGCTCTCTGGAGAGTCTTAGCAAAGAGGTCAGACGGATAATCAGAGCAATTCTCAGAGACACTGAGACCAAGATCGACAATTCCCTCCTGGCACTTTCCCTGTAGGAGATACCGCAAGACGTTTCTGTATATTGGGCACAGCGCTCTGCACGGTGTTAGCAGAGACTTTCCCGGGACAGTAAAACCCGACATCAGAGACACTGAGAAGAACCCCAATGTTCCTTCCTGTCATTTTCAGTGTGGGTGCCTTCTCCACATGGTTCCTGGTTTCACTGCAGCTCTGAAGAGAATGTTAGCAAAGAGGTAACCGGGACAGTGAAAACAGTACTCAAAGACAGGGAGGGCAAGCTCTCTCTTGGCACTTTCTATGTGGGACATACAGCGAGATGTTTGCTGCTTTTGCGTTTGGCTGTTGGGAGATTTACAGCACAAAGATATCTAGTTGATTTGAAGCAGTTCCGAGAAAGTCTAAACATAATCCCCACTTCTCCCTCCTGGCACTTTCCATGTGGGAGATATAGCAGGATGTATATTGGTTTTAAGGAACTGTCCCCGGAGAGTGTGGGCAGAAAAATTCCTGGCTCCTTGAATGCCGTTCCTGGAGACACTGCGATCAATGTGGGAGATATGTCAAGATGTGTGTTTGTTTTGAGGACGGCTCTCTGGAGAGTCTTAGCAAAGAGGTCACACGGATAATCAGAGCAATTCTCAGAGGCACTGAGAACAAGCTCCACAATTCCCTCCTGGCACTTTCCCTGTAGGAGATACAGCAAGACGTTTCTGTATATTGGGCACAGCGCTCTGCACGGTGTTAGCAGAGACTTTCCCGGGACAGTGAAACCCTATGTCAGAGACACTGAGAAGAATCCCCAACGTTCCTTCCAGGCACTTTCAGTGTGGGTGCCTTCTCCACGTGGTTCCTGGTTTCACTGCAGCTCTGAAGAGAATGTTAGCAAAGAGGTAACCGGGACAGTGAAAACAGTACTCAAAGACAGGGAGAGCAAGCTCTCTCTTGGCACTTTGGATGTGGGACATACAGCGAGATGTTTGCTGCTTTTGCGTTTGGCTGTTGGGAGATTTACAGCACAAAGATATCTAGTTGATTTGAAGCAGTTCCGAGAAAGTCTAAACATAATCCCCACTTCTCCCTCCTGGCACTTTCCATGTGGGAGATATAGCAGGATGTATATTGGTTTTGAGGACAACTCAATGGACAGTGTAGGGAGAAAAGGTCCTGGCTCCTTGAATGCCGTTTCTGGAGACACTGCGATCAATGTGGGAGATATGTCAAGATGTGTGTTTGTTTTGAGGACGGCTCTCTGGAGAGTCTTAGCAAAGAGGTCACACAGATAATCAGAGCAATTCTCAGAGACACTGAGAACAAGCTCCGCAATTCCCTCCTGGCACTTTCCCTGTAGGAGATACCGCAAGACGTTTCTGTATATTGGGCACAGCGCTCTGCACGGTGTTAGCAGAGACTTTCCCGGGACAGTGAAACCCTATGTCAGAGACACTGAGAAGAAGCCCCAACGTTCCTTCCAGGCACTTTCAGTGTGGGTGCCTTCTCCACGTGGTTCCTGGTTTCACTGCAGCTCTGAAGAGAATGTTAGCAAAGAGGTAACCGGGACAGTGAAAACAGTACTCAAAGACAGGGAGAGCAAGCTCTCTCTTGGCACTTTGGATGTGGGACATACAGCGAGATGTTTGCTGCTTTTGCGTTTGGCTGTTGGGAGATTTACAGCACAAAGATATCTAGTTGATTTGAAGCAGTTCCGAGAAAGTCTAAGCATAATCCGCACTTTTCCCTCCAGGCACTTTCCATGTGGGAGATATAGCAGGATGTATATTGGTTTTGAGGACAACTGAATGGACAGTGTAGGGAGAAAAGTTCCTGGCTCCTTGAATGCCGTTTCTGGAGACACTGCGATCAATGTGGGAGATATGTCAAGATGTGTGTTGGTTTTGAGGACGGCTCTCTGGAGAGTCTTAGCAAAGAGGTCACACGGATAATCAGAGCAATTCTCAGAGACACTGAGAACAAGCTCCACAATTCCTCCTGGCACTTTCCCTGTAGGAGATACCACAAGACGTTTCTGTATATTGGGCACAGCGCTCTGCAGGGTGTTAGCAGAGACTTTCCCGGGACAGTAAAACCCGACATCAGAGACACTGAGAAGAAGCCCCAATGTTCCTTCCTGTCATTTTCAGTGTGGGTGCCTTCTGTTGCGTGAAAAGGGGCAAAGCGGTTTTAGCAGAAGATAAACCCCCTTGCGTTCTAACACTCCTCACTGAGGTGGGAGGCTAGGTGCGGCTAGGTTTAAATTGTGAGTGATGCCCAATTCAGCACTGTCAGTCCCATCGCGTTTAATATGTATTAAACTATTACGATTTGGATACACTAATAGTGGACTGCACCTTCAGTCTAGTCGTGCTCATGAACTAGCACGGCCACTCTCGAGTCTTTGGTCACGTTCAGTGAGAAACCAAAACGACTAGCTACTTAAAAAAAAGTGCAGTTTATTTAAACAACAGATATATAGGTTCTTAGGATTGCCGGTGATAAATACACTGTCTGCAAAGCACGTGCAAATGAAAGTATTGTTACATATACAAAACGCGCGACAAAGTTATAAACGATACAGCCTGGCTTTAAATGTAGAAAAAGAGAGTCTCTAGAGAAATTTCTAAGTTTCCCGAGGAAGCACTCGATATAATCTAAGTCTTACCCAAAGGCGTCCCTATGGGGGGGAAGAGAGGCTCAGCCCGTCGACTGATCCCAGAAGTCAGTGATGTAATTCTTTATGATGGTGTCTTCCCTGGGTATCCCCCCTCTCTTGGGCTATTTTTATACTATTTGTTATCTTCAAGGTGGAGTTTGAGTGACTTTAGTCATACATACTTTTATCATGATTGGTGTAAATTTCTCTCGCTTCACAATTAAAGGTATAGTTTACGAGAAATTCAGGGCGCAGACTCAAGAAGGAGTGGTCGCACCTTGGAGGCGGGTAGCCTTCGGGATGGAGGTGTGTTTTGGTATTATAATAATGACATTATAATGAGCAAAGTTCGCACAAAGGACAGCATTTCATCAAAATTTGACAAAATGTTGGCTGTGAGCATCTAGCGGGCAGCTAATTGGCAGCTTATCTGTTTCATGGTATCATCCCATTCCTGTATCCGCTATACATCATAAGGTAAAGCCACGGAATAATTGCATCCCGTCCCGTACCTCATGTAGCTTATCAGGGAACCACAGATGTTGTGTCCTTCATGCCAGCTGCGGCTATTTTCTACCTCAGAAGCCTCTTGATTTTATACTTTTCCTTAATGTGTGAACAATGCTGTACTTTTGTATTTTTTAGCCAATTTAGTATTTATTCCACACCTTCTCCACATGGTTCCTGGTTTCACTGCAGCTCTGAAGAGAATGTTAGCAAAGAGGTAACCGGGACAGTGAAAACAGTACTCAAAGACAGGGAGAGCAAGCTCTTCTAGATGGGGGACCAGGCCCACACATGGGGGGCCCAGACCCAGAGATGGGGGTTCCAGACCCACAGATGGGGGTCCCAGACCTGGAGATGGGGGTTCTAGACCCACACCTGGGGGTCCCAAACCCATAGATGGGGGACCAGGCCCAGAGATGGGGGGACAGACCCACACATGGGGGGCCCAGACCCAGAGATGGGGGACCAGGGCCACACCTGGGGGTTCTAGACCCATAGAGGTTGGTCCCAGAGCCACACATGGGGGGCCCAGACCCATAGATGGGGGACCAGGCTCACACACGGGGGGCCCAGACCCAGAGGTGGGGGGACGGACCCACACATGGGGGGCCCAGACCCAGAGACGGGTGTTCCAGACCCACACCTGGGGGTCCCAGACCTGGAGATAGGGGTTCTAGACCCACACCAGGGGGTCCAAGACCCATAGATGGGGGACCCAGACCCAGAGATGGGGGGACAGACCCACAGGTGGGGGTCCCAGCCCCATAGATGTGTGTGCCCCTGGACACCTGGGTCCCCTCTGCCCCATAGATCCGGGTCCAGCCCCATAGGTGGGGGTCCCCCCGGCCACCTGGGTCCCCTCCCCAGTCCCCTGGGTCCCCCCTCCCCGGGCACCTGGGGCCCTTCCATCCCTTCCCTGGCCCCATGGGTGCCCCCTGCCCCACGGCCGTGGGTCCAGCCCCATAGCCGTGGGGTGGGGCTGTCCCCAGACGAGTCGTGCTTCGCCCCGCTCTTCGCCCACGAGGAGATGGGGGAGATCGTCAAGAACTTCCTGGTGGTCCACGTCGACCCCCCCGGCATGGAGGAGGGCGCCCCCCCCTACCCCCCAGGGTGCAACCCACGGCGCCCCGCGACCCCCATCGCCCGCCCCCCAACCCCCCCCTCCCCCAGCCCCGCTGATCCCGCCCCGCTTGATCCCGCTTGAACCCTTGATTGACCACCTTGAGTCTCCGTTGCCCCTCCCCGTTGGCCCCGCTGACCCCCAAGTTGGCCCCGCTGACCCACAGTTGACCTCCCATGATCCCATTGACCCCCAAGTTGGCCCCACTGACCCACAGTTGACCTCCCATGATCCCATTGACCCCCAAGTTGGCCCCATTGACCCCACCGACCCCCGAATTGACCCTGTTGGCCCCCCAGTTGGCTTCACTGACCCCAAAGTTGGCCCCACCGACCTCCCGGTTAACCCCAGTGACCCCCAAGTTGGCCCCGCTGACCCACAGTTGACCTCCCATGATCCCATTGACCCCCAAGTTGGCCCCGTTGACCCCACCGACCCCTGAGTTGACCCTGTTGGCCCCCCAGTTGGCTTCATTGACCCCCAAGTTGGCCCCGCTGACCCCCAAGTTGGCCCCGTTGACCCACAGTTGACCTCCCATGATCCCATTGACCCCACCGACCCCCGAGTTGACCCTGTTGGCCCCCCAGTTGGCTTCATTGACCCCCAAGTTGGCCCCGCTGACCCCCAAGTTGGCCCCGTTGACCCACAGTTGACGTCCCATGATCCCATTGACCCCACCGACCCCCGATTTGACCCTATTGGCCCCCCAGTTGGCTTCATTGACCCCCAAGTTGGCCCCACCGACCTCCCGGTTGACCCCAGTGACCCCCAAGTTGGCCCCGCTGACCCCCAAGTTGGCCCCGCTGACCCACAGTTGACCTCCCATGATCCCATTGACCCCCAAGTTGGCCCCGTTGACCCACAGTTGACCTCCCATGATCCCATTGACCCCCAAGTTGGCCCCGTTGACCCACAGTTGACCTCCCATGATCCCATTGACCCCCAAGCTGGCCCCATTGACCCCACCAACCCCCGAGTTGACCCCGTTGACCCCCTGTCACCCCCCCGTTGACCCGTTGACCCCCCCCTGCCCCCCAGGTACCAGTACCCCTCGCTGGAGCAACTGGCCGAGATGATCCCCTGCATCCTCCAGTACCTCAAGTGAGTTGGGGGGCTGCCCCATAGCGGGGGGGGGGGGGTCAGGATGACCTTGACCTCGTGACACTCCACCCCCCGCCCCCAGCATCGCCAGCATCATCGGGATGGGGGTGGGGGCCGGTGCCTTCGTCCTGGCGAAATTTGGGGTGAGTGGGGCTGGGGGGGGGGGGGCACATGGAGGGGCTCGGGGGTGGTTATGGGGCATCTTGGGGGGGGGAGATCTGTGGGTCCTTGGAGGGGGGGTCCTGAGGGTCTCTGGGGGGGGTGTATGGGGCATCTGGGGGGGGTTCTGTGGGGTTCTGTGGGTCTCAGGGGGGCTATGGGTCACCTGGGGGGGATCTGTGGGTCTGGCGGGGGGGTTGCGGGGCATCTGGGGGGACACATGTGGGTCGGGGGGGGGGGGAGTGTCATTGTGGGTCTGGAGGGGGTTTGGGGGGGTTCCTTGGGGGAGAACTTGGGGGTCGCTGTGGGGCTGGAGGGATCTGGGGGGGTTCTGGAGGGGTCCTGAAGGGTCTCCGGGGGGGGAATTTGGGGGTCTGGGGGGGTCGCCGTGGGTCTGGAGGGCTCTGGGGGGGGAATCTATGGGGCTGGGGAGGTCGCTATGGGGCAGGGGGGTCGCTGTGGGGCAGGAGGGCCCTTGGGTGGGATCGCTGTGGGTCCGGAGGAGGTTTGAGGAGCTCCTGCGTTGGGTTCTTGGGGGTCACTGTGGGGCCGGCGGGGAATCTATGGGTCCGGGGAGGTGTCTATGTGGCAGAGAGGACCGCCGTGGGGCAGGAGGTGACCCCCGGCCCTGCCCCACAGCTGCTGCACCCCGAGGCGGTGGAGGGGCTGGTGCTGGTCAACATCGACCCCCAGGCCAAGGGCTGGATGGACTGGGCCGCGCACAAGGTGGGGCGGCCGTGGGGCGGCCATGGGGCGGCTGTGGGGCGCTCTAGTGGGTCTCCGTGGGCATATGGGGCCCCCTTAGTTCTTCTATGGGTCTCCATGGGGCACCTATGGGTCACTTATGGGTCTCCATGGGGCTACGGAGCAGCCGCGGGTCACTTATGGGTCTCCACGGCGCTATGGGGCACCTCTAGATGTTCTGTGGGTCACTTACGGGTGTCCATGGGACTATGGGGCACCTATGGGTCCCGCCGGGTCCCTGTGGGTCCCACGGGTCTCTGTGGGTCCCATGGGTCCCAATGGGTCCCGTGGGTCTCTATGGGTCACTGTGGGTCTCTATGGGTCTTATGGGTCGCTATGGGTCTCTGTGGGTCCCATGGGTCCCTGTAGGTTCCATGGGTCCCGTGGCTCCTTATGGGTCGCTGTGGGTCCCATGGCGCCCCACTTGCTGCCCCACAGCTCTCGGGCCTGACGTCCTCCACCACCGACATGATCCTGGCCCATCTCTTCACCCAGGTGGGGCCGGGGGCACTTGTGGGGCTGGGGGGAGGAACTTGTGGGGCTGGGGGCATCAGTTATGGGTCCTGGGGGGTCACTTGTGGGTCGGTGGTGAGTCAGCCGTGGCCCTGGGGTGGGTCAGTTATGGGTCTCGGGGTGGGTTACGGGTCGGTTGTGGGTCCGGGGGAGCGGCGGGGGGTCAGTTGCGGCTCACTTGTGGGTCTGCCCCACAGGAGGAGCTGTCGGCCGCCCCCCCGGCCGTGCAGAGCAGCCGGGCCCGGCTGGGGGCGACCCCCAACGCCCCCCTGCTGTGGGGCATGTACAACAGGTGGGGGGCTGTGGGGCACTGGGAGGCACTGGGCTGTACTGGGGGGCACTGGGGGGGGGCTGTGGGGCACTGGGAGGGCACTGGGATATACTGGGAGGCACTGGGAGGGGGCTGTGGGGCACTGGGCTATACTGGGAGGCACTGGGAGGGGGCTGTGGGGCACTGGGAGGGACTGGGCTGTACTGGGGGGCACTAGGAGGGACTGGGCTGTACTGGGAGGCACTGGGAGGGCACTGGGCTATACTGGGAGGGCACCGGGGGGGCACCGGTGTGTACTGGTGTGTACTGGGGGCACTCACCGTGGCGGTGGCGGCTCCCTGCTCCTGCTCCTGCTCCTGCTCCTGCTCCTGCTCCTGCCGGGGCCGCGCAGCCGCGGTGACCTGGGCCTGGCGCGCAGCGGGGCCGGCAGCCTGCGGTGAGCGACCCCCCCTCGCCCCTCTGACCTTTGACCCCGTGCCTCCGGGATGGCCTCCGACCCCCCACAGTGACCTTTGACCCCCTCTCCCCTCCACCCCCCCCCAAAGCTGCCCCATGTTGCTGGTGGTGGGCGACGGCTCCCCCCACGAGGAGGCCGTGGTGAGTGACGTCACCTGACCCCGCCCCCCCGTGAGGTCACGTGCCGGGGTCACATGGCCCGTCCCGTGACCCTCGTGGAGTCACGTGACCCCCGCCACGGCCCGTCCCCCCCCCCCCCAGGTGGAGTGCAACGCCAAGCTGGACCCCACCCAGACCTCCTTCCTCAAGGTGACCTTTGACCCCCCGACCCCGTGACCTTTGACCCCCTACACCGTGACCTTTGACACCCCACAGATGGCGGACGGAGGGGGGCAGCCCCAGCTCAGCCAGGTGAGGGGTCAAAGGTCACCAGCGCCAACGGGGGGGCGTGGCTTAAGGGGGAGGGGGCGTGGTCTGGGAGACTGAGGGGGCATGGCCTAAGGGGGGGCGTGGCCTGGCACCGGCCTTCTATGGGGGGCTGTAGGGGCAGGGCTTGGAAGGGAGGGGGTGTGGCGTAAGGGCGCACCAAAGCCATAGAAGGGGTTGGTTGGGGGGGGCGTGGCTAAGGGGGGAGGGGGCGTGGCCTCAGGGCGTCCCCCATATAAGGGGGGTGTGGGTGTGGTTTGAGGGGGAGGGGGCGTAGCCTAAGGGGAGGGAGCGGGGCTTAAAGGGGAGGGGCCCCCTATGGGGGGGTTGGGGTGTGGCTTAAAGGGGGCGTGGCCTAAAGGGGCGTGGTCTTGACCCCCCCCCCGCCCCCCCTAGCCGGCCAAGCTGACAGAGGCCTTCAAGTACTTCGTGCAGGGCATGGGCTACAGTGAGTACAATTAGTGCTCATTAATATTCATGAGAGCTCATTAACCCCCCCCCCGCGGGGGTAATTAACCCCCCCCCCCCCGGGGAGAAATTAGCACCCAAGGGGGGGGGCAATTAATTGCCCTGGGGGGTAATGAAGACCCCCGGGGACAGCAATTAATGACCCCTGGGTTAATTAGTGCTCCGGGGAGGGTAATTAACTGCTTTTCCTGGGGTATAAATCTGCCCGAGGGGGTGGGGTGCATTATTAGCCCCCCTGCAGGTTAATTAATGGCCCTGGGGGGGTAATGAATGGCTGCGGGGGGGGGGGGGTGTGGGGGTAATCAGTGACCCGGGGGGGTAATTAATTGCTCCGGGGGGTTAATTACCCCGCCCCCCAGTCCCCCACGTCCTGGACCGCAAGCGCAGCGTGGGGCCAGGTAGGGAGAGACGTCAGCGATGACGTCAGCGGTGATGCCACGCGTGAGGCCACACCCTCCCCCCCCGCCTCACGTCACCTCCCCCCTCCCCCTCCCCCCCTCCAACGTGTGACGGCACCGCCCCTTTGTGAGGTCACGTGTGATGTCACGGGGTGCACGAGGGGCGTGGCCTCGGGGAGGGGGCGTGGCCTCGGGGACGCCTCCCCTGCACTAACCCCGTGGGGGGGCGTGGCCTAATAAAGGGGGCGTGTCCTGCAGCTCCGCACTAACCCCACTGGGGGCTTGGGGGCATGGCTTGCGGCAAGGGGGCGTGGCCTCCTCCCTTCCATTAACCCTACTGGAGCCGCTTGGAGGGGGCGGGGCCTGTTTCCTTGCGTTGGCGTGGGGCGGGGCTTCGGGGAGGGGGCGTGGCTTCGGGGAGGGGGCGTGGCCTACACCCCGGGGGCGGGGCCTGAGGGCATTTCCCCCTGCACTAACCCCCCTGGGGGGGGGGGCGCTGCGGGGGGCGGGGGGGGCTCCAAGGGGCGGGGCTTGCGGGGCAGGGGGCGTGTCCCCTGACGCCACGCCCTCCCGGCAGTGGCGGCGGCGGCCATGACGTGCCTCTCCCGCTTCCGTACCGCCTCCGTCTCCAGCTCCGCCTCCGGGGAGGGCGAGCGGGGCCGCAGCCGCACCCTCTCTCGGGGCAGCCTGGGGGGGGGCGCCCCCGCCCCATAGACCCCGCCCCGCTTTGAGTTTGGAAGGCCACGGGAACCCCCCAAAAAAACGCACCCGGGAAGCGCCAAAACCACTCCAGGGTCCCGTCCCCCCCCCCAAGTCCCCCCCCAAACCCCCTTGGAACCCCCCCCCAAATCCATCCCCAACTCCCCCCCCTCCCGCCCCCAAAAACCCTGGGATGCCCCAAAACCACCCCAGGACCCCCAAAAATCCACCCAGGACCCCCCCAAATCTACCCAAGGCCTCCCTGAATCCCCCCCAACCCCACCCAGGACCCCCCAAATCTCTTGGGATGCCCCAAAACCACCCTGGAACCCCCCCCCCAAATCCCCCAGGACCCTCCAAATCCCCCAGGAACCCCCCAGAATGCAGACGAGAGTCCCCAGAACCACCACCCCCCCCAAGATCCATCCAG